>NC_057391.1:70175636-70485067 GCF_019320065.1 Cervus canadensis
GAAGAAAATTCCAGGGAAAATAATAAAAGCTCTTGATAGCACAGAGGATGACATAATGCAAGCAAAAATAAGAGTCCATGATTCTGAATCAACAAATGATTCAGAAGAGCTGTATCTGGATGTGAAGAAGTTTATTAAATATCTTAACCAATTTAGTTTTACATTTTATTTCATATGTAGGGAAGCTTATGTTTTAAAATATTTAAAGACTCTTTCAACAAGTATAAATAAAAATTAGAAATTATGAAAAGCCATTATGTTATCATTGTATTTTTCCAAGTGTTATATAAAATAATGCTTATAACAGGTAATGAACATGGTACCACATATGAAAATTATAAGATAAAGCTAAGAGAACATAAGTATTGAATACTTACAACACAGAAATGAAAAGCTGAAAATGAGCTCAGTATCCAAATGAAGAAGTTTAAAAAAATAAAATGAAATTTAATAAATGAAACAGCTAAGTGCAAAAACTAACAAAGATGAAAACAAAAATTGGATGAAGACAATAAACAAACCAAAAGTTGGTTCTTTGGAAAAAAAAAGAATAAAAATACCTAACATCCTAGTGTCAAAGGAAAAAAAGAAATGAATAAAAATAAAATTAAAAATAAACATAAATGATGATACAGCAGATATTAACAACTTTTTGTCAGGGTTGAAAACTGTATGATAGTAAATTTAAAAATTTATTACAAAATGTAATTTAGCGGAACTTAATATAGCAAAGGGCTTCCCTGATAACTCAGTTCGTAAAGAATCTGCCTGCAATGCAGGAGACCCCGGTTAAATTCCTGGATTGAGAAGATCCACTGGAGAAGGGACAGGCTACCCACTCCAGTATTCTTGGGCTTCCCTTGTGGCTCAGCTGGTAAAGAATCTGCCTGCAATGCGGTAGACCTGAGTTCGATCTCTGGGTTGGGAAGATCCCCTGGAGAAGGCAAAGGCTACCCACTCCAGTATTCTGGCCTGGAGAATTCCATGGACTGTATAGTCCTGGGGTTGCAAAAAGTCAGACACGACTGAGCGACTTTCACTTTCACTTTCAATATAGCAAAGCAGCTCAAAAAAAGAAAATTTTCTTTGATACTATAAATATTATAAATGGTACTATAAATCTAGAAAAAACTGAATTAGAATTAATATCAGAACAAAAAATATCAACGAATATAGATGGTTTTTCAGAAACATTCTATGAAACATTCAAGAAACAGATTAAGTCAGTCGAACATTCAGAAAACTAAAATCATGGCAACCAATCCCATCACTTCATGGTAAATAGATGTGGACAAAGTGGAAACAGTGACATATTTTATTTTCTTGGGCTCCAAAATCACTGTGGACGGTGACTACAGCCATGAAATTAAAAAACTCTTGCTCCTTGGAAGAAAAGCTATGACCAACCTAGATAGCATATTAAAAAGCAGAGACATTACTTTGCCAACAAAGGTCCATCTAGTCAAAGCTATGGTTTTTCCAGTAGTCATGTATGGATGTGACAGTTGGACTATGAAGAAAGCTGAGCACTGAAGAATTGATGCTTTTGAACTGTGGTGTTGGAGAAGACTCTTGAGAGTCCCTTGGACTGCAAGGAAATCCAACCAGTCCATCCTAAAGGAAATCAGTCCTGGGTGTTCATTGGAAGGACTGATGCTGAAGCTGAAGCGCCAGTACTTTGGCCACCTGATGCAAAGAGCTGAGTCATTAGAAAAGAACCTGATGCTGGGAAAGATTGAAGGCAGGAGAAGAAGGGGATGACAGAGGATGAGATGACTGGATGGCATCACCGACTCGATGGACATGAGTTTGAGCAGACTCTGGGAGATAGTGAAGGAGAGGGAAGCCTGGCAGTGCTGCAGTTTATGGGGTCACAAAGAGTCAGACAAAACTTAGTGACTGAACATCAACAACTGTCTATCATTAGCTCCTTCAGAATCTGCAAAAGTTAGGAAAAGTCCTAGTCTTTTCTGAGGCTAGTTTCCTTTAATACAAAAATTAGACACAGGACTTCCCAGGAGGTCCAGTGTTTAAGACTCTACGCTCCAAATGTAGGGGGCCTGGGTTATCCCTGGTCAGGGAAGTAGATTCTACATGCCACTTAAAAGATCCTGCGTGCCACAACTAAGACCCAGCAGAGCCAAATAAAAATAAATATTTTTTAAAGTTAGACAAAAGCAGTACGTAAAAAAAAAACTACTGCCACTCTCACTTTTGAATATAAATGCAAAATTCTCAATAAAGTATTAGCAAAAATAACTCCATAATCTATTAAAAAGTTATGCATCTATATGATAATTATGCATAATAACTAAACAAGTTCATTCTGAAAACACAATATTGAATCATCATTATAAATAGTATTGCTCAAATTCACTATGTTAACAGATTAAAAGAGAAAAAATAATCCTCTTAATAAATACAGATAATGGTTTGATAATATTTGACTATTTGTTACAAGATTATAAGCAGACTAGAGTAAAAGGACCCCTCTTTAACATGACAAAGGTTATTTTAAAAACCCTAGAGCAAAAATAATATTTGATGGTAAAATAGAGAAATATTTCTTTTGGAAGCAAGAACAAGATAGAATATTCACTCTCAATACTGAACTACAGATTCTAGCTGGTTCCAATAAGAAGAGAAAATGAAGTGTTAGGATTTTAAAGAAAAATTATGCTGTATTTAATAACATACAAATCACAAAAGAATATTCAGACAAATATTTAGAAATGATAAAAGTTTGTCATTATAATTGGCTATAAGTTTAATTAAAAAAGATTTAGGGCTTTCGTATTCAATATCTATAAATGGTTGAAGGACACAATTTTAAAGAATACTATTAGAATTTATTAATTCAAGAAGTATTTATAAAGTGACCATTATGTATCATACACTAGTTCATGTACTGGAGTTTTGTAATTAAAAGACAAAAAGTTCTGTCTTTCTGAAGCTCACAAACTAAGTAAATAAGTTAACTATAATATATCATATATTTTATACATGAGTTTTTTTTTAACTTAAAAAGTTTTTATTGAAACAAAGTTGACATATGTTATTCAGGTGTCCTATATAATGACTTTATATTTGCATACATTATGAAATGATCACCACCATAAGTCTAGTAACCATCTGTCCCCATACAAAGTTATAATAATATTATTGACCATGTTCTTTATGCCGTATATTTTATCCTCAAGACTTGTTTATTATGTAACTGGAGGTTTGTACCTCTTAATCCCCTTCAGGGTGGGCCTAATTTATAATAAACACTCAAATCAGTATGACCTGGAAGAAAGTAGTATTCTGTTTTTAGGTAATTGGGTAATTATGCCTGTTCAATACACTTAGGTTTTGGAAAAACCTGGATATGAATTCTGACCTTCACCACCTATATATGTAATATAACTTTGGGAACATTTTCTGAGTTTTCAGTCTCAGTTTTTTAAATGTAAAATGAAAATAATAGCATTTACATTTCAGAATTTCAGAATTAAGTAAGATAGTATAAACAACCTAGCACAGTGTTTGGTACATGGTAGAGTATAAACAGTAGTCACCGTTATTCTCAAAGGTTAGATTCAAATGTGTATGACGAGTGCCAGAAAACGTAATTTGTTTAGACTTTCAGAAAGCATTTATCAGGGCTTGGCAGTAAAACCTATCAAAAGATAGTTGGCATGTGGTAGGGAAGATGTGGGGTGCTTTTTTTTTTTATTGTAGTGGTTTTTGGCATACATTGACATGAATCAGTCATGGATCTACATGTGTTCCCCATCCGGATCCCCCCTCCCGCCTCCCTCTCCATCCCATCCCTCTGGGTCTTCCCAGTGCACCAGCCCTGAGCACTTGTAGAAATAAACAACAATAGACAGGTAAAACTTTTATGGAAAAAATTATAAACACATGGAAAGATAAGCCATGCTCAATATCATGAGATGCCAGTTGTCTACCAATTTATCTACAGTTTCAATGTATCAAATTTATTAATCAAATCTGTTAAATCTTTTTAGATATTGCTGTGGGGGGAGGAGTATAAATTTGCTTGGTGTTTCTAAAACTTATGGAAAGAGAAAAATACCAAGAAAGGTCATAACACTCTGACAATAAGCAGTACCAGATTGGAAGATCTGCCGTACTTAAGGCTAATATGAATCATAAATCTCTAATACTAAAGACAACAAGTAAGTATTGGAGAGGCAGCATAGTGTAGAGAGCCAGACTGCTTGTGCTGGAACCTGGGGTCTGCTACTTTTTGGATGTGACCTTGGATAAGTTAACTTAACCTTTGTACTATGACTGCTAATAAAATGAGGATATTAAGGGTACCTTCCTTATAAAAATTGTATGTTAGCTTAGAACAGTGTCTGGCATGTGGTAAACATATATACATATTTGATACTGTGGTTTATAACACTAAATTATATGGAAAGATAGATGACTCCCAACAATGCCATGCATATATGAAAGCCTGATATATGAAACAAGTAGTACTACAGATGGCTGGGGGAGTGGGAGGTGAACAACTCAGTAAATGGTGCTGGAATCATTGACTAGCCACATGAAGTAAAGTGAAAAGAAGTTTCCTAATAAAAATAAGTTGCAGACTTGTCTAGAATTTAAGCAAAAGTAGAAACAATTTTAGATATGCAGAAGGAAACATAGGAGAATATTTCTATGACCTCAAAAAGATGGCAAAAGCATAAACCATGAACAACTGACTTAACCACACTAAATGAAGATCTATTCATAAGAAGATATCACAATGAAAATGAAAAGATATCTGACATACTGTGAGAAGATTTGCAATACATATACAGGTAAACAATAAAGGATATATTCAGAATATGGAAAGAACGCTTATGAACCAATTAAAAAGACAGGTCAATGAAAATGAACAGAAGACTTGAAGAGATCCATTATAGTAGGAGACATATGAAATGATTCTTCTCTTTTAAACAATTCTTATTAATAGTCAGAGAAATGTAATCTGAAAATGCAACTATTTCATTCCCAGCAATTTGGTGGTAATGGAGTAAAATTTCACATCATGTTATAAAATTGACCAAGTGCATGGCAATTCGACTCACAGGTGTATAAATATTTAGTGCACATGTGCACTGAGAGATGTGTGCAAAAATGTTTATATAAGCATTGTTTATACAAAAAATAGAACTACAGATAATCATGATATCTACCACACGCACTGGTTAAGAAAAGAATTGCAGCAGTCTAACAATGGAATACTTTAGCAGTGGGAAATGTCACATATCAAGATGACGAATCTAAAACACATAGTGTTGAGGCAAATCATCAAGTCATACATGGTGCAGGAATCCATTTACACTAAATGCAAAAAAAAAAAAAACAGGCAAGACTAAAGAATACATTGTATGTGGACATTCTTGCTATGAAAACAAAACCAGGATAGTGGTTTCTAGGGCAGAGGGAGTCTGAAGGATTGGTAGAGTTTTCTTTTTTTTTCTTTAAGCTACATGCTAAGTACATTTACTGCTTTGATACCCTATATATATATTTAATAAATACTCTTTAGATGTATGATGCATCACACAACAAAAAATCTTAATAAAGTACTTATAATCTCTTCCCTCATCCAAATCCATAACACTTGTTAAAAGTATGTATAAACATATGTGTACTTTATAATCCATATACAATTTTTAAATTTTACTGTGGTAAGAATATTTAATATGAGGTCTCCCCTTAATAGCTTCTTAAGTGTACAACACAATTATCGTCATCTGTAGGCACAACATTGCACAGCAGATTTGTAATACTTACTCATTTTGCATAACTGAATCTTGCTAATCAGTGGGTATGAGGTTTCACAATCACTTTATGACTTGCATATTTATCTCCTCATTCTTGGAAACTATGACTTAATTACCTCTCTAAAACCAGCCTAGGTTGGGTCTGATAGAAGCAGTATAGTCTATTTTTTAAGAAAGAGTCCAACTCTGTAGTCAGAGAAACATGGCTTAAATCCTAGCTCTACCACTAGTTAGCAGTAGGACTTAACACAAATCACTTAATTTTTCTTTGCTACAATTTTCTAATCTGAAAAAGGTGTGGATAATAATATCTATTTCATAAAACTGTTATAAATGCATTTATGAAAATTATATGATTTTTCATAAGTTATGAAAATTAAAAACTGTCAGTCTCATTATTAGGCCATAATAAATAGTTGAGCAGAATACTATAGTCCTTCAGTTAATGTTTTACAAGTGGAAAAAAAAGAGCTCCCTTCTTCCTCTTCACTCCACCCTATGTTCCTGTCAAAAGATGGAATCCTCAAACCACCACCATCACCACTGCACACACACACACACACACACACACATATACTTCTATACTACCAATTCTCAATCCATTATTGGTTTCCATTTAGCTAAATTCTCATTCTCATCCTGAGAATATGTCAAATGTTTAATATAATGTTTAATGTTTAATATATAAAGTTCCTCCCAGAGAGATAAGGAATGGGAATCAACTGAGTCTGTTCCTGAATAAATAAGGAGGAACTTTTTTCTGAGGTTAAAGGGAAAGATGGGCTGGAAATGCAGACAGTTAAAATGAATATAGAAATAGTTTAGATATCATCAATTTTATTACTTTGATCTCTAGACCTCAGTCTCATTGACAACACATTATGGTCCCCTTCAATTCTAACACTCTACTAGCCCATGAAGAACTCTGAGTCCCTGTGGACACAGAAAAAATCATCTAGAAGTGACAGGGAAAGTGCCAGGGTTTCAGTGATAAACAAATAAAAGATGGTTTCACAATGACAAAGATGAAACTAGACTGCATCTTCATATGGCCTGAGGAAATAGCTAGAAAAATAATAAATGTGTAGATGGATGGATGATTGGTCCCATTCTTAGGGCTGTCAAGTTATATAAAATGCATGATTACTACTGCTATTTTAATAGTTTAATATTAAAAAGTTTATCAGACTGTATATATTAAAAAGTTCACTATACTGTAAATCATGTTTGTTTACTTTTCAGAAAATATTGTGAGGTGACCACAGTCTTTTTTTCTTGAATGAAAAATATCATTCTTACACCAGTTTCTTAAGGAATTGTAACTTTCATGTGCAATTAAGAGAGTAGGGTTTTCCAATGTGTCAGAATGGTGGCATTCCTATAAAAATACCTTAAGAGGACACCCTGATGAATTTGTTACAGATGCAACTCCCTCAGAAACGCACACCATCTTCATTAATAATGTTCGAAAAAGTAATTGTTTCCACATTGCATATAAATAATTTTAGTCTAAGCAATCTCTATATATCAAGAATGAGATTATCAGAATTTTTTCTCTTAATCACTATACATGTTTTTCCTTCACTGGCAAGAACCTGTTATTCCACACTGTGAAGGTTCTCCACCACATTGAATTCAAGCACATTCTCCCACTTTTATGCTACTGTTATAGAAGGAAAAGAGGAGGAAACCTAGTTAGCAGTTGCCTATTTAATTACAATGGAGAGAGTGTTATGTTTGATTTCTCCCATCCAACCACAGAGATCCTCTCATCTTTAGCAAAATCCCACCCACACACTAATCCACGCAGGTCCCCCATAGTCCTCAAAGGTTTCCTCATAAACTACACCTTCTCTGATCTAGAGAACTTGTCATGCTCACACACACAAGCACATATACACACATACACACTCTACAGAAATTTAGCCCTCATCAAAGGTAGAAAAACAGTTTTCTTTTAGACATGTTTATCATTTCTTATATTTTTATACATTTATCATCTTAGTCATTATAATAATCATCTTAAACTGAGGCTTAAGTGGTAATCTCTAGCCTAGACTTTGACAAAGGTCCTGAATTCCAACTTGGGATGTATTTCTCAGCTCATTTTGCCCCAAACAACAAGCCAAATTGAGGTCTTACATCTGAAATTTGATTAGGCTTGACTTCTGTTAACCCACCGGTGATAATTGTCAGTTCACATGTTCAAATTCTGCTTTTGAGATAAAGGAAGCTTAAAAGGAAATGAAGGGCTTCCCAGGTGGCTCAGTGGTAAAGAATCTGCCTGCCAATGCAGGAGACATGGGTTCTATTCCTGGCCTGGGAACATCCCACATGCCTAGGAGCAAGTGAGCTCATTCACCACAACTACTGAGCCTGTGCTCTGGAGCTCAGAAGCTGCAACTATTCAAGGCTGCAAGCGCTGAGCGCCTGGGCTCCGCAACAAGAGAAGCCACCACAATGACGAGCCCGTGTACAACAATGGCAAGCCCGTGCAGCACAGCGAGAGAGTAGCCCTCACTCTCCACAACCAGAGAAAAACCCGCTCAGCCACGAAGACCCAGCACAGCCAAAAAATTAAAAATTTTAAAAAAGGAAATGAAACAGAGAGTACAATCTAAAGGACATTCATTATAAAATTCATAATTTACCCACCACTGATCTAGATGCACTTCTGAGTGTCAGTTTATTTCTTTAGAGTGTTCACAAAATCAAAGCGATTAAGGAGTCATTGAAAAATCACCAAGCCAGTTACCTGGGTTCAGATGGAATTGAACCCATACTAGACTAAGAAAATATCTCCTTCTAATGAACTCCAAATAAATAACCACAACTTCCCTCCTTATCTCCAAATCTCAAAACCTCACCAGTTCATCAGATCCTTTGAATGACAATCAAGACTCTTTGTTTCAAATGAAAAGGAAAACACTTGGCAACATTTGCATTATAACCTTAATACCAAAAATTGTTAGTGAATATAGAAAATAATGAGTCACAGGGAAAAGGCTGTAGGAGGCTGGAATCATGCATGTCTGCCCTGAAAACCACCATCATTCTGGATTTGATTTCATAGGGACTATAAGATGAAAGTTTGGACTTTTTCCATCTTATTTTCCCCTTTCTTGCTAAGATCTCTTTTCCTTTTTCTCTTTAACTTTAGGAGAAAACAAAATGACAGATGTAAGATACAAGTCCTGGACTTTCCCAACAAAGAGGAAGCCATGAACTCATGAAGTTGCCAAAAGTTAGAAAATTACTCTGCTAAATGTGTTCAGCTGCTGTGAAAACTGCTATTTCCTTTCCTGCTCTCCAGTAAATGAACCACCGTTCTGTTCCGTGAACCAACTGTTAGTGGAGGGGAGTGAAAAAACCAGCCTTCCAGGGTGAGCCAAGGGGGTTTAGTTCTCTTCCGGCTTTGATCACTCTCTCTTGCTATATCAAAAGGACCTGCAGAGTGCTTTTAATGGGGCTTTCAATTGCACGATGAAAGAGAAACATGTTCAGTAACAGTTGTCGAAATTGGGTCGAGACAGAGGCTGGAATAAGACCCACTTCACCTCCATCTGCCACCCACCCAGAACGTAACAGTATGGCCTCCTACCCACCACTCTGCCTCTTCCATGTTTGGAAATTTGCTTCCTTACTCAAAAGGTAACACACTTACTATAAAACTTTTTAAGTGAAAACTCCTTTCATGGGCAATGACCACATTTTTATTCATCCTCATAATTTTTTTTTCTTTTTCAAATTATTTTAGTATCTAGACTATATCCACTTGTTCACTGTCTCACTCATTTACTGAGAGTCTAATAGGTGTCAGATACTAGGCTTCAATTAGAAAACAGTGAGCCAGAACTTGCACATTTCCTAAGTTTAGAGGTGTTTACAGTCTATCTACTGTGGAATATTAAATTAAAAAGTCACAAATAGGACCTCTGTATGCAGATGTGTGTCACACAGAGACTCCTACATATACTCAGTGCTGTGAATATATGAAAGGCGGAGCTAGCCTTGTCCAGAGGTCAAAGAAGACTTCCCTAATGAAACACTGATCGAGCTGAGAGGTAGAGAAAACACCAAAGTTCATTCTGTAACAAAACCACTTTCCTCTCTTTTATACAAATCCATATATTTCAGTTGGATCAACACTGTTCACAGTTTCCACTAAAAATGAGAATAATCCATCTTCCCTTTAAAAGAAAAAGGTTGAATACTGAAAATATAAAACCCATTTATCTCTCTGTTAAACAATAAACAGAACTCAGTCAGGCTTTTACCCTTTGCTTTCCCATTGAAACTGTGAAATCCATAAAGAAAAATTGAATAGACCACCCTTCACATGTAAAAGTCATGTTCCTCATGCACCCCAAGTAGGATACAAATTAGAGAGTCTGTTTTCTTTTTCCTTTAATAACAAAGCATTTGTTCTTGTCTCATCTTCTGGTGACATCTTTATTCTTTATCATTCCAATTTCCCTATGAAAGTACATATGTAAAAATACTGCACTGGATAGAAGAAGGGATCCAAAGCCAGCCCATGCCAAAGCATTCTCAGACACTTTATCTAAAATGTCTCAAAAACAGAAGTTGTATCCTTCACTGAAAAATTTACAACACTCTCTCAATTCTTCCTGGATTCTTTGTTCAAATACACTTTGCATCTTCAAGCCCCAGTGTATTTTCTTAACATTACAATCTCAACCTCTTCCTGCTATTCTAACTACAACTTTCCACATGTAGGAAGCCTCTCATGGTCTTTTCTAGAGTTAGTTTAATTCTTTATTTAGCTCCGTTGCCCTGATTTTTGTTTAGCACAACTTATTCAGCATATTGGCTCAGATGCAGACTCTCAGAAAAACTGGACAGATTAATCAGGCTTGGTGACAAAGATCCTGTTTCTCAACTGTATGTAAACATAAAATATGGCCTGTCATACCTGGAGTGTTTCAGGAGTAATTACAGGGAAGCAACATAGATCTTGTCCATTACTCCGCCTTGTTTATGAGGCCTGTCACTCTATCAGAGAAGAAAATGAAAGAAGTCTACCATGATTTGTCTTCACAGTGCCACGCTGTTTCCTAGTTTATCATACATTCATATTCTCTCCCACAGAATGGTCTTATTGATAATTTCATGCAAGCCTTGAAGTAGAGGGCAACTGCCAAGGTTAGTATGTAACAAGGGGCCTGGAATTCGAGGAGATCAGTGTCTGGGACAAGCAGCAAAGTAGCCTCAATCCAGGAATGCCTACAGAATGTAGAATCTGGGAATTGATAGCTGAACAAGGAGTCTAAGTAACAAGTATTACAAATTAAAAGTAAGCCAAATCTCAATACTAAGTTACATCTCTTTGTCATGTCATGTTTATTCATATGTTTTCTGTAATATAGGAAGCAGTTCTCAAGCTCCAGTGAGCTGTCTGCTGGAGTGGCAAGTGATAGGTCCAAAGCAGAGCAGCATCTGGACCTTACTCTGGACACCTCCCCTATGTAGCAGCATCATAAAAACTCAAGAGATCATCTGATGGTCAGTGCCCTCCTGTGGCTAGATCCACATAAGAGCGTTGTGCAAGGCAGAGTCATCTACCGCAACACTGTCTTCAAAATATTGGGGATACATTCCCAGACATCCCAAGGGTATACCCTTGATCAATACATCAACAAAGTCATCTTTAAATGATTATCAAACATACTTATGTGTGCAGACTAAACAAACTCTTGGGAGTGATAGTGTCTACATGTTTACAACTCGGTATCATATTTACAACTTAGTATCATATTAGTAAAAGTATCATATTTTATTTTATTTAACCTAAAAAGAAATCAATACTTATTAAACACTGAATATGTGGTGATACAAACTTATTTGTCATTCTTCAACTCATTTCATCTTTACAAGACTGCTATGATGTCCATTTTACAGGTCAGGAAACTAAAGCTCATTTGAGTTGACTACTTTTTTAGTAGTCAGGGAAGCAGAGATGAGCAGACATATGACAGACAAGTCTGATTTCCAAACACCTGCCTGCCTCCTATTCACAAGTCTATTTCCTATTCACACAAAAAGTGCCTCCTGAATTGCTGGTCAAGATGGCAGCCTTAGAACACGCCGTGGTCTCTCCTTCCTACCCCAAATTCCTATTACAAAATAGCCTGTTGTAACTTAGATGAGGAAACCTAAGCAAACCCCATATTCAGGGAAACTTTCAGGAATCCATCCAAGATAGGAAACAGCATCTAAACAAAGAAAGAAATGAAACCAGAACATCCAGAGGAATGGACTAGAACTCAACAGTGGTAAATAAGGAGAGATTGCTAATAATAGCTGCAACCATTTGAAATAACTGCAACAGTTTGAAACAAACTCTAGATAATGTCAACATGGTGGTTGACAGGGGATAGGGAAGGAGAGGAGAAAATTAAAAGAATACTATAGGTCTTTTCTTGGGCAAGGTAGAGAAACATAATCAATTCTGAGCTCTGCTAAATATATATGCATATATATTTATATAAATACATGTATATCAATTTATATGTATATATATAAGTCCCTTCAGTCATGTCCGACTCTTTGCAACCCTGTGGACTACAGCCCACCAGGCTCCTCTGTCCATGAGATTCTCCAGGCAAGATTACTGGAGTGGGTTGCTGTTTCCTCTCGCAGGGAATCTTCTTGACCCAGAGATCAAATCGACATCTCTTGCATCTCCTGCATTGGCAGTCAGGTTCTTTACCGTTAGTGCCACCTGGCACTATATATATAAACATATGGCTTCCCAGGTGGCTCAGATGGCAAAGAATCTGCCTGCAATGCAGGAGACTGGGGTTTGATCCCTGGGTTGGGGAGATATTCTAGAGAAGGAAATGGATACCCACTCCTCTACGCATGCCTAAAGAATCCCAAGTACAAAAGAGCGTGGCAGGCTATAGTCCACATAGTTACCCCAGGCAGACACAGCTAAGCAACTAACACTTGAACTTAAATTTGAAAGAAAATATATATTTTTTTTCTAAAAAATAATTGCTGTTGTTGTTTAGTTTCTAAGTTGTATCGGACTCTGCAACTCCATGGACTGTAGCCTTCAAGGCTCCTCTGTTTATGGGATTTTCCAGGCAAGAATACTGGAGTGGGTTCCCATTTCCTACTTCAAGGGATATTCCTGACCCAAGGATCAAACCTGCATTTCCTACATTAGTAGGAATTAGTAGCAGATTCTTTACTGCTGAACCACCAGGGAAGCTGCATACTTAAATATATTATATGTTAAAAATAAATGCATACTTAGTAGGGCTCTAAATTGGTTATATGTCATAAATAAAACTATATTTTTATAAGTCAAATATTTGTGTTTTAAATATATAATTATATATAAATCATATATATTGGAAATATATTTCAAAATATAGAATTTACATTTTAAATATTATATAGTTTATTATTTTTATATTATATATTATTACATATCAATGTATTTCAACAAATTTATTTTAAAAAGAAACCAAATATGTGCATTAAAATTTTAGAATGCCAATCAGATAAACTTTCAAATAATGAAAGGGGACATAAATTTTAAAAACAACTACAACAGCAAACACAACAAGACAGTCAATTCAGCAAAAGGCTGGAAAAAATGTGGGGAAAGAGTGAGAAACATGAGAAACATAAAACAATTCCAATTTTGCATAATTCAAACTAAACAGAACTATATTAAACATAATTTTAAACTACAAGTTTTCATCAATGTTGTTAAATGGAAATACACCTAAAGCAAAATTTCACACAAGTGTAGAAATTAGAAGGGAAAAATAATATACTTAAAAAGTTAATAAAAATCAGGATGCTTGCAATGGTAAAAAAGAAGCAGAGGAAGAGGGAAGAGGGAGGGGAATCTAGCAATATGAAAAGCAGGAAGAACAGAAACCAAAGGGAGTATTTAGAATTAATAAAAGAAACAATCAACAACAAAGAAACATGAAGAAGCAAGCAACATAATATTTTTATAAATGCAATAAAATTAAGAGAAACTGATAAATCTAAACATATATTGGGATTTCAATATACCTCTCTAACAAATCAACATCTTTAAACAGGATTTAGAATATTTGATTAGTATTAATAAGTTATATATATATTTATATATATATATACACACACAACAGAGGATACGCATCATTTTCAAACATACAAGAACCAGCCTCAAAAGCTATTAGAATACATCATACTCCAAAAGAACTTATTTCATAATAGTCACAATCAATAGACAGAATGAAAGAAAATTGCAACTAAAAGAAACATCAAAACGCAAAGCAAAAATTTTGACTTGGAGATAAAGTAATTTAAAATAACTCATGCATTAAGAAATAAATTTAAAGACAAATTGACAATAGAGAATTTAACAATAATGAGAGCATTATATATCAAAACCAGTGGTGTATATCCAAAGAGATTCTCCAAGGAATTTTTCAGAATTAGATATGCTTAAAAGAAAATAAAAATACAAACAAAAAGATGTACATTTTCAATTAAAGATAAAAACAAAGTAAACTCAAAGGAAATACAAAGGTAAAAGTTTAATTAAATCAAGAATAAAATTATCAACTAATTGAAAGAAGTTGCTTTCAAATAAACAGAGAGATGGCAAATAAGCATATAAAAAGTTGTTCAAATTCATTAGTCACCAGCAAAACAAACATTGAAACCAATATATCATCACACACCTATCAGAATGGATAAAATAAGAAAGAGTTAAAGCATCAGAGGCTGGAGAGGGGAAGCTGCCTCATTCATGCAGGGCTAATGGAAAGTTAAAATGGTACCAGTTCAAAGGACAGTCTGGCAGTTTCTTATAAAACTACACACACGATTATCACAAGACCAAACAATTGCACTCTTGAGCATTTATCCCAGAGAAAGGAAAATGTATATTCACACAAAAACTTGTCAACAAAAGCTCATGGCAATTTCATTCATAATAGCCAGGTATCTATATATTCCATGGAATATCATCCAGGAGTAAAAAGAGACACTTTATTGAAAGGCACAACAATTTTGATGAATCTTTGGGAAATGATGCTGAGTGAAAAAAATATTTCGAAATAAAAATTCTTAGGAAAGGAAAAAAGATTAGTGAGTGCTAGGGATAAAAACATCTACTTCTGCTTCATTGACTACCCTGAAGCCTTTACAATGTGGATCATGACAAACTGTGGAAAACTCTTAAAGAGATGAGAATACCAGACCACCTCACCTAACTCCAGAGAAACCTGTATGCAGGTCAAGAAGCAACAGTTAGAACTGGACATAGAACAATGGGCTGGTTCAAAAGAAAGCATCAATTCTTCAGCACTGTTTTCTTTATGGTCCAACTCTCACATCCATACATGACGACTGGAAAAACCATAGTTTTGTCTAGACGGACCTTCGTCAGCAAAGTAATATCTCTGCTTTTTAATAGGCTGTCTAGGTTGATCATAACTTTTCTTCCAAGGAGCAAGCATCTTTTAATTTCAAGGCTGCAGCCCACCTGCAGTGATTTTGGAGCCCAAGAAAAGAAAGTCTGTCATGATTTCCATTGTTTTGCCATCTATTTACCATGAAGAGATGGGACCAGATGCCATGATCTGGGTTTTCTGAATGTTTTGTTTCAAGCCAGTCTTTTCACTCTCCTCTTTCACTTTCATCAAGAGGCTCTTTAGTTCCTCTTCACTTTCGGTCGTAAGAGTGGTGTCATCTGCTTATCTGAGGTTATTGATATTTCTTCTGGCAATCTTGATTCCAGCAGTGCTTCATCCAGCCTGGCATTTCACATGATATACTCTGCATATAAATTAAATAAGCAGGGTGACAATATACAGCCTTGACATACTCCTTTCCCAATTTGGAACTAGTTCATTATTTCATGTTCAGTTCTAACTGTTGCTTCTTGACCTGCATACAGATTTCTCAGAAGGTGGGAAAGGTGGTCTGCTATTCCCACCTATTGAAGAATTTTCCACAGTTTTTTGTGATCCACACAGTCAAAGGCTTTGGCATAGTCAATAAAGCAGAAGAGATGTTTTTCTGGAGCTCTCTTGCTTTTTTGATGATCCACTGGTTGTTGGCAATTTGATCTCTGGTTCCTCTGCCTTTTCTAAATCCAGCTTGAATATCTGGAAGTTCACGGTTCACATACCATTGAAGCCTAACTTGGAGAATTTTGAGCATTAATTTACTAGCATGTGAGATGAGTGCAATTGTGCGGGAGTTTGAACATTCACTGGCATTGCCCTTCCTCAGGATTAGAATGAAAACTGACCTTTTCCAGTCCTGTGGCCACTGCTGAGTTTTCCAAATTTGCTGACATATTGAGTGCAGCACTTTCACAGCATCATCTTTTAAGATTTGAAATAGCTCAGCTGGAATGCCATCAGCTCTACTAGCTTTGTTCATAGGAATGCTTCCTAAGGCCCACTTGACTTCCCTTCCAGAATGTCTGGCTCTAGGTGAGTGATCCTACCATTGTGGTTATCTGGGTCATAAAGGTCTTTTTTGTATAGTTCTTCTGTGTATTCTTGCCACCTCTTCTTCATATCTTCTGCTTCTGCTTCTGTCCTTTATTGTGCCCATCTTTGCATGAAATGTTCCCTTTGTATCTCTAATTTTCTTGAAAAGATCTCTAGACTTTCCCATTCTATTGTTTTCCTCTATTTCTTTCCATTGATCACTGAGGAAGGCTTTCTTATCTCTCCTTGATATTCTCTGGAACTCTGCATTCAAATGAGTATATCTTTCCTTTTCTCCTTTTCCTTTCATTTCTTTTCTCAGCTATTTGTAAGGCCTCCTCAGACAACCATTTGCCTTTTCCATTTATTTTTCTTGGGGATGGTCTTTATCACTGCCTCCTGTACAATGTCACAACCCCCATCCATAGTTCTTCAGGCATTCTGTCTATCAAATCTAATCCCTTGAATCTATTTGTCATTTCCATTGTATAATTATAAGGGATTTGATTTAGGTCATACCTGAATGGTCTAGTGGTTTTCCCTACTTTCTTCATTTACATCTGAATTTAGCTATAAGGAGTTTATAATCTGAGCCACAGTCAGCTCCCAGTCTTGTTTTTGCTGACTGTATAAAGCTTCTCCATCTTCAGCTGCGAAGAATATAATCAATCTGATTTCCTCCAAACTTTGTCCCATGCCATGTGCCTTTGCTCTTTTCTTTTTATAAATTTTTTACTGGAGTATTGCTGATTTACAATGCTGTGTTAGTTTCTACTATACAACAAAGTGAATCTGATACATGTGCATGCATGAGTGCATACTAAGTCATTTCAGTCATGTCTGACTCTTCACAAGTTTATGGACTACAGCCTACCAGGTTCCTTGGTCCATGGGATCTCCAGGCAAGAAAACTGGAATGATTGCCTTTTCCTCCTGCAGGGTTTCTTCCCGACCCAGGAATCCAACCCACATCTCCTCAGGCTCCTGCACTGCAGGGGGATTCTTTACCGCTGAGCCACCAGGGAAGCCCATACATGTACCTACATCTTCTCTTTTCTTGGATTATTTTCCCATATAGGCCATTACAGAGTATTGAGTAGAGTTGCTTGTGCTCTACAGTAGGTCCTTATTATCATATTGAGTGAAGGAAGTCAGAGAAAGACAAGTATCATATGATATCGTTTATATGTGGAACCCTAAAAAAGGGTACAAATGAATTTATCTACAAAATAGAAATAGAGTTCCAGATATAGGAAATAAACTTATGGTTACCAGAAGGTGAGGGCAGATAAGTCGGAAGATTGGGATTGACGCATACACAGTACGATATACCTTTGCTCTTTGTTGGCTGTGCTGTGCACCCTTTGCTGAAGTAAATCTTAGCCACATGAACAACTAAATACTGAATCCTGTGAGTCCCAGCAAATCACCAAACTTGGGGTTGGTCTTGGAGACCCCACACATCTCTCCACTACCTCAAAAAAGACGAAAGTCCAAGTGACTTTTTGAGCATGCTTCACCAAAACTGTAGTTAGAAAACTCATTGCATCCAAACCTCTCCCAAACATGTAAAAAGCTGCCCTATGTATTTTAAAAGGCTAATATAATCAGGCAATTTACTACATTAACAGGTCACAAACACACATACACCCATACACAAACCCATAAGAGGTTCAAAATATATGTTGAAAAGTTTTAGTTAAAAAAAAAAAAAAGTCTTACCAAATTATAAACAGGAAAAAAATCCCCCGACTTCATTAAAGAAATCATAGTAAACATGATTGGAGCAGGAAATAGCAACCCAATCCAGTATTCTTGCCTGGAAAATCCCACGGACAGAGGATCCTGGTGGACTAGAGTCCATGGGGTCATAGTCAAACACGACTTAGCATCTAAACCAAACATGATGTTTTATTGTGAAATTAGAAGCATTTCATTAAAATTAGAGAAAGGAAAAAATGTTCAGTTTCATAGATACTGCCAAGTATTTTATTCAGCATCATAGAAATGTAATAAGACAAGGAAAAATAAATAAAACATATAGTTAGGATGGGCCTTCCCTATAGCTCAGATGGTAGAGAATCTGCCTACAATGCAGGAGACCTAGGTTCAGTCCCTGGATCAGGAAGATCCCCTGGAGAAGGAAATGGCAGCCCATTCCAGTATTCTTGCCTGGAGAATTCCATGGACAGAGGAATCTGGTGGGCTACAGTCCATAGAGTCGCAAAGAGCTGGACATGACTGGGGGACTAACACACACACATAGTTAGGATGGAAGAGACAGTCACTAGGCAGGATTGTCACTTTATAGAAAATTAAGTGAAATCAACTGTTAAAATACAAGGACTAAATTCAGTAATGTGACAGGATATAAAATCAACATACCAGAATCAGAAATTCTCTGATACATCCACAATTACCAATTAGGTAATTTTAGAAAGACCATAAAAAAGATATTCAGAGCAAGACTGTAAAATACCTTGAATAAACTTAACAAGCAGTATTCAAGATCCTCATGGTGACAACTGCAAATGTTTCTCCATCTCTATTCTAACCACACTGGACTCAGTACTGTTTTTCCAGTACAGAGTACAGTCGTATCAGGCCTCTTACCTCACAGCTTTGCATCTTTTGTTCTGGAAAGCAGCTCTTTCTAAAAATATACACATGGCTCACTTACTCTCCTAATTCAGGTCTATTGCTTTATTAGTGAAAATTTCCCTAACTCAACAGGGTATACACACATGTACACACACAAACACATTTCTATGGTTCTTTCTCCTTATACCCTACTTTATTTTTCTTCTGAGTGCCTATCACAATGAAACATACTATATATATATTTGAATCTTATTTGTTGTTTCCTCTCTTCTTCCATTACATTAAGCTATTTAGAAGTAGGGGTGTTTTATATCCCTAATACCTATAACAGTACCCTAAAAGTAGTATGTGTCCAAAAAATATTGTGTGAAGGACATATAATACCTGAATTAATTGAGATATACCATGGAAGGGATGGTTGGTGCATGGAAGGGAAGTGTTGATGCTATAAATATATTAATTATTCCAATTTAACCTATAAGTTTATTGTAATCTTAATCAAGAGTCAAATAGAATGTTTCTATGGAACTTGACAAGATAATTCTGAAATGCATATAAAAGAGACAATGCTCAGGAATAGCCAAAACTTGGTGGTTCAGAAACTGATATCTTGATCAATAAAATAGAAGATAAATAAGTGGGACCATTATCTGTGAAAATTTTGTATGTAAGAGGAATCAGTATTTCAGGTTAGTGGGCAAAGGCTTTTAAATACTTTTTAAAAATTCAGGAAATATAAAGTGCTTTACATACTCCTCTGTTTATTTCACAATATATACCTATTTCAATTCATCACATTATACACCTTAAATTTACACAACATTATATGTCAACAATATCTCAGTGAAGGTAGGGAGAAAAATATACTGAAAAAATATATATGACTAAAGATTATTCATACCTAAGCCTGCCTACCTCTTAGCGCTGTGAGAATCAAATGAAATGGTACTTGTAAAAGAATAATAAAGTATATTAAGATAACTTTCATATAATAACAGCTTGTAAATTAAGTATTAAGAATTATTTTATAATTTTATAATAATAATTGAAAACTGAGTGATGGCAACAATCAAATCTTATCTTTTTAAGTCCTTAGAATGTTTGTTGAATTACATCAGAATCTAGTCCTCTATTTTCTTACCTTGGTCTATTATCTTTTAGTTTCTCTTATATATTGATTTATTTCAATAATTAGCTAGAAAAGCAATCTTCCATGCACAAGTACAGCACAATCAAATCTTGTATTTACCACTCATATAAAGCCATTTTGAGTGTGAAATTAAGAGGGACTAGAAAGCTTCAGCTGTTTTTTGTTTTGTTTTGTTTTTTAGACAAAGAAGCAAGGTATGTTTCCCTTTAAGTTTCATGGTTTGGTACACCTATCTACTTAAATCTAATCCCCTGCTGGGATTATAAATTGCTACAGAGAGCAAAAATGGTTAAGTTTTTCTTCCCTCAAACTGTGGAGAATTACCTAACAAATATACTTATATTTTTTTAATAACATCTATTCGAAAAATGACTTCTAAATTGATACTTAGTTAAAAATTTCTTTCCAAGGGGTAAAAATGTAAGTGAGGAGGGATTACAGCAGTTATTTGTCAAGACAAATGAAGCCACAGGATAAATCAAATGCATCTTTGTGGCTTAGGATATAAAATAAGCCATGAATGATCAATGGTGACATAAATCAAGGACAGACCGCATGTTAAAATAAATCTGAAACTTCTATATATGGCACGGACTGGTGGGCAACTGATTCAATAGGTTCAGCAACGGTTTGTCTCATTTACAGAGACTCTCTAAATTCAATTTATATAACCACCTAGAAAATTACGGTACTCAGGAGAAGTTAAAGAGCACGAACACTATAAAATCTAAGGCAAAATGGTTTTTAATGCATACTGGAAAAAGCTTTGGTTTCTTAATGATTCATAATCATCACCTAAAATAACTTAGTTTGTCAAAGAATTTTATTCATCTTTCAAGTAACCGTAGAGCAGTAACACTTCCCTAAGGCTAAAAAAAATTTACTCTTGGCTTTCCTTTTATGTTAAGCTCCTGGAGTCATAGAGAGAGAAGCAACAATTTTAGCCTCAAACCTCCCCAACTAAAATCCCTCACCCTTGTATAAAAATTAGGCATTAATTCTCACTTCATCCTCACATCTGACCAAAAAACACATTCACAGAAATTCTGGTAATGGAAATAAACAGAGTGAAAATGGATGGATTTTTAGGAGTAGATGAACACTAATTTATTTTCTTAAAATAGAAAAATATATTAGGAGTTATTATAAAAATTAAATTTTCTAATGATGTATAAAGAGCTCTCAGATGTTAACCATATTCCTTCTCCAAAAAATAGAAATCATTAATCACCATCTCAATCGAGTTACTCATTGTGAGTCATCATTTATGTTGACCTAATGTGGTTTGGGAGAGTCTCACTCATGATTATATTTTCTGGAGGCCCCCAAGCCACTCTTTTAAATTGGAAGGGATACAATGAGGGGAAAGAAGTAAAGAATGGCATAGGGATCTGTATCACCATGAAACTCCTAGCTATGAGTTATCCAGAACTTCATGAACAAGTTAAATAAAACTAGCCTCTAACAGAGACACAGTTGAAAACAGAACATTAGAATCAGGATTTTATAGGAAACCTAATTTTAACAGGGTGGTTACAAGGTAGCTTTATAAGTGACTAGAATTATTTGTTTTCTGGGAATTTTTCATTTCAAGAAAAGGAAATAATCTCATTTCTCTCTTCTTACATTTATATGTAATCTTTGTTGTTGTTTAGTTACTAATCCTGTCCAACTCTTTTGCAACCCCATGGACTATAACCTGCCAGGCTCCTCTGTCCATGGGATTTCCCAGGCAAAAATACTAGCTTGGGATGCCATTTCCTTCTCCAGGGGAATCTTCTCAACCCAGGGATCTAACCCAAGTCTCCTGAATTGGCAGGTGTATTATTTATCACTGAGCCACCAGGGAAGCCCTACATATAATCTACATGTACATAAAACATGTTATGTGTCCATTTACACATATTACATGTACATGTTTCTTTGAAGATATGTAAGGGACATGCAGAGTATCAGTGGGGAAAAAAGTAGTAGAATGCCCAACCTTTGGCAATGAAAACTAGAGACTTGGTTTAGATCATGTTACTGGGATGATAAAACAGTTTGGGGTAAAGTCCTAACCTCTTTTTTGTCACGAGGACTAAATAACGAAATTCAGACCAATTTGCATGCTCTGTCTACATTCTATCTGTGCCTTAATTTACATCTTAAATACCACTGATTCCACAAAACCAGTTCAATGCCTACCTCAGATCATGGGCTTCTGCTGCAGTAATATCATTAAAGAGTGCCTGTTATTCGTCAGACACAGTGTGGGGCAGATCACATATATGTAGTTTTCCTTCATCCCACTTACACTGCTATAGTCACATTGGCTTCCTCGTCATTATTCCTCAGACATCAAAACAGCAGCCACAATCCCACCAAAGGGCTTTCCATCTGCTATTGCTTCCATCTCGAAGGTGCTCTCACAAGAAATGCACAGGTAACCTCATCACCTTCACACCTTTCCTTGAACATCACCATTTTAGTGAACATACCTGAAGCTGTCCCTGCCCCCACACTCCCAAACACCCAGGTTCTGCTCTACTTATCCTTTTTCTGCCTAGTAATGATTATCTGCTTGTTGGTGCTCAGTCGCCCAGTCATGTCTGACTCTTTGCAACACCATGGACTGTAGCACACCAGGCCTCCCTGTCTCTTACCACCCTATCTCCCAAAGTTTGCCCAAGTTCATATCAATTGCATGGCCATCCAGCCATCTCATCTTCTGACGCCCTCTTCTTCTGCCCTCAATTCTTTCCAGCATCAGGGACTTTTCCAATGAGTCAGCTATTAGCATCGGGTGAACAAAATACTGGAGTTTCAGTGTTAGCATCAGTCCTTCTAACTAGTATTCAGGATTGAATTCCTTTAAAATGGATTGGTTTGATCTCCTTGCTGTCCAAGGGACTTTCAGGAGTCTTCTCCAGCACTGCAGTTCAAAGGCATCAAATCTTTGGGGCTCTGCCTTCTTTACAGTCCTGCTCTCACAACTGTATGTGACCTCTGGAAGACCAGAGCCATGACTTATATGGACCTTTGTTGACAGAGTATTGTCTCTGTTTTCCAACACACTGTCTAGATTTGTCATTGCTTTCCTGTCAAGAAGCAATCGTCTTCTAATTTCATGGCTGCATTCACCATCCACAGTAATTTTAGAGCCCTAGAAGAGGAAATCTGTCACTATGTCTACCTTTTCCCCTTATATGTGCCATGAAGTTATGGGGCTTGATGCCATAATCTTAGTTTTTTTAATACTTAGTTTTAAGCCAGGCATTTTACTCTCCTCCTTTGCACTCACTGAGAGCCTCTTTAGTTCCTCTTCTCTTTCTGCCATTAGAGTGCTATCATCCACATATCTGAGGTTGTTGATGTTTCTCCTGCCTATCTTGATTCCAGCTTGTGACTCATCCAGCCTGGCATTTAGTATACTATCAATTCCCTTAATTACTGTGTCCATTATTTATTGCCTGTCTTCCCCCTTTAGAATGTAGGCTCCATGAGAGTAGGAATCTTTGTTTAGCTCACTCTTATAATCCAAAAGCCCACAACAGTATCTGATACATGTGTGTGTGTGTGCTAAGTCACTTCAGTCATGTCCAATTCTTTGTGATCCTATGGACCATAATCCCCAGGCTCTTCTGTCCATAGGATTCTCTAGCAAGAATATTGGAGTGGGTTGCCATGCTCTCCTGCAGGTGGTCTTCCCAACCCAGGGATAACACCCATGTCTCTTCTACTACCAGCACCTATGTGACAATAAAATGGAAAACTTAGAAGAAATGGACAAATTATTAGAAAAGTATTATTTTCCAAAACTGAACCAGAAAGAAATAGAAAATCTTAACAGACCCATCACAAGCACAGAAATCAAAAGTGTAATCAAAAATCTTCCAACAAACAAAAACCAAGGACCAGATGGCTTCACAGGTGAATTCTACCAAAAATTCAGAGAAGAGATAACACCTATCCTACTCTTCCAGAAAATTGCAGAGGAAGGTAAACTTCCAAACTCATTCTATGAGGCCACCATCACCCTAATGCCAAAACCAGAAAAAGATACCACAAAAAAAGAAAACTACAGGCCAATATCACTGATGAACATAGATGCAAAAATCCTTAACAAAATTCTAGCAAACAGAATCCAACAACATATTAAAAAGATCATACATCATGACCAAGTGGGCTTTATCCCAGGGATGCAAGGATTCTTCAATATTGACAAATCTATCAATGTGACACACCACATTAACAAATTGAAAGATAAAAAACATATTATTATCTCAACAGATGCAGAGAAAGCCTTTGACAAAATTAAGCATCCATTTAAGATAAAAACCCTTCAGAAAGCAGGCACAGAAGGAACATACCTCAACACAATAAAAGCCATATATGATAAACCCACAGCAAACATTATCCTCAATGCTGAAAAATTGAAAGCATTTCCTCTAAAGTCAGGAACAAGACAAGGAGGCCCACTCTCATCACTACTATTCAACATAGTTTTGGAAGTTTTAACCACAGCAATCAGAGAAGAAAAAGAAATAAAAGGAATCCAGATTGGAAAAGAAGTAAAACTCTCACTGTTTGCAAATGACATGATCCTCTACATAGAAAACCCTAAAGACACCACCAGAAAATTACTAGAGCTAATCAATGAATATTGTAAAGTTGTGGGATATAAAATTCATACACAAAAATCCCGTGCATTCCTATACACTAACAATGAGAAAAAAGAAAGAGAAATTAAGGAAACAATTCCATTCACCATTGAGATGAAAAGAATAAAATACTTAGGAATAAATCTACCTAAAGAAACAAAAGACCTTTATATAGAAAACTATAAAATACTGATGAAAGAAATCAAAGATGACACAAACAGATGAAGAAATATACCATATTCATGGATCGGAAGAATCAATATAGTGAAAATGAGTATACTATCCAAAGTAATCTGTAGATTCAATGCACTCCCTATCAAGCTACCAACTGTATTTTTCACAGAACTAGAACAAATAATTTCAAAATTTGTATGGAAATACACAAAACCTAGAATAGCCAAAGCAACCTTGAGAAAGAAGAATGGAACTGGAGGAATCAACCTGCCTGACTTCAGGCTATACTACAAAGTTACAGTCATTAAGACAGTATGGTACCAGCACAAAGACAGAAACATATATCTATGGAACAAAATAAAAAGCCCAGAGATAAATCCATGCACCTATGGACACCTTATCTTTGACAAAGGAGGCAAGAATATACAATGGAGAAAAGATAATCTCTTTAACAAGGGGTGCTGGGAAAACTGATCAACCACCTATAAAAGAATGAAACTAGAACACTTTCCATAAACAAAAATAAACTCAAAATGGATTAAACATCTAAATGTAAGACCAGAAACTATAAAATTCCTAGAGGAAAACAAGCAAAACACTCTCTGACATAAATCACAGCAGTATCCTCTATGACCCACCTCCCAGAGTAATGGAAATGAAAGCAAAAACAAACTAATGGGACCTAATTAAACTTAAACGCTTTTACACAGCAAAGGAAACTATAAGTAAGGTGAAAAGACAGCCTTCAGAATGGGAGAAAATAATAGCAAATGAAGCAACTGACAAAGAATTAATCTCTAAAATATACAAGCAGTTCATGCAGCTCAATACCAGAAAAATAAACAACCCAATCAAAAAATGGGCAAAAGAACTAAACAGACATTTCTCCAAAGAGGACATACAGATGGCTAACAAACACATGAAAAGATGCTCAATATCAATCATCATAAGAGAATTGCAAATCAAAACCACAATGAGGTACGATCTCATACTGGCCAGAATGGCTGCTATCAAAAAGTCTACAAGCAATAACTGCTGGAAAGGGTGTGGAGAAAGGGGAACCCTTTTACACTGTTGGTGGGAATGCAGCCACTAGTACAGCCACTATGGAGAACAGTGTGCAGATTCCTTAAAAAACTGGAAATAGAACTGCCATATGACCCAGTAATCCCACTGCTAGGCATACACACCCAGGAAACCAGAATTGAAAGAGACACATGTACCCCAATATTCATCACAGCACTGTTTACAATAGCTAGGACATGGAGGCAACCTAGATGTCCCATCAGCAGACAAATGGATAAGAAAGTTGTGGTATATATACACAATGGAATATTACTCAGCTATTAAAAATAACACATTTGAATCAGTTTTAATGAGGTGGATGAAACTGGAGCCTATAATACAGAGTGAAGTAAGCCAGAAAGAAAAACATCAATACAGTATATTAATGCATATATATGGAATTTAGAAAGATGGTAATAATGACCCTATATGCGAGACAGCAAAAGAGACACATATAAAGAACAGACTTTTGGACTCTGTGCGAGAAGGCGAAGGTGGGATGATTTGAGAGAATAGCACTGAAACTTGTATATTATCATATGTGAAATAGATCACCAGTCCAAGTTCGATGCATGAAACAGGGCACTCAAAGTTGGTGCACTGGGGCAACTCTGAGGGATGGGATGGGGAGGGAGATGGGAGGGGGTTTCAGGATGGGGGACACATGTACACCCATGGTTGATTCATGTGAATGTATGGCAAAAACCACTACAATATTGTAAAGTAATTAGCTTCCAATTAAAATAAATAAATTAATTTTTAAAAATCTCTTTTATCTCCTGCATTGGCAGGCAGATTCTTTATCACTAGCACCATCTGAAAATTAGTGTGCAATAAATACTTGGTTAATGAACAAATGAACATGTCTCTGACCCTCACAATGACCCACAAGATAGGTGTCACATTTAATTTAAGATGAGGAACAAACCTCATAAAGACCAATAAGTGATCCAAGGTGACACAACCAGGAAGTACAGAATTATTACTGCATTATTATTACTTACATTATTACACCTGCTACTTTGACCTCAAATATAACATCAGTTCTACACATACCTCATCATTTTCCCCAGGAGTATGGTGTCTGGTGTTCATTAAGTGCTCAGTAAACATAGCAGAGAAAGGAAGAAGAAGGGACAGGTCAAAATCCCTATCCATTATCAGCAGTTCTGATTTTCAAAAAGTAAGCTATGAATGGGAACAATATTGCAAATTAATAGTCAATTTTCCAAGACCACCATCCTTAAGAAAGTCAAGTAGAAGAATAACCCATCTGTCATAATAAGAGCAGCCTACATATTACAAGCTACCTTAATTCTTCTTTTTTTTTTTGAGATGTTTTCACTTTATTGATTTTTTTTTTAATTTTTTATTAGTTGGAGGCTAATTACTTCACAACATTTCAGTGGGTTTTGTCATACATTTATATGAATCAGCCATAGATTACAGTTTAAATTTGATAATCTAGAAATAAATGACATGTTTTTAACCTGACCTTTCTTGATTTGTGTCATTTTTCAGCTTCAGTACAAAGTATGATTCCACTGGGAAAAAAAATCTATTAGAAATTATCATGGAACTAGTTGCTTTGATATTTTCTTTATGTACCCTTCTCTAACTTTTTAAGGAATCCCCTGTCACTGTATTAATATGATGTTTCTAAAAATAGTAGTGTTTATTTGTAGAAGTACACACATGGCCCTCATAATCTGGCGGTCATATGCAATACTGCCATGTGAGATGCTACAAAGAGTGAATACTTTGATAAAATACTTATGAGAATATTCAAACTTTAAATGTGCACATCTTGCCATTTGAGCAGTGAAAAAAGACAGGAAGTGAATTCTTAAGGAAAAATCATCAGGGAAATTCCCACTAGATATTGGATTTTATATTCTTTGAGAACAGGTTCTTTGTCTTATTAACCTTTGAATTTTCAGAGCTGAGTCAGTTCCTGGCACAGAACAAACATTTAAGAAATGTTTATGGAATCAGATCAGTATACCGCAGGTCTCAACCAGAGATCTCCTTGCTTCAATTAAGCAGTATACGAAGAATAACAATTGTTTTATCTAATTGACTCTCTAACTTTGTAACTGGCCAAAATTCTTGAGAGGTGCCCACCAATTATTTGGGTATAACTAGTTGTGCTTTTGTAATTTTTCTGCATTGAATTAATGTCATCAACCCACTATATAAATATGCATATTCTTCTAACTCTCTCCCTATTTCTTGACAGTGGGGACTATATGTTCTGGTGTACACTTCATTTAATAGAATATTTAAGGCTTGTAAAGTTCCAGAACTACTGTCATTTAAAGAAATCTAAAGAAGAAACACCAAAGCAAAATATGGAACTCTTGGGGGTATAGGCTTTTATTCTTTCCCAGTAGACTTTTTAAGGGTTACAAATCCCATAAAAATTTACACATGATAATTAAACAAGTGTAAAGAAAGCTGAGCACTGAAGAATTGATGCTTTTAAACTGTGGTGTTGGAGAAGACTCTTGAGAGTCCCTTGAACTGCAAGGAGATCAAACCAGTCAATCCTAAAGAAATCAATCTTGAATATTCAAGACTGATGGCTGAAACTACAATACTTAGGCCACCTGATGCAAAGAGCTGACTCATTAGAAAAGACCCTGATGCTGGGAAAGATTAAAGGCAGGAAGAGAAGGGGCAACAGAGGATGAAATTGTTGGATGGCATTACTGACTGGATGGACATGAGTTTGAGCAAGCTCCGGGAGTTGGTGATGGACAGGGAGGCCTGGTGTGCTGCAGTCCATGGGGTCGCAAAGAGTCGGACATGACTGAGAGACTGAACTGAACTGATTTAAACAAGTGAAGGCAGTAAAAGTAAACATGGAATTATCTCATAAT
Source organism: Cervus canadensis (assembly GCF_019320065.1). NCBI lineage: Eukaryota > Metazoa > Chordata > Mammalia > Artiodactyla > Cervidae > Cervus > Cervus canadensis. Next base: position 70,204,425 of record NC_057391.1, read on the forward strand.
CTCCTAAGTTTCCAAGAGTCATGTACTATTGTATCTATATCCCAGTGTTAGAAACATAGCAGGTCCTCAACTGATGTTGAAGTGAAAGTATATGTAAATGGGGAAAATATTATCTCAAAAGTCATTTTCTAAAGGTTAGCTATTTATGAAAGTACCACCATTTTGGTAACAATCATACCTAATTGTAGTACTAAATCTTTCTTTATTGAACACTTATTTGATGTCAGGTGCTATGAAAGCATTTTATGTACTTTATCTCATTTAATCTTAAATTGCAACTTCAATAACCGAAAAGCATTATAATGCCCACTTGACAAATGAGGAAATTGTGGTTTAGAAACAAGCAACTTGCCCAAAGTCATTCTTGGCCCAAAGCCAGGTTTTTATTCCAAGTGTGGCTGATGTATACATTCTCTGGAGTGATCAACTGATTGGGGGATCACTACTGAAAGGAAGACATAGCTAAAAAGAAGGTCAGTACATTTCTTAAGCACCCAAATTCTTTAATGCTATTTTTTAAAATATGTCAAAAAATAGACTTCTTCTTAAGGTTACAGTTTTATTATATTAGAAAGAACAACCCTGATGTGAGAAGTAATTAACTTCAGGGGAAAGCCCCTGGTTCAATGAAGCCTTTTTATCAGAACACTGAAACAATTAAGTTTGTTGTACCACTGAGGTGCCTTTTCTGTTTTTCTGATGAGAAAAAAACTCTTTCCCTGTTGCTATATAAACTCTGGATTCTGTTCTGAAAACCTCCAGGCCAGAAAACACAACTAATGGGATTTGAGAACACAGAGATGCTCTGGAACTGAAAGGTTTGATTAGATAGGTGAGAAGCACAACTCAACGGAAGCTCACACCAATATGTTCACAAGGCGGTACAGGTGCAAACACATGCTGAGCCTCAGAAAACAGCTTCTCGTCCTTTCAGGCTCTCACTCCCAACAAGTGACTGACAATTCAGCTGAAAGAGAAGAGGTCCAGATGAAGGTAAAAATAACAGAGCTCACATTGTACAGGGAGGCAATTTTCTATCCACTTAATCACTGAGCAGGATCCTGAAAGACTGAGAAGCAGTTCATATGGGAGGTAATGCGGTTCATTTTCTAGAAATCTGAGAAATTGGGTTTTGAGGATTCATACCAATAAAATAGGAATACAGACTAGCATAAAAACTGGAGCCTACCCTATAGTTTAAAATATGTTTAACTACCAGGAAGGAAGTTATATTTTGTTAAGCTATAATCAGCACAAGATCTGCTTTACTCCTATTATATGGTTTTACATTGTCATATAACTTCTTTTGTTCTGCATTAAATGTCCTAACATTTTTGATGAGACTGAGCTCTGTTCATCTCATTGCAAGAACAGAAACTATTCACTTACTAAATGGCAACCCACTCCAGTGTTCTTGCCTGAAGAATCCCAGGGACGGCAGAGCCTGGTGGGCTGCCGTCTATGGAGTCACATAGAGTCGGACACGACTGAAGTGACTTAGCAGCAGCCGCAGCAGCCTATTTAAATGTATTTTGGGGGGACAAAAGGGCAAAAAAAAATGTTTACTTTTTGCATTGCCTTAAATACAGTGCTTGCTGAAAATATCAGTGCATTCATACATGTACTGATAGTTAATGATGTACTATCAACTGAAATCTATACACCTCTTAAATAGTAAATTTTGATCTGAAGACTGAAAATGTTCTGTGAATGAGAAAATTATCTGCAGCAAAATCCAGTATAATACCAGGGATAAAACCTTTTCTAATTGTACATGTAAAATCCTGCTTAATACTTGCTCTGACTATTTACTGGAAATGAGATGAGGGAAGAGTTTGCTCAATATGCCTGCCTGAAAATGGACCAAGTATTCCACGTGGGGCTCTCTTATTGACCCATTTTTACAAATTCACTTAACTACTTGGACATCATCCTCTTAATTCTTAAAATCCAAAGCATACCCCACATTATTCTTAATCTTAACATTCCTATGGCTCTTTTCTTTTAATGTCTAATTGCTTTTCCACTGAAATTCCTTTCAAATGACTCAAATGGAATCCGATTACTAGAAGAAGCATCATATTAACAGTCAAGGATTCAATTCCTAATCTTTCTATCAAAAGAGGGAAATATTTTTCAGCTGGAGGCTGGCCATTTAACCTTTTTATTCCTCTGCTTTCTTATCTGTGTAAGAGGGCATAGTGAAGGGCCATGGCTGAGAGTATGGCTTTGGCATCAGACTAATAGACATTCTACTGCTTACCAGATGTGTGATTTGAGGTAAGTAATTTATCCCCTTCTTCTGATTTCCCTCATTTGAGAAATGTTAAAAGTAACATTATATTAGGAACTGGAATAAATGAGAAAGTGTTTGTGAAAGCCTAGTAAACTTAAAAGAGATTGACTAATAAATGAGTTACATAGCTTGGTTTTGTGTCCTATTAGAGGAAGTCATTTCTAAGTGTTGGGGTAAAGGAGGTTTTATTAAGAATGCCTAAAAATCCAGAAAAATCCATTAAAAACTTGTTTGAGTGCAAAAAATTTTTTTAAATTTTAATGCAAATAATAAATAGACAAATCATAAACTATAAAATGAGGCTAAAGAAGTGACTCCCAAACTGTAAAAAAATTATTTGTAACACTGAATAAACAGATATCTTTCATATATAAAAGAATTAGTAAAAAAGAAACTACACATGAACAAAAACAATGGATAGATGACATTAGTAGGTACATAACTTGCAAAATACACACATATACAGGTATAAATGATCAATAAGCATAATGCATATATTCAAACCTACTCATCATGAAGGATGGGATGGGGAGGGAGTGGGGAGGGGGTTCAGAATGGGAAACACATGTAAATCCATGGCTGATTCATATCAATGTATGGCAAAAACCACTACAATATTGTAAAGTAATTAGCCTCCAACTAACATAAATAAATGAAAAAAATAAAATTAAAAAAAAAAGAAATAAAAACAAAATTTTTTCAACTCTCAAACAGGCAAAGTTATTTTAAAACTGACAAAATCAACATTGAAAAGAAGCAAAAGAAATGAGACTACTCAAAGTATATTGGTAAATTGTTAAGTTGTTACAGCCTTTCTGGTTTGGCACTATATAGCCAAATAAAAATAAGAAGGCCCTTTGTGCCAGCAATCCCACTTCCAGGAATTTGCTTCCAAAAAAGCAATTGTCCACATACCAAAAGATTTGTGGAAATCATGTTTATTATAATATTGTTTATAATGTATATATTGGAAGTGATTGTTCTTCAAAATGGGACTGCTTAAATATATTATGTTAAAGCCATATAAGGTGAAAGTCGCTCAGTCGTGTCCGACTCTTTGCCAGCCCATGGACTATACAGTCCATGAAATTCTCCAGGCCAGAATACTGAGGTGGGTAGCCTTTCCCTCCTCCAGGAGATCTTCCCAACCCAGGGATTAAATTCAGGTCTCTCGCACTGCAGGCAGATTGTTTACCAGCTGAGCCACAAGGGAAACCCAAATAAAGCAGTACGATATAACCATTATAAAACATGGTATATACTTATTGTCATGGCCACAGAAAAGACATCCCTAATACATTGTGAGCATAGGAATAGGTTACAGAACAATATGTATAGTTTTGTGTTACTTAATAAAAAGCTATACGTACTTCCCTGGTGATTCAGACAGTAAAGCTTCTGCCTGAAATGTGGGAGACCCAGGTTCAATCCCTGAGTCGGGAAGATCCCCTGGAGAAGGATATGGCAACGCACTCCAGTACTCTTGCCTGGAAAATTCTATGGACTGAGGAGCCTGGTAAGCTACAGTCCATGAGGTCCCAAAGAGTCAGATGTTCACTTTCACTTCACTTTCACATGTACAATGGAGAAATTTCAGAAAGTGTATTCACCCAAATACGTCTATGGTTTTTCCAGTGGTCATGTATAGATGTGAGAGTAGGACTGTGAAAAAAGCTGAGCACCAAAGAATTGATGCTTTTGAACTGTGGTCTTGGAGAAGACTCTTGAGAGTCCCTTGGACTGCAAGGAGATCCAACAAGTCCATCCTAAAGGACATCAGTCCTGGGTGTTCATTGGAAGGACTGATGCTGAAGCTGAAACTCCAGTACTTTGGTGAAGAGTTGACTCACTGGAAAAGTCCCTGATGCTGGGAGGGTTTGGGGGCAGGAGGAGAAGGGGACGACAGAGGATGAGATGGCTGGATGGCATCACCGACTCGATGGACATGAGTTTGAGTAAACTCAGGGAGTTGGTGATGGACAGGGAGACCTGGCGTGCTGGGATTCATGGGGTCGCAAAGAGTCAGACACGACTGAGCGACTGAACTGAACTGAACTGAGTGGAACTTCAGGTGATTATGATCTCTCATTTACATTTTCTGTATGGTTTCAATTTTCTTCAAAAGTGTGCATTACTTTTATATTCAGAACAAAATGAAATTATTTTCATCTTATTAGCAAACAAATATTACAGCTAATTCCCTAGAAATGATGTTTTAATAACAACATAACTGCTCTAGGTTTTCTTTTTTTTTTTTTTTCCTGTAAGCTTTATAAGGTTAGAAAAGCATCCTGGGATCCACAGGGATGAAAAAAAAAGAAAAACATAAAAGGAAATTACAGTATTGCTGAGATGATTAAACTGAAAGCATCTTGCATTCTAGACTAGAGTGAAACTTAACCAAGTTCCATAACTTATGAGTTGGGTGGCTTTCAACAAGTGACTCAATCTGTCTGTGCTCAATTTCTCTCCTCTGTGAAACATGGGCAATAATATCACTTAACTCAGAAGATTATTATGGGGATGAAATGAGTCAAATTATGTAAAGCACTTAGATTCATACTTGACATCCTAAAAAAAATTGTCAGCTATTCACTGTAAAATGAGATCCTCTAAAGAATCATTCTTCCCTGTCATGGAAGTACATGAAATATTTACTGTTGTTATCATCTACCTGCTCACAATGCGTCACCCACAGACACTGTGAGAGGATGAATCATTTTCTCTGTCTCAGAATACCAAAGGTCAAACAGTCTTTTGAACGTGATTAAATTTACGTATAATATCACCAAACCAAAGGTAGAAAGAGAGGTCAATGAAGGCTTAGGAAGGCAGACCAGACAGCCAAGGTCCCAGGGTATCTGAGGGTGTCCAGTCTTGGCAAGATGATATCAGTTACTCTGACAAATCAATAAAGTCCTATAAAAAAAAAAATCTGTTACTAATACCTTGCATTTACACAGTGCATGACAGTTTTCAGGGAGCTTGCCCATCTCCATAATGGGTTGGCAGTGTTTCTGATCACTGTGCCAGTCCAACGTGGAAATGGAGACTGACGCTTGACCAGCACTTTAGGACACCATTTCCCACTGGGGCAAATGGTACAGTAGAGCTGGAGGTCTAGGAACAATGGTGGAGAAAAATGTGGAAGAAGAGGCAGATGATTGGAAGCGGAGCCAGGATACTCCTCTGTGTGAGTAGCAGCAATAGGGCAGGACACCCCAGATAATATTTTACATCAACTCTGGAACTCCTCTAGTGAAATCTGGAATGCTTACTCTGAGTGCAATGAAGAAAATGAGAAAAACTGAGCCTCTCAAGCTAAAGCGGGGTTGGAGGGGTGGGGTTTAATTTGTTCATCCATTTATTCTGATGTACAGACATTCTAAGTGTCGGATTACAATGAGATGCAAAAGCCTCATGGGTTATACAGTGTGGTGCCCTGCCAGCTCACCTCTCTTACCCCTCTTCCAGTTCCAGGGTGACCCTAAGAAATCTTCAACCCTCCAGTGCAATTTAAAAACCACTGGACTCAGTGTTGTTATAGCTTTTTTAAAAATTCCTCACAATAAATTTATTTAGGTTATTTTGTTAAGAAATAAAAATTACAGTCTTGAAAATAAAATTCACTAAACATGAAATCTAAAGCACCAATAAATTATTCAAAGCTATTAATTTCTGAAAAATAATTTCTCTTCCCTTTCCCTCATTAACAATTTATAATCATTTATCTCATTAGGGAACTCAGTTCTGAATGTATATCATAAGAAGAAAAATGCTGTCTGAAAATTTAAAAAACATAAATATATTAGCAAGACTCCCCTAAAACGGAGGTCATGTATTCATTTATAAACTTGTGAACATTCTCATTACATAAAAGAAATCCTGCAAACTACAAAAGAGCTTTCTGTTTCAATAAAGCAATTAGATACATTAACTGTTCAGTGTTATCACTTAAAAGCAGCACAATTAATTTGTCATTCTATTAATGCCTGTATGCTTTTGTGTGGCTCTCTTTTAGATATTTCAAGGTGCTTTCCCAAACATTTATTTTATTTTTATCCTTTGTTGCAGAGCTGAAAAACACATTTCATAGCAGACTGGAGAGGTTGACATTAGTTTAGAAACAACAAAAAAAAAAAATGGTCAAATGTGGCTCAGCATGTTCCATAATTAAACACGTTTGCAAGGACACAGGGCTCTGTTTTCACTTTCTTGCTACAAAAAACTCCTTATTAATCCAAAGCAAATCAAAAATAGAATCTTAAAAACCTATCACTTCTCTGAATAAATGGAAGATAAATTAAGCTTGTTCTTTGAAACACAGGAAAGTATGATTTGTGTTTCATGACTTTGTGGATAGAATCTCAAAATCCTAACGAATATGTCATGTCTGAAAGACCATTAGTAAAAAGAAAATGGCTGTGTCTTATACCCAGAAATTGAATGTGGTGGAGAAAGGTTTAGAGACAACTCCATCTGTTCTGATCAAGTTTTGTGTCATCAATATCCCAAGAAATCTCCATGAAGACACATGATTTTTTATGACTACAAATAACTCTCTAAAGCACACACACCATCTGGGGAAAGAATTGCGCCACAGAACCACACGGAAACAGTTCTATACACATCTCACTGGCTGTTCCTGAGGTCTCCAGTGAATCAGGACCCACTTCCCTCTCAGTATCCACTAGGCTGGTTGTGACCTGATTTCAGGATGGGCAAGCACTGATTCTTCCACCTCTCAGCCTTCTGGGCTCAGATGTGATATATAAAATACATCTTGATTTGCCTCATTTTGATAGGAACAGACACACAGGGGCTGGATTTTGAGTATATTGAGAAAATCAACAATAATTTTTGTGCTTAAAAATTTATAACAAAACATGCTCATGATGCATTATTTCGTCTGACCTCATAACAACTCTATGACATACATAGGGCTATATGATTATATCTATAAGCAGACATTTTTTCTGGTTTATTCCAAGAGATAATGATGTAGAGGACATATATTCTGGGTTCCACCTTACATGAGTGCATTCAGATATCTAAATTTTATTTCTTCCATATTCAACTTTATGAGGCAGTTTTTCTTGAATATATCTGAGGTCTGGAGAGCAGGAAAATGACTTTACCTCATTCTGTATCCTTGGGCCTAGATATCTATATCTATAGCTATCTCTATTAGATAGATAGATGGGCTTCGCAGGTAGTGCTAGTGGTAAAGTACCCGCCTGCCAATGCAGGAGACATAAAAGATGTGGGTTTGACCCCTGAGTCAGGAAGATCCCCTGGAGGAGAGCATGGCAACTCACTCCAGTAGTCTTGCCTGGAGAATCCCATGGACAGAGGAGGCTGGCAGGTTACAGTCTATAGGGTTGCAGAGTCAGACATGACTGAAGCAACTTAGGATGCATGCTAATAGATAGATAAAAAGATAGCCAGGCAAAGACATAAGAAATTAAGGCACTGGGGCATACAAATTTGTATTAAATAGTAGATATACATAAATATGAAATTTCTTACATAAGTGTTTGATTAATAGTCAAATGAAGACCTAGAAATTCTTTCTTTTCAGTTAAGCAAAGTATAACGAGAAGAAAAAAGACATATACTAACATAATAAAGATGGGCTGAAACTGGGTCTCTGAACCACACATTTTTTTGTTAACTGGAATTTACACCTAGCACCAATAAGAGAGAGAATACCGTATAAATTACTCTGTGTTTAACTAAAAAACATATGTTTCCCTATCCCACTTCAAGACTAATTAAGGCACAAATTCATTTTAAATTGAAAATAAACCACAAAAGGTTTAAAACAAATTAATGTATGACATTAAACCATATGGCTTTCTTTTGTGTAACTGTAGTTTGCATATTTAACTATTCATCTAAATGTTTCCTCTTCTTTGAAAATTCTCCACAAGTATACTGTTTGTTTCTCCCTTGAGTACCATAACGAATTATGGTACTTCAACATTATATTTGGTGTCAGCCTACAATATATATTTATGCATAATAAGATACATAATGTTACATAGGATATGCATATGTGTGTGTGTGTGTGTTCAGTTCACATCTAACTCTTTGTGACCCCATGGACTGTAGCCCACCAGGCTCTCTGTCCCATGGGATTTTCCATGCAAGAATACAAGAGTGGGGTGCCATTCCTTCTCCAGGGGAATCTTCCCAACCCAGGAATCAAACCTGGGTCTCCCAGATAGCAGACAGATTCGTTACCGTCTGAGCCACTAGGGAAGCTTAGACATTATATATTCATTCTGCATTTCACAGGTAGAAGATAAAGAATTAACCAACCTCTCCATTGCCCCTGGTATCTACCTGGTATCTTTAAACCATAAATTCCCAGTGAGTAGCCATTCTCTTTTGTGCCTATATTACAGAGATGGTCCGTAGCCTGTATCACATAACCACAATGCAGCTTATAATCAACTCTTGTAGACATAATTCTGGAATCTGAAGTTAGATTTCCAATTACGGATTTCCAGAGACTGCATATAATAGTTTAATGTCTTAGTGTTTTCTGAAAAACTATTAAAGAAGAAAGAAATGCCCATATTAAGAAAAATAAAATCTGGAAGAATTACAGAAAAGACCTCACAGGTACTGGCTTTTTTGTTGTTGCTAATACATAAACCAGAGGAACAGATAAAAACAGATTTGCCATTTCAGATTGCAAAGGCTTTAAAAATTACAAAGACTACATATTGATCAAGAACAGATGAATGTTTCATAAATCCTGGAATACCATACAGTAAACATTTCAAAATGCTTCAGGCAGAAAATATTGCAAGTGATTAGTACAGAAGGAAAATAAGAGGGCAAGAGGAAAGAAAAGTATGCAAGGGGAGCAAGAAAGATAGGCTTGCATCAGCAACTCAACCTTTAATTTTAGGAAATTAAAGTATTTCAGTGCAAAGGAGCCTGACAAGCTAGAACTGCACCTTTGTAGCTGCTCTGATAAATGTATGAAACTTTTAGAGGTTCTTTAGCACAAAGTACTATGTTGGATGGAGTTAAAGGAGCCGCCAGTATTTCAAAGCCTAAATGGGGAGTTATTGCTATGCAGACAGTTAACTAGATTGTTAACTAGATTTTTAGGAGATCTAAAGTCCCCAAAGAACTAATGTTTGAAAAAAATGCCAAAAATAAGTAGTAGCAAAAAAAAAAAAACAGAGTCCCACTATCTTAGTCTATCTGGGTTGCCATAACCATTACCACAGACTGGGTATCTCAAACAACAAAAACTTATTTTCTCATAGTTCTGGAGGCTGGTAGTAAGGCTCCAGCATGGGGTTCTGATGAGAGTTTTCTTCCTGGCTTCCAACAGGTCACCTTCTTGCTGTGTCCTCACACAGGGGAGAGAAGCCCTATTGTCCCTTTTTCTTCTTATAAGGGCACCAGTTCCATCAGATCAGGGCTTCGTGCTATGACTTCATTTAACCTCATTTAACCTTAATCATCTCTGTAAGGGCCTTATCTCCAGTACAGTCACATGGAGGTGAGGGCTTCCACATATGTATTTCGGGGAGAAACAATTCTGTCCACAGTGCCTGCTTCTTGGGCTGAAAGATCAGGTCCCACTACCTTTCTAACCTCACCCTACACCATTCCCTCCATTCTCTATTCCAGAAATTCTGGCCACTTGATTTACAATGAGGATACAACCTTTTCATAACATCTTTAAGGCTTCACCAGTAACCATGATGATTTTTATTAGTAAACCTCCTCTTGATGTAAATTTCTCTGTGTTAAAGTTCTATCAGACAACAGAAAAGCTCCATATATCACAATAGGAAAACATTTCATTTTTACTACTGCTCCACTGGTAAGCCTGTACTCTATAAACCTATTTAGGATTTCAGACTCAAGCTCAAGACTTTAAAGGTAGCGCTTGTATAACAATGTTCACAAGATAGAGCTTCACAGGAAGCCCAGTGAGTTTCACGGCAAAGTGGCTTTCATCAAAGGCACATATGTTCCCATCCAACACTGACTGCCTCAGTGAAGTATTCCAGCTGACAGCATTTCAGAGCAAACACAAACTGAGAAACACCTATAATAGGTTTCTCAAAAAATCCAAACATCACTGTGCTAAATTCACTATAGTCTATTTCATGCTATTTATTAAAGGCTGATAGGAGAGGAATTTAGCCCTGATTGACTTAAATTTAGCCCCTCATACTAAGGGTGGTTTTTCCTTTCACCTTTTATTGCTGACCACATCTAGTCCTAAGAATGTAAAAGAATCCTGACATTAAGAAATTGAATATATTTTGGTCTGGCTTCATTCATCACACTGGTAAATTCGATGCCTCCCTTTAACGCTAATGTATAAACCTACATGAAAAGGTTAGACTCCATCCACCTAACTCAATCTAGCTAATGACAAAGTGTTTAATCATTTTTACAGTGTCATTCTATATATTTAAGGGATTGGGAAAAGATATTCTGCTGGAGATGGGCTTGAAGACTGATGTGGTGCAACAGAAAGCTTGGCACCAATGCATGCAGAGGAAAAGAATGCAAAAGAGAATGACTGAGTAGAGACTGTCAACATCACAGGAACGCCAAAGATCAGGGACCATACGGCATAGCTGAGAAGTCAAGCAAACATTGAAGTGGACTTGCAGGTTAAATAAACAGATATTATATCAATGGACTTCTGATGGGTTTAGTAAGGATGTGGTATTCCTTACTAAGTAGGGAATTCCCTACTTAGTTGATTGAGACAAATGGCAAATACTAGTGCAAAATTTTAGATCAAGGGCTGTACAAATCTGGATAATAAACAGAGGAAACAGAAATAAGAACCAGTATAACTGACAGAAGCATGCAAAAAGACAGAAAGGCCCAGCCAATATGGTCAAAATGATTCTTTACATTTATATGCCTCTGCTGCTTCACAAAATTCCACAAAATAACAGTAAATAGATTTTTTAACCATGATCCTACAAGGACAAAGGAAATAGGAGAAAACAGCAAAGAAAACTTTTTAAAGCTGGAAGAACAAGTATTAACTGACTTAGCAGTTAGTTATGATTGAGGATGAGGAACTCGTGAGATTGTGTGTGCCTGTGTATACACACGCACATTCACGCACACACAGCATTTTTGTCCCTCAAATTCTTTGTTCTTCCTAATGGCCCCTCTGCTGTCCTCCCACTGAAAGGGTAGCAGTCACTTTTCAAAGGAAGTGCAAAGACAGCTAAGAACAAAGAAAACAGCATGGCTTTGAGTTTCAAATTAGACATTTTTTAAGCCCATAGCCAAAACAGTAATCTTGAAAGCATAGATTTTCTTGGCGAGTGCCAGGCCCCTGAGATAACAAATAGCTTTTTTTGTTGTTATTCTTATTGCACTTTGTTTTTAAGGTTAAACCTTAGTTCTTTTCCAGAAAACATGGGGTCAGAGGAAGGAGCAGTGAAACACAGGTGGGCAGAACAGAAAGAAATATAGGTGAAAAAAGAAACCTAAAATAGGTAAAAAGGGAAAACTGAAAACAACAGAGAAGTGCATCCTTCTCCCATCCAGAATTCTGGGACTTGCCAGACACATAGAGACAGGAGCAACCACAGGACAGACGCAACCTTAAAGGGTACTTTCAAGGGTAGAAAAGAGTCGGGGTGGCAGGAGTAGGGAGGTCACCAACTTTGTGAGCTCTGTTACAGAAAACTGAATCAGCCACATATATTCATGTATCTATGTTTCAATATCTGTTTAAACCCACCACTAAAAACTCAGGTCTGGAGAACCAGTGCAGTTTTGCTTTGCTCTGAATTTACAACTTTTCACATATGGAGTATCAAAATCCATTCATTTCTGAAGAATTTATTGAGCACCTACTATGTTCCTATTATGCCAGGGATACAGAGTTGAATTAGACAGACAAGATTCCAATCTTCTTGGCTGCCATTTTAGTTGGAGAAACAAGCAATAAGTATAAAAAGAAGGAAAGAGTATAACTACAGACCACAATAAAGGGATAATGAGATATAAATAGAGGACAGGGATACTTTAGACAGGCTTTGGAAGAAAGTTCTCATGGCAGGAAACCAGAGAAAAGGGGCGTGAATCATCAATCCTTGATTATTTTCCCAACTTAAAGCTAGGAAGAAAAAAATGTCCTTCTCGAAGAGTCTTCACTCTTGGCATCATCACTTTAGCTCCTTTCCATGCCTGCCTGCCAAACAGTACCCCATGTTCCAAATGTTTTCTTCACCCTCCTCTGAAATCTCGGCATCTCTTTTCTCTTCATTGTGACAGTGAACTACTTTGAAATTCAGTCTGAGCTGACATGGTGATAGAGGCTAGACTTACACCTTTCAGAGAACAAAATGGCAGTTTCACAGGGGCCTTCTGCAGGGAAGGACATGCAAAGAAAAGATCATCAGGCGAAACAATCAGGAATAGATCTTAAAGTTGGCTGACTCCCTTAAATCACTCCTTGTAAGGAGACACTGCTCAGTCTATCAGGAGAGCTGCCTTTGATCTTTCAATAAATTGTTGCCAGTATCACGGTGTTCAATATTTAAGAGACAGACAGAGTACAACGATCCAACAAAGCAAACAGAGGAGAAATACCCAGAGCAGTGGGAGGGTACCAGGGAGAAATAAACATCAAAGAAGCTGTGAAAGATGACATTAGTAGAGACATTTAAACCAGAGCAGAGAAACCGTTCCATAGAAACAACCTTGCACATCCCATTTCCTATACTTGTGACCTTGACCAATCTGCCACCATTTTAAGAAGGCTGCAAAATAAACCAGAATATTCTTTCTGTTGAAAGGATAGATAAATGAACTTTTACCTAGTGACCATGTCACCTGACCAATCGATGAAGTAGAAATCTAGCTTTATATCATCTTGTACCAATGAATATATCTAAAAAAACAACTTACTTCATCTTCCTCTTTCTCCTGAGAAAAAACCCTGATCCCCTCTCCTTTGATCAGAAGACTGTTTGGGTTTCTACCTATATCTGTATACGCTCAACTGTGATTCCTTGATCCCAAATAAACATTTTGCCTCTTGAACTGGATTCTTGTTTTTCAGGTTGACAAAACCAAGGAAGGTGCTGCTATATGGGTGAAAAGGTGTTTGTGAAATTTAGCAAATGTATTTTGAGAAGTGGTACAGAAGTCCACAGTCAATAGGTAGAAAGTGGAGTTACAAAAGTAAAGACATATGCTTTAGGAAGCCTGCTTAAGGGTAGAACTGATAGATTGTCAATAGTTAAAGAGAGTGCAAAGTCAAGTGTTTTATTTACATATGTATATTTTTTTAGAATTGAAAAGACATGAGCATGTTTATAGGGTGATGAGAAAGAGCCAGTAGAAAGCTAGATGGACAACACAGAAAAAAGAAGGGAAAAAAACTCTGGAGGAAAGAAAACACCAAGAGACAGAGTAAATCTATGTCTACATCCTAGACCACTTCACAGAACCCTAGGTTCATACTGAATACAGGCAATTGCCCACTAGACATGACAAATGCCCATGCACAATTTAGCTTCATAGTTGCTAACACCAAAAGGCTAAAAGTAAATCCTGACCTTCACTTTCTCTCAAACCCTCACATTTTGTTGGTACTAACCAATTGTCCAGAATCTAACCAATTCCAACTACCACGACCATCTTCTCTCACCTTAACTATTAACCTGTCTGCCTGCTTCCATCCTTGACCCTTACAGTCCATTTTCCATGAAGCAGCCAAATTTATCTTTATGAATTATAAGACAAATCATGCCATTCTTTGGCCCCAAACTTTCAAAAGTATTGCCATCTAAGTCAGAAGAAAAGCCACTACATTGGCCTATAACTTAACTGTCTGTGTGTTTTACTCACCTCATCTCACCCCTCCCCCTCCTGTAGCCTGCCTTTGTCAGAAAGGGGTCAGGAATGAAAATAATGTACGTCTGCTATAATTGTCCTTTCTTTTTCAAAGAAATAAAAGGAGGGCCAGCTGCTGAGATGAAAAACACTGGTCATAGGTTTAAAGAAGTGGGAAGAAAACATATTGCAAGTTGCATAAGAATAGCTACTCCGCAAACATGAGCAGGAGATGACCAGAAATAAGTAAAGATTCCTAAGGTTGTGAACCGTGCATTTTAGTGGTGCCTATTCACAGGGATATGTGGTTTATTTCAGCCAGTACTCAGCAATCTTGGAACAGGAGCAAAAGAGACAGACAGATCCAGGTTGGGAATTATTTAGGGATAAAGGAATCTACAGTGTCTGTGTGTGTAATAGCGGGGGAGATGCAGGGAAGTGACGTTATTCTCCAGACTGGCCTCCTCTGGGAAAAGAGTTGGGGAAACTCACCTACTACGAAGGTCTTTTGAAGCCTTTTGTAAGGAATCTGACAAACACATAAGCAGCTTAATATGAGAAAAGTTCCTGAGATTAGCTTCCACCCCAAAGTCTCATTGAAAGAGTTAACACTAGATCTGTCTCCTTTCCTAAAGTCTAACCAGAGGCATGAGTTTAAGCTTCCTTCCTTTAACTCATTTTAAACCTGTAAGGTTCCCAATTTAGACTTCCACAGATTAAGACTTTTGGGGGTTGTTAAACATAAATTCAACTTGAAAGAAGATAGGATCTAAAAGGGTAGTTCCAGAGCTAGCTTCAAAGAGAATTTTTTAAATTCTAGCAGTTGAACTCCAAGGGAGGCCTACCTCAGTCATCACAATTTTTGTAAAAATTAACAATAGCAACAACAAATACAGAGGTAAGAAGCAGCCACTTGGGAACTAATTGGATTAGAAAGTGTCCCAAAGAAAAGTCTCTTGGAGCATTCCAAAGCAATACTTAAATCCATGCATAAAGGTCTTTGACAAACATAGTCAGTATTTAAAAAGCAAAAACATTCCTTTCCCAACAAAGGTCTGTAGTCAAGGTTATGGTCTTTAGAGTAACCATGTATGGTTGTGAGAGCTGGACCATAAAGAAGGCAGGGCACCAAAGAATTGATGCTTTTGAACTGTGATGATGGAAAAGGCTCTTGAGAGACCATCCCCAAGAAAAAGAAAAGCAAAAAGGCAAACAGTTGTCTGAGGAGGCCTTACAAATAGCTGAGAAAAGAGAAGGAAAAAAGGAAAGATATACCCATCTGAATGCAGAGTTCCAAAGAATACCAAGGAGAGATAAGAAAGCCTTCCTCAGTGATCAATGCAAAGAAATAGAGGAAAACAATAGAATGGGAAAGACTAGACATCTCCTCAAGAAAATTAGAGATACAAAGGGAATGTTTCATGCAAAGATGGGAACAATAAAGGACAGAAACAGTATGGGCCTAACAGAAGCAGACAACATTAAGAAGAAGTGGCAAGAATACATAGGAGAACTATACAAAAAAGATCTTCTGACCCAGATAACCATGATGGTATGATCACTCACCTAGAGCCAGACATCCTGGAGTGTGAAGTCAAGAGGACCTTATGAAGCATCACTATGAACAAAGGTAGTGGAAGTGATGGAATTCCAGTTGAGCTATTTCAAATCCTAAAGATGATGCTGTGAAAGTGCTACACTCAATATGCCAGCAAATATGGAAAACTCAGCAGTGGCCACAGGACTGGAAAAGGTCAGTTTTCATTCCAATCCCAAAGAAAGGTAATGCCAAAGAATGCTCAAACTACCACACAATTGCACTTATCTCACATGCTAGCAAAGGAATGCTCAAAATTCTCCAAGCCAGGCTTCAACAGTATGTGAACTGTGAACTTCCAGATGTCCAAGCTGGATTAAGAAAATGCAGAGGAACCAGAGTTCAAAATGCCAACATTAGTTGGATCATAGAAAAAGCAAGAGAGTTCCAGAAAAACATCTACTTTTACTTTATTGACTACACCAAATCCTTTGACTGTGTGGATCACAACAAACTGTGGAAAATTCTGAAAGAGCTGGGAATACCAGACCATCTGACCTGCCTCCTGAGAAATCTGTATACAGGACAAGAAGCAACAGTTAGAACTGATCATGGAACAACAGACTGGTTGCAAATTGGGAAGGAGTACATCAAGGCTGTATATCATCACCATGCTTATTTAACTTATATGCAGAGCAAATTATTCAAAATGACAGGCTGGTTGAAGCACAAGCTGGAATCAAGATTGCTGGGAGAAAAATCAATAACCTCAGATATGCAAATGACACCATATGTGAAGAGAAACTAAAAGCAAAGAGGAACTAAAGAGCCTCTTGATAAAAGTGAGAGAGGAAAGTGAAAAAGCTGGCTTAAAACTCAGCATTCAAAAACCTAAGATCATGGCATCTGGTCCCATTACTTCATGGCAAATAGATGGGGAAACAATGGAAACAGTGACAGACTTTATTTTCTTGGAGTCCAAAATCACTGCAGATGGTGACTTCAGCCATGAAATTAAAAGACACTTGCTCTTTGGAAGAAAAGCTATGACAAACCTAGACAGAGTATTAAAAGCAGACACATTACTTTGCCAACAAAGGTCCATCTAGTCAAAGATACGGTTTTTCCAGTAGTCACATATGGATGTGAGAGTTGGACCATAATGAAATCTGAACACCAAAGAACTGATGCTTTTGAACTGTGGTGTTGAAGAAGATCTTTGAGAGTCCCTTGGACTTCAAGGAGATCAAAGCAATCAATCGTAAAGGAAATTAGGCTTGAATATTCATTAGAAGGACCATTGCTGAAGCTGAAGCTGAAGCTCCAGTACTTTGGCCACCTGATACAAAGAACTGACTTATTGGAAAAGACCCTGAAGTTGGGAAAAATTAAAGGCAGGAGGAGAAGGGGACACCAGAGGATGAGATGGTTGGATGGCATCACCGACTCAATGGACATGAGTTTGAGCATGCTCTGGGTGTTTGTGATGGACAGAGAAGCCTGGCATGCTGCAGTCCATGGGGTCAACAAAGATTTGGACACCACTGAGCAACTGAACTGAACTAAACTGGATAGCAAGAAGATCAAACCAGTCAGTCTTAAATGAAATCAACCCTGAATACTCATTGGAAGCACTGATGCTGAAGCTGAAGCTCCAAAGCTTTGGCCACCTGATGTGACAATCAACTCATTGGAAAAGACCCTGATGCTGGGAAAGATTGAAGGCAGAAGGATAAGAGGGCAACAGGATGAGATGGTTGGATGGCATCACCGATGCAATGGACATGAATTTGGGCAAACTCCAGGAGATAGTGAAGGACAGGGAAGTCTGGCATGCTGCAGTCCATGGGGTGGCAAAGATTCAGACGTGACTTGGTGACTGAACAACAACAAAGGTCTTTGGAATGATTTTTATCTTAACATGTTCTAAATATAGCCATCTATGGATTTGTTAATCTTTCTATATATAGGGGAAAAAATCTAACTATTTTATCTCCATCAAAATTTAAATCATATGTACAATGATCCTTGATACTACATATGTAAGGATCATTAAGTCCTCAATGTTTTTCTATAGCAGAGCACCACTTTCCCTTTAAAGCAACAACCTGCCCCAAGCAATATATACAATCATGGAAATCAAAACTAAATTTATTTAAAGGTCCCAAAGCACCTTGTAGTCATCAGTAAATAAAAATCTCCCTTGACTGGGAAAGGGGAGAACAGCTCCAGAGGGAAGGGATATGACTGATTTGAGTTGTTGTACGGCAGAAACCAACACGACATTGTAAAACAAATATCCTCCAATTAAAAATAAAATAAAATTCTCCCCTGACTAAAATATCTGTTCTTAGAAAGCAGACTTTCATTAAAAATTTCTCTCAAAATCAAGTTTTTGTTTTCTACTTTGTAACATGAAAGGAAATCCCATGCATATATAAACACCAAATAATCTAGTAGAAATATATTTTATTGAACTTGAAAGTGGAATCCAAAGCCACACTTCTAAATTTTACCACTTCTAACCTAGTGGACATTTCTAACAAATGACCTGCAAATCCCTCACACTCAGCATGTCCAAAAACCAACTGCCCTCTTGTCCCAGTATTACCTGCCCCTTCTTTCCCACCTTAGAAAGAGCTTTGTCATTCACTCATTGGAATTAGCCAGAAATCTACAAGTCCTTTTGAACTCTTCCTTCTACTCTCTCACTCATTCATTGATTCAACAAAACAACTTAAATGTTTCAGGAACTTTACATCAGTTCAGTTCAGTGGCTCAGTCCTGTCTGACTCTGCCACGCCATGGACTGCAGCATGCCAGGAATTTTACATACAATCTCTTATTTAGCATTTCAAATGAGTCTGTATGTAGGGCCTATTATCTCCATTTTATAGATGACAGTTTAGATAATTAATGCAAATTCTTAATAAGAAATAAAAAATGAACCTAGATTTGTCTGATTCCAAAGTTCAAGGTCTTTTCATAAGCCAAACTGTCTATGCTAGACCATGGGCAACTAAGGGCCATGTGCCAAGTCTGGCCATCTATATCTGTTTAAAGTTTTATTAGAACATGGCATGCTCATTTGTTTGTGTTCTTTCTATGGCTGCTTTAACACCACAACAGCGGAGATGAGTAGTTGCAAAAGAGACATTATAGCCTGTGAAGCCTAAGACAATTATCTGGCCCTTTATAGAAAAGAAGATTTTGCCAGTTCTAAGCTGTATCATCCATCGTAATCTCTACCAACTCAGTTTATGCCTTCCTGGATTACTCCAAGAGCACCCTAACCAGTTTCTTTGCCCACAGCCTCCATCTCCTTCAATCTATCTTGCACACTAAAGAATAAAATCCTTATTTAGCTCATAACCATTAGCAAAAATGACAAAATCCTTCTAAAACTATACAAGGCCTTTGGCATCTTGGTACCTTTCTTCCCCACCTTCCTCCTGCTTTCTACTCAAGCTAAAGTGAAATACTCAGAGAACAGCAGAAAGGTCAAGTCAGTTCATTCCTGTTTTTTCACATAAGTTCCCTTTCCCTGAAAAGTACCTTAGTCTTGCACATTTACCTACTTGTTTTTGCATCCTAAGCTCAAGAGTCAATTCCTCCTAGAAACCTTCCTGGATTCCTCAGACTGAACTAGGTGAACTTTTTTTATTAATTTTTTTTCAACATATGTTCAATGAGCACATCTACCAACTAGGGCTTCCCTATTGACTCAAACAATAAAGAATCTGACTGCAGTGCAGGAGACCTGGATGCAATACCTGGGATGGGAAGATCCTCTGGAGAAAGGAATTGCTATCCACCCCAGTACTCTTGCCTGGAGAATTCCAAGGACAGAGGAGCCTGGTCAGCTATGGTACATAGTGTTGCAAAGAGTCAGACACAACTGAGCAACAAATACTTTCACTTTCATCAACTAGGCACAATACTTTGTACTAAACACATGACAAATAGGACAGTTTTCAAACAGTTTTCAATCTACTGGACTGTACATCTGAAACTACTAAACCATAAAAAAGATGCCCATAACCCTGAACTTTGGGCTCCACGAAATATGTTTCTTCATGGGATACTAAAGCTCATTAAAGAAAAGGGAAGAAAAAAGTCTTTTTTACAAGCAAGGGTAAAGCAGATACAAAGAACTGACCCAGTTTCCAAAATAAACATTAAGCTTAAAGCTCTCTCCATCTGGCTAAACTAAAACCAGAAATGAAAATCAGCATGTCCACACTCTATGTCCTAACTACAACACAACAGTAAAGAAAAAATTTAACATATAACTTATTATTATATCGGTGTCACCTAAAGTCTCATGTTAAGATTTGTAAACAAATTTTTTAATCTTTTGGAGAAGTGTAACAACTCTTAACCCTTTTAGAAGGTTAACAACTTTTAACCCTGACTAGATATCTATTCAGACCAAATATCCCTCAGAACCCCCATTGGGCATTCTCCCTGGGCCCATTTCTTTACCCTGAGGGAAACGTCTCTCAGTCTTCCAAGCTGCCTACATTCTATAGGGTAAAACGCTGTTCTTTCCAAAAGCTTAATTTCTTTTCTCCATAATATTCCTTGGCAGTCTTCCCTCTCAACTCTTTACTGAATATATTCTGTACAAGACATATCTTACTCTCTGTAAAAAGAAAGTATGCACTGTATATGCAAAGTCCTAAACTTTTAAGTGACACCTCTTCTTTTTCCATATTAACCTCATCTCCAATAACCAGTCCAATTCTAAGAACAGGATCATAACCATACTAACCGAACCTCAGATAAATCGAACGTTAGTATTGAAAAGGACCTTAAAAGTTATTTATTTCAATTTCTGCAATTTACACTTGAAAAAATTAAAATCCAAAGAGATCCAAAGCCATCCAAGGTCACACAGACCTTTGCTCCAGCTTATTCTATTAATATATTTTCACAATCTCTGAGTCTCACCATCTTGCATTTATTTCTGTTTCCTATGGAGCGGGGTAAGTGCAGCGCCACACTCTCAGATTGGCTTTTATCTGAACTCCACTGAGGGTGCTAAATGAGTCCATGTACTAGAGAATATGTGTGGCATCTGTCTCCTCTGCGTGATGTTGAGTGACCAGTGTGTAACTAAGTGCTCACTGGTGACTCTTAACTACCTTCATGGAGATCTGAATTTCCTGTTATAGATATCCCACTGGCAGATGGTCCTGCTATCCTTCTAAAAGTGTTAAACCATTTGCCTGATGCATTATAAACCATACCAGTCAATTATAGAAAGTTCTTAGACTGTTGGAGCTATCATCAATTACAGACCATTTACAAATTACAGTGGCATTGTTATGACTGGGTTTCCTCTCTCCCAATTAAACCCAGGCCGTTTTCACATTTGTAGTTTTTGTTTTCCTTTGTTTTACTTTTAAAGACTTACTTTGCATGGCATCCTACCAGGACAGATTCTGATCATTATAGACCCCATGAGTCAGGCTGCTTCAATTGGCAACTAAGCAGGCAACAATGGAAAAAGTGAAAACTGTTTTTACATAAAATAAATACTCAAGCATTTATAGTTCTTCGAAATAGGCTGTTAACATGTTTATTAACATGTAAAACATTTTATAATATATTAAAACAAAACAAAGCAAATGAAAACAAATTTTTGGTTGAACATAATTTATGGCAAAAAGTTATCTAAAACATTCTTATTTTGTGTTTCTTTTTGATCACTCACCTAGAGCCAGACATCCTGGAATGTGAAGTCAAGTGGGCCTTAGAAAGCATCACTACGAACAAAGCTAGTGGGTGTGATGGAATTCCAGTTGAGCTATTTCAAATCCTGAAACATGACGCTGTGAAAGTGCTGTACTCAATATGCCAGCAAATTTGGAAAACTCAGCAGTGGCCACAGGACTGGAAAAGGTCCATTTTCATTCCAATCCCTAAGAAAAGCAATCCCAAAGAATGCTCAAACTACCACACAATTGCACTCATCTCACATGCTAGTAAAGTAATGCTCAAAATTCTCCAAGCCAGGCTTCAGCAATACATGAACCGTGAACTTCCAGATGTTCAAGCTGGTTTTAGAAAAGGCAGAGGAACCAGAGATCAAATTGCCAATATCTGCTGGATCATCGAAAAAGCAAGAGAGTTCCAAAAAAACATCTATTTCTGCTTTACTGACTACGCCAACGCCTTCGACTGTGTGGATCACAATAAACTGTGGAAAATTCTGAAGGAGATGGGAATACCAGACCACCTGACCTGCCTCTTGAGAAACCTGTATGCAGGTCAGGAAGCAACAGTTAGAACCGGACATGGAACAACAGACCGGTTCCAAACAGGAAAAAGAGTATGTCAAAGCTGTATGTTGTCACCCTGCTTATTTAACTTATATGCAGAGTACATCATGAGAAACGCTGGGCTGGAAGAAGCACAAGCTGGAATTAAGGTTGCCGGGAGAAATATCAATAACCTCAGATATGCAGATGACACCACCCTTATGGCAGAAAGTGAAGAGGAACTAAAAAGCCTCTTGATGAAAGTGAAAGAGGAGAGTGAAAAAGTTGCCTTAAAGCTCAACATTCAGAAAACTAAGATCATGGCATCTGGTCCCATCACTGCATGGGAAATAGATGGGGAGACAGTGGAAACAGTGTCAGACTTTATTTTTTTGCGCTCTAAAATCACTGCAGATGGTGACTGCAGCCATGAAATTAAAAGATGCTTACTCTTTGGAAGGAAAGTTATGACCAACCTAGATAGCATATTAAAAAGCAGAGACATTACTTTGCCAACAAAGGTCCGTCTAGTCAAGGCTATGGTTTTTTCAGTGGTCATGTATGGATGTGAGAGTTGAACTGTGAAGAAAGCTGAGCACCGAAGAATTGATGCTTTTGAACTGTGGTGTTGGAGAAGACTCTTGAGAGTCCCTTGGACTGCAAGGATATCAAAACTGTTAATCTTAAAAGAAATCAGTCCTGAATATTCATTGGAAGGACTGATGCTGAAGCTGAAACTCCAATACTTTGGCCACCTCATGCGAAGAGTTGACTCATTGGAAAAGACCCTGATGCTTGGAGGGATTGGGGGTAGGAGGAGAAGGGGATGACAGAGGATGAGATGGCTGGATGGCATCACTGACTCAATGGGCATGAGTTTGAGTAAACTCTGGGAATTTGTGATGGACAGGGAGGCCTGGCGTGCTGCGATTCATGGGGTCGCAAAGAGTCGGACACGACTGAGCAACTGAACTGAACTGAATGAAAAACACAAGTGTATAGTTTTTTACAATGGTTGTAATAAGCTAAAACACAATTTATGTGATTATTTAGTAATGAAGCAAGAGCTAAGCAATTGTTTTCTTGATACATCTGTCAGGGGAGTGTGTAATTTCCTTGGTTCTGTCTCGCCACAGCAAAAATTTGAAGCGACAGACAGACCAGTGTTACAGCTCCGTGTTATAGCTCAGTTTTATTTGGCAAGCAAAGGAAAATACATCCTTGAGGCCTGTGGGTGGGCTGACCCAAAAGACGCAAAGAGAAGAGAAGCTCTGGCTCAATTTTGGCTCCTCTTTTCATGTTTTTATCCTCCCCCTGAGCCTGCCCTATGTAAATTAGGATGCCAAGAGGGCTGTTTGTTTTACCTGAGGTCCTTACTATGGTCCTCAGACCTTCCTTTGTTCTATTTTCACGGGCTTTTCCCTTCTTTGTCTTTTAGCCACAGCCATTTTGGAGTCCTTTTTTCTATTCTAACTACCTAACACATCTTTAAAAGAGGATCCATAAAAATATTAGGCAAAAAGGATAATTATATCAGAAAATTCTATAACTCATATTTCTTTGTTTTATAGCAATCAAAACAAGTCATTAGCATACGAAGGTGTTTTCTGAATAGAAAAGCAAAATTAGTCTGCTAATCTTCAGAAAAAGAAAGTTAATAGGGGCTCAATAATAAGATTATGTGAATGAAATGGAATAGAAAGCATTTAAGGAAGGCATCATTAAGTATTTACTGAGCAAATTGGCAGAGATTACCCACATCTTGATCTAAAAAAGAAAAGGTATGCTATTCTTCACAACTACTGCAGAACTAAACTTTGAAAATGCTCTTTTCCACAAAAGCCCTTTAGTGGTGATTAGTGAATATTAGCAGAGTAGTTAGGTTCGTTCATGATTAGACAGAGGAATGAGGAGGAGCTGACCATCATGGGGTAGTAATGGCTGCTACCAGAACCAAGGGGTACACTCAAGGCAGACAGCATAGCCGAAAAGATAAACCTGAGAAAAAGAACAAATGGTAGTAGACCTATGTAAGAAACAACCCTTCCAGATCTGGAATCTGAGCAGGAGCAAAGGTAAGAACACTAGATTTAAGCCTAAGAAATCCCTAGGTAGCAGAAAAGAGAAATACCCTGGGACACTGCTGACACAGAAGGTATCAAGAGGAAACAGAAGGTGCCTGGGGTTGAAGGGAGGCCATGGTCATAAACTATGATATCAACAAGGAGAATCTTGAGACTGTGGTCCAGGACAGAGTTCACAAAATTCAGCATCAAGGCGAAAGAACTGAGGAGTCTGAGAAGACAGGCCATTAGAGAAAGAAGAAGGTTCAGAAAGGTTCTAGGAACTGGAATTGCTGCCATTTAAATTTTTAAACTTTGCTGGAAGGCACAAAAGTTTCAGGTGGCTTTCTCCAGAAAAAAAGAATCTATCATTTACAAGTAGTGATTACTTTCTCAACAGAAAATAGGCAGTTGGTATCTCCATCAACCTTCTGAAAAACATCTTTGTCAGTTATTGAGTTATAACGTTACAAGTGGTACTTCTCAAGCAGCCAGCACAGATTGACTGGAATCCTAGCACAACTTAAAG
Organism: Cervus canadensis; assembly: GCF_019320065.1. Taxonomy (NCBI): domain Eukaryota; kingdom Metazoa; phylum Chordata; class Mammalia; order Artiodactyla; family Cervidae; genus Cervus; species Cervus canadensis. The sequence continues at coordinate 70,228,975 of NC_057391.1, forward strand.
CACAAACCTGTTTTTTATCTCCTTCTTCCCTTCCTCCCCTTGTCCATCACACACACACACACACACACACACACACACACACACACACACACACACGCATACAATCTCTGGATAAGTCTGAGGCTGATAACACTTCTTAGGTTCTAAAAACACTTCCTAGGTTTGTTTTCCTCTGTTTTCCTTGGTGCTGTCACAGGAAAATAATTATATTGGAAAAAACTTATGCTAAGAACACAAACAGCTGCAACAGCCAAATTTGGATTTGGCTGATATTTTGTACACGTGTGTCTAATAAGATTTGGAATTGTGGGAAGTTACTGTAACACTTCATGGCGCTTAACAGTTTTCAATCATCTTCTTGGGTTGTTTCAAAGGAAGCATGCCATGAAATTACCAAAGACCCAAGGACTAAGAAGGAAATTAAAAGGCATCTCCTTGGAACACTCTGGCTACAGAAGATGGATTTTTTTTCAGAGGCACAAAAAGAAAACCAAGCTCAAAAGATATCAGAAATTGGTTTATTCAGGTTTGAAAGGAGATACAGCAGAAACTCAAGAAGGAAAAGAATCCACTTTTTGCCCAGATCTTCATCTTGAAATTAAGACAGGAACTGAAGAGGAGACAGGAGAAAGAAATGTTGACACAGCAATATAATTGGCTATACATGAATTAGGGAAGAAGGAGGCCAACAGTGAACTAAATGAAGTTTTGAAAACTCAACTGAATCTATGTGAAAATTTCTAGAGATGCTAGTTTCAGAAGGTAGTTGGTAGAAAACAAAAACTACGGTGGGAGAAATGGTTCTTGGTGATTCTACTGCCTCACCTCTCAGAACTTATTATCAGGCCACATGAGAAACTTAAGGCTGGGACAACCCATGGACAGAAGAGCCTGGCAGGCTACAGTCCATGAGGTCATGAAAGAATCGGACAGGACTTAACTAAAAAACAAGAGCAGCAATCCAGCTGAAGTAGCTGCCGCCCCACCACGGGCCCACAATGCAGGTGAGCTCAGCAGGCTTTCACAAAGGAGTCATGGCTAAAATTCAGTGCGCATTCTTCTGGCATGTGGGTTCATCAGCGATCCAAATGGGGTGGATTCAAGGACTGGAGGTTTTCATTATGATCATCAGGGACATCTTCAACTTCATTCATCATACAAACAAATTTTGATTGGGCACAGCATTAAGAACTGTTTAGAAGTTGAGTATATAGAGAGTATATGATGTTGAAGCTGAAACTCCAATACTTTGGCCACCTGATGCGAAGAGCTGACTCATTTGAAAAGACCCTGATGCTGGCAAAGATTGAGACAGGAGGAGAAGGGGACCGCGGAGGATGAGATGGTTGGATGGCATCACCAACTTGATGGACATGAGTTTGGGTAAACTCTGGGAGTTGGTGATGGACAGAGAGGCCTGGCGTGCTGCGGTTCATGGGGTCACAGAGTCAGACACGACTGAGTGACTGAAGTGAACTGATATAGAGACCAAAAAAAAAAAAAAACAAAGGCCATACTGTCATGGAGTTTACATTTTGAAGAAAAGGAAAACAGAGTAAACATGGTTTCAGGCCTTGTAGATACAATAAAGAATAGATTAAAGGGAAGAGAATAAGAGTGATTGGCATGGCAGTGGGTAGCACTGAGAAGAATTTCTGGAGAGATGGTTTGAATGGCGACCTGCCTGAATTGGGGCATAAGTCAGGGGAGGGGGTTATAAGCAGTGGGGGAAGCAGTACAGGAGCCTGAGACAGTACTGTTTTCTGACGTGTACAGCAATACGGTTGGCATGGTTTGAGTAGGACAAGCAAGAGTGGGAATGGTAAAAAGTGAGGTGAGAGAAGCAGGTGAGGGCCAGACGATTAAAGCTTTGATTGAAGGGGTGGGGGATCAGGATTTTATTTTACATGCATTGTAAAACACTGGAAGACTCTGAACACAGGAACAATATGTTCTTACTTTCTGAGTTGAGATTATGAATCAAGGGTAAAAATAGGAGCAACATATAGGAGATTACTAGTTGATCTTGGATGGTAAGCTACAGAAGTGGGGAGAAATAATCAAATATACTTTGATGGTAAAGTCAACAAGACTTGTTATGAATAGATGTAATACATAAGAAAAACAGGAATCTAAGATGATTCCCAGGTTTGGGGTCTGAGAAACAAGGTGAATAATAGTGTCCTTCAGCTGTATATAGATTTTATTTTTCTGTTATTGTCTTGTTGAAAAATTAAACTACGTTAATATGTCCACTCTGATAAATAGTTTGACAAGTTATTTTTTAAAAACAGAACACTACTTGTCTAAGAAATCTCTTTTCTGGATTTTTACCCCAGAGAACTGAAAAGTTATGTCCAAACAAAAAACTATACACAAACAAGGTATGCTATTCTCCACAACTGCTTCAGAACTAAACTTTGAAAATGTTCTTTTTCACAAAAGCCCTTTAGCAATGAATTTAGTGAATTTGTTTATTATAATAACCAAAAACTGGAAATTATCAAAATGCCCTTCAATGGATGAATGATTAAGCAGCAATATATCCAAACCATGAAATACTGCTCAGGAATAAGAAGGAACAAACTATTAATACATTCAACCACTTAGATGGATTTCGAGAGACTTATGCTGAGTGGAAAAGACCAATTTCAGAAAACCACATTTTGCATGATTCCACTTATGTAACATTTTCAAAATCACAAAATTATATAGATAAAGAACAGATCAGCAGTTGCCAGGGTTAGGGAGGCTTGGGGGAAGGGGTGAGTGTGACATGAAGGAGATCTTTGAGGTAACAGAAAAATTTTGTGTTTTGATATCAGTGGTGGTTACAGGAATCCACAAATGTGATAATACAACACAGAGCTATCCACACACTGTATCACAGCCAATGTTGATGTTGTACTAGAGCCCTATAAGATATAACTATTGTAGGAAACTAAGGGAAGAGCACAAAAGTCCTCACTATTCTATCTTTTTTTTTGGGGGGGGGGAGTTAAATTTCTTTTTCTTTTTTTTCCCCATTTATTTTTATAAGTTGGAGGCTAATTACTTTACAATATTGTGGTGGTTTTTGCCATACATTGACATGAATCAGCCATGGGTTTACATGTATTCCCCATCCTGACTCCCCCTCCCACCTCCCTCCCCACCCCATCCCTCTGGGTCTTCCCAGTGCACCAGCCCCAAGCACTTGTCTCATGCATCCAACCTGGGCTGGTGATCTGTTTCACCCTTGATAATATATATGTTTCGATGCTGTTCTCTCAAAACATCCCATCCTCGCCTTTTCCCACAGAGTCCAAAAGTCTGTTCTGTACATCTGTGTCTCTTTTTCTGTTTTGCATATAGGGTTATTGTTACCATCTTTCTAAATTCCATATATATGCGTTAGTATATCTGGTCTTTATCTTTCTGGCTTACTTCACTCTGTATAATGGGCTCCAGTTTCACCCATCTCATTAGAACTGATTCAAATGTATTCTTTTTAATGGCTGAGTAATATTCCATGGTGTATATGTACCACAGCTTCCTTATCCATTCATCTGCTGATGGGCATCTAGGTTGCTTCCATGTCCTGGCTATTATAAACAGTGCTTCAGTGAACACTGGGGTGCATGTGTCTCTTTCAGATCTGGTTTCCTTGGTGTGTATGCCCAGAAGGGGTAGGGAGGTGGGAAGGAGGCTCTAACAGAAACAAACACAACATTGTAAAGAAATTTAACTAAAACAAAAAAAGAAAACTGGAGTTAAATTTCTTTACAATGTTGTGTTTGTTTCTGTTATACAAAAAGAACCAGCCGTACGTATACACACATCCCCTCCCTCTTGAGCCTCCTTCCCACCTCCCGACCCCCACATCCCATTCCTCTAGGTTATCACAGAGCACCAAACCGAGCTCCCTGATCTATACAGCAGGTTCCCACCATCTACCTACGTAACACACACAGTGTATAAATGTCACTCTTACTCTCCCAATTTGTCTTATCCTTCCCTTCCACTAGACGATCTTTGCAAATTTCAGTGAATCTATAATTACTTCAAAATGAATTCTTTTTCTACTTAACCATGCTCAAGTATAAGGCAAAATGCATTATATAAATATTAAAAAGTAGTATAATAATAAATACTACATCTGACAAAATGTTGTCTTCTGAATTTATAAAGCACCTCTTCTGCCAATACATCTTATCACTTTCGGTATGTAGGCAGCAGTTCAATTAAGAGATCATCAAGATCTCTTGTGAGAACATTTTCCTCCTAAAAGCCTGTGGAGCAAACATCCCTTGGAACTGACACTCTACCTCTCATACTTTTAAGCAGCAAAGAGAACCTGTGTGTTCTTGTTTCTGTACCCAATTAAAAGAGTATGGAAAACAAAACACTGTTAACATCAGTGTCCAATAACTTGCAGACATTCTGAACTCTGCAAATTACCTTGTTTAGACCCAATATACTGACCTTTCACAAATCAACTGACATTCCTAGACTCTAACATTTTTCCCATTCAGTTCAGTTCAGTTCAGTTGCTCAGTCGTGTCCGACTCTTTACAACCCCATGAACTGCAGCACGCCAGGCCTCCCTGTTCATCACCCATTAATGTCAAAATATAAAATTGTATAACATGGAATCTCAAAAAGGATGGCTTAGACCAAAAACAATTAACATGACCCAGAGGCTACATAGTAACACTAATCATAACTTCAGTCCTGAAGGTCTCAGAACTAGGCTTGGATAAATCATCCAAGTCAATGCGACACATGGTGTATATGGTGGTGAAGTCCCCCTCAAAATCTCCTTTTTCAACAGCTTCTTTTGTATATATTTCCTTAACGTTTTGATCTCCTGTATTGTCCAATCTCAGTCTGATGGTGGTGATAGAATACCTGGTCCTTCACTCCTGTAGAGAAGCATCCTACTCCCAAGAACATCATCAAGTCATTTAGTACTCAGGTCTGCATGCCTCATCCTAGACACATTCATCATTGCCGAATGCACTGACAATTACTAATCCTTTCATTCTCTCATATTGGCATATATTCCACCTAGAATTCTGTAATGAAGACTAGATTTATAAACACTTTTATTAGTCTAAACTGTACAAACCTACATAAGACTATTAACTAAAACATTTTCTAAATAGGCTATCTCACATCACATCCTGTCTACTTTTCAGAATTTAAAGCACTGCCAACAAAACCTATGGAACATGCCAGACACTGTTTTTCTTGATGTTGCTCTTCCTTTAGAAATAGCTATGCTGGGTACAATGCTATAAACAGAATTAAATCAAAGAGATACCATTCTGATTTTTTTATCACTCCATTCATACTGTTTTTCAGGTGCTAATACATCCTAAAGAGTAAAATATATATCAGTTTGCATTTCTCTTTTCTAAGGCTGAATAAAAATTAAAGCAAGGTAAATGAAATGGATTGAATATCCTTCTGAAGACAAAGTAGTTTCATTTTACTTCTATCCAAGATTGGAGCTGGAGAGCTGCCAACAATAATACTTAAAAAAAGAAAAGATACTTACAGCCAACCATCATCATGGCCACTGAAAACATCTTCTCCACATCTGTGGTAGGAGCTATGTTTCCAAATCCTATGGTTGTAAGGCTTGTCATGGTAAAGTAGAGAGAGGATACATACAGGGAATCCTTGCTGGGTCCTCCTTCCCACATCCCTGCACTGGTGTTGTACCGATATGGAGTCCCAATGCTCAAGGCCAGCTGGTAGAGCCAACTGTCTATTTGGATGGTGTTCGTGACTTCGTCGATGACCTCGTAGTCCCCAATGCTGTACCATATGCAGGCCAGCCAGTGAGCAACTAGTCCAAACACACAAACCAGGAGCACAAGGACGGCGGCTCCATACTCCAGGTAGTGGTCCAGTTTCCTGGCAACACGGCCCAGTCTCAAGAGACGCACCACTTTTAAAGAACTGAAGAGACTGCTGATTCCCTGAATCAAAGAAAGGAAATGATACAACGCTTTCAGAAAAGCAAAGGCTGGTGAAAACAAAACAATGGCTCACCTTAATGAACTCAAGCACAATTTATATACTAAGAACATACACATACATAATACAGCTCTGACTTTAAGCCAACAAAAAGGTTTAAATGATAAAGAAAGTTTTTACATGCAGATTCCTTCCCACCAGGAAATAAGATATTTGTGAATTATTAGATTTACAAAAAACTTTCATTAGGTAAGACCCAGTTTATTTTCATAAGGGGAGTATAAATAGCACAGAGAAAAACCAAAGAAGAAAATAGCTCAGATGCAATACACAGAGTATAGAAATAGGGTGATAAATTCAGATCTTTCATTTCTTCTCCTTGTAAAATGTTTCCTCTACTCTAAAAGATTTTATTTTATTTCTTACTTTATAAATGCTACGAACAGCAAAACTTCTGAAAAATGGAATCCTAGTTTTACTGTCAAGAAACAGGAAATATTTCTGCGTATATTAGGAGAATGAGCAAATGTCACTGATGCTTCCACCACCTCCTGCCAGTTATGAAAATCACTACATTTGTAGAGCTGTGAAAAAGTGAAGAGTTGAACCTAGAATGGGATACCTATGAAATCCTATCATCCTCTAGCAATAATCATAGAAAAGAACACTATAAGGGAATAGCAGCAAGAAGATTCATATTTTGTTGAGAAGCTCAAAATACCAAATAGAGAATTATCCAAATGGAAACACAGCATAGACTTTTTTCAGTCCATGAAGTTCCCAAAGTTACTTCTTTTGCAAAGCATGCAATAAGCCACTCAGAGAGGTTAATGTCATTCCTGGTGCAGAAGAGGAAGACAAAACAGTGACCCAGGACCCTCTCATCTGATCATCACCTCAGTTCTCACAGAGTCCATGACTTCCTTAGGCTAATTCTGTCTCCCAGAGGGGAGACAAGGAATCTAACATAACCTGAAAGTGAAGTAAAAGCATCAGCTATTCAGTTGTGTCCAACCCTTTGTGACTCCATGGACTGTAGCCCACCAGGCTCCTCTGTCCCTGGAATTCTCCAGGCAATAACACTGGAATGGGTAGCCATTCCCTTCTCCAGAGGATCTTCCCAACCCAGGGATCAAACCCAGGTCTTCTAAATTGCAGGTAGATTCTTTACCTAATCTGAGCTTAATTCTGACCAATATAGAACAACTTGGTAAAGCAGAACAGATGAAATATTAATAAGACTCTAATTATGGCACTGTATAGTTACAGTGAAAAAGGTTAAGAATGCATTTTATTATACTCTATATGATGGTATATGTTTGAAATTTTGCAAAAGAAAAATGTGAAATAGATTGAGTGAAAACAAAGAGAAGTACAAACAGGAGACCTAGCAGAAGCAAAAGAGGAACAGGAGTATCCTGTCTCAGTTTTCTGTCTCAAGCTCAATATCCTTAGGCCTGGCTCTATTTAGATTCCTACTCTCAAAGGCTGTGGCATATACACAGCCTTAAATCAATTCTTATTTCACTTGAACATTTGGGGGAGGGGAGATATTGAACTTCAAACAGTTCGAGAGGATAGCATTAATAAAATTCAGATAATGAATGGCATCATTCAGTGATATGAGATGTTGAGAGGCAAGAAGATTCAAGAGAGTCTGGAAGCTCTCAAAACAAAGGAACTATGTAATCATGAACAAGAAGACCAAAATAAGTATTTATCAAGCATTTCTATATGTCAGGCTATGAGTTGGGCCCTGGGGACATTTAGACAAATATGCCTTGCTTCTGCTCTAAAGAAACCTATAGTCAAAATGCATGAACTTAAACAGGGTTAAATTAAAAAATAAACACAGTGCTGTAAATGTTTTCTTCCACTTGGCTCCAATTTTTTAAAGAACCGTGGTACTTCTATTTAAATACTACAGAGAAAACTTATTTCTACCATAATTTTTTTTTCTAAAAACAAAGGAAAAAGACACAGAAACTTTATCCCCAAATCAAACTAAAAAATAGTCACAACCTTCAGCTAGACTGTAAAGAATCAGGACCTACCAGAATTAGGGCCAAATGAGGGAAGAACATACTCTCTTGACCTCTGATGCAGGCAGATCTCTACAAGAGGAGGTGATCCACCCTGAGGACCACCTGCTCTAGACTCCAAACAATCAAAAGGCACCATTTTCTGTAACATGTTCAATATCATTTCAATATTACAAAATACTTGGTAAGAATTGTAAAGAGTTCTATGATACCACTTCCTCCTAGATCTTAGTCAGCTCCCCACTGACATCTCTTGCAAAATCATTTTCTGGAGCTAGCTTTATCCCTGTTTCTATTATGCATTAGGATTCTCAATACAATTACCCTCAACCTCTCCGGGTTGATTTACTGCCTATCCATCTTTCAACTGACTTCAATACATGAAGGATTCACAGCACAAAACTTAGCACAAAACTCTTTCCCTAAGTTCCCGATACAGAAGCCAAATGCCTGCTGCACATTTCCATTTAGGTATTCCATAGGTGTTCAACAGGTAAACGTCCCAAAGGGAATCTCGTTTTCCCTGAATCAGTTCTTCATCTGCTTCTCTTGTGAACAATATCACTATGAACCCCACCCCCTTTCCTGCCACACTCAGACAGTTATCAAGCTTTGAGGATCTCAGCATTCAAACTTCTCAAAATAAATCTCAATAAATCTGTCAAAAAATGTCCCTTCTTTCCCATTCCCAAGGTCATGTCTTGGTTATGGCTTCATAGTGTTCCTCCCTGTGTGACAGAAAAAGGCTCTCCATCAGTCACCCCAACTCCATTCTCACTGCTTTTACTTATCTGATCACCCTGGAGAGGCTAGCCTGGTATTGTTTTATATTACATATATATATATATATATATGTATGTATATGTATGTATATATGCATATATATATATATATATATACACAAAATCATGTCCCTCTCTGACCTAAAATCTTTGGTGTTAGCTCATTACATAAAGGATTAAGAGTTTACTCCTTACTCCTTACTGTGACATGAGAAGTTCTTCAGGACCTTGCATCTGTCTATCTGGTCAGCATCTCCGCCAGCAATTCCTCCCCATGCTATCTCGGCTCACGCCATGCTCAGCTATGTATAGCTCCCAGAGTGCCCGTGCTCTTCATGCCACACTATAAGTTGTTCTCTCTGCTTAAAGCACCCTTCCCTCCCACTGTCTTGATAGCCAGGGCCTTACTTAGAGTTTATGACAAAGACTCTCTCCTCCATATGCATTTCTCTGACATGTTCCTCCCCAACCTATCATCTACATGGTCATACCCACTGTGAAAGTCAGGTATTCTTCCTTTGTGTTATTATATATTCTTTGCTCATCTATATTACAATAATTATCACAATAGTACTTTATTACAAGGCTCCGTTTGTGTGACAACATGTCAGGAAATGCTAAATCACTTGAAGGACATACCTAGTATCAATTACAAAGCTTGTTGTTGATGTTATTCAGCTGCTCAGTCGTGTCCGACTATTTGTGACCCCATGGACTACAGCACACCAGGCTTCCCTGCCCTTCACCATCTTCTGGAGTTTGCTCAAACTAATGTCCATTGAGTTGGTGATGCCATCCAACCATCTCAACCTCTGTTGTCCCCTTTTCCTTCCTGCCCTCAATCTTTCCCAGCATCAGGGTCTTTTCCAATGAGTCAGCTCTTTGCATCAGGTGGCCAAAGTATTGGAACTTCAGCTTCAGCATCAGTCCTTCCAATGAATATTCAGGACTGATTTCCTTTATGATTGACTGATTTGATCTCCTTGCATTCCAAGGAATTCTCAAGAGTCTTCTCTAACACCACAGTTCAAAAGCGTCAGTTCTTAGGTACTCAGGCTTCATTATGGTCCAACTCTTACATCTGTACACACCAACAGGAAAAACCATAGCTTTGACTGTATGGACCTTGGTCAGCAAAGTAATGTCTCTGCTTTTTAATACACTGTCTAGATTTTTCATAGCTTTTCTTCCAAGGAGCAAGCATCTTTTAATTTCATGGCTGTAGTCACCGTCCACAGTGATTTTGGAGCCCAAGAAAATAAAGTCTTTTCTATTTATTTCTAAAATAAAGTGTTTCTATTGTTTCCCCATCTATATTGCATGAAGTGATGGGACCGGATGCCATGATCTTTTTTGAATGTTGAGTTTTAAGCCAGCTTTTTCACTCTCTTCTTTTGCTTTCAAGAGGCTCTTTAGTTCCTTTCACTTTCTGCCCTAAGAGTGGTATCATCTGCATATCTGAGGTTACTGATATTTCTCCTGGAAATCTTGATCCCAGCTTGTGATTCAGTCAGCCTGACATTTCACATGATGTACTCTGCATATAAGTAAAATAAGCAGGAAGACAATCTACAGCCTTGAAACATTCCTTTCCCAATTTTGAACCATGTTGTTCCACGTCCAGTTCTAAGTTTTGCTTTTTGACCTGCATGCAGGTTTCTCAGGAGGCAGGTAAGGTGGTCAGTTTACACAGTTTATTCCCATTTTTTTTCATTTATTTTTATTAGTTGGAGGCTAATTACTTTACAGTATTGAAGTGGGTTTTGTCATACATTGACATGAATCAGCCATGGATTTACATGTATTCCCCATCCCGATCCCCCCTCCCACCTCCCTCTCTACCCGATCCCTCTGGGTCTTCCCAGTGCACCAGCTCCGAGCACTTGTCTCATGCATCCAACCTGGGCTGGTGATCTGTTTCACCATGGATAGTATACATGTTTTGATGCTGTTCTCTCAAAACATCCCACCCTTGCCTTCTCCCACAGAGTCCAAAAGTCTGTTCTGTACATCTGTGTCTCTTTTTCTGTTTTGCATATAGGGTTATCATTACCATCTTTCTAAATTCCATATATATGTGTTAGTATACTGTAATGGCCTTTATCTTTCTGGCTTACTTCACTCTGTATAATGGGCTCCAGTTTCATCCATCTCATTAGAACTGATTCAAATGAATTCTTTTTAATGGCTGAGTAATTCCCATTTTTAAGAATATTCCACAGTTTGCCATGATCCACACAGTCAAAGCCTTTAGCATAGTCAATGAGGCAGAAGTAGATGTTTTTCTGGAATCTCTTGCTTTTTCTATGATCCAATGTATTTTGGCAATTTGGTCTCTGGTTCCTCTGCCTTTTTTTAATTAAACCCAGCTTGTACATCTGGAAGTTGTTGGTTCATGTACTGTTGAAGCCTAGCTTGGAGGATTTTGAGCATGACCTTGCTAGCATGTGAAATGAGTGCAATTGTGCATTAGTGCATTAGTTTGAACACTCTTTTGCATGGTCTTTCTTTGGTTTTGGACTGAAAACTGACCTTTTCCAGTCCTGTGGCCACTGCTGAATTTTCCAAATTTGTTAACATATTGTATTCCAAAGCTTGACTTACAGTAATATATTAAGAAATCAATATATCCAGTAATGTATGAAAAACTTTTTTACAACACAAGTATTTGTGAGTGTAATGAATTGAACGTGTCATGGGGCAGGGAGGTAGCATAGTTAACAATCCTATATGATAGGTATCACTACTAAAACATAGCCTAGAAAAATTAAGTACAATAATTTGGCTAAGTTTATGCAGCTAGTAAGAGGAGGAGCCAGGATTCAAATATAGACAGTCTCATCCACACTCCTTGCTCCTAACCACTTCACTATCTGACCTCATTCTAAACCTCACTATATCTAGAGCATAATATATTATTTAACTAATCATATTAGTACCCAAGGTATTGGCTTAAACACAAGCATCCTCTAGAAGACTGAATCAAGAAGATTAAATAGCTTGCTTCCCTCTTATTCCCCTCCAGGCACAGCAGTGACCCCCTTACGGGTCTGTGAAGGCCCTAGAGCCCTGGAGAATCTACAGTTCTCTAACATGGACCAACTCACTTCATCCTCACAATATCAGGACTCCTATCTCCACTGTTCATAGGAGGACACTGAAGCTCAGATAGGTTAAACAACCTGTCAAAAGTCACACAGCTAGCAAGGAATGGAAGCATCACTCAGACCTAGTCCTTCAGATTCTACATGCATTTCCCACAATAGCCAATGGCAGCAGTCTTCCTGTCCTCAACCACAATAATCATTGCAATAATAATCTTCCTAGAAGAGAATATCAAGTGTATCCTCCAGGGGCTCATCATAGACATTAAACACAATCTCTTCTACTGGCCTTCAAGGTCTACAAGCCCATCTCTAATCTGCTGGGTCATTTCCAACCATGATTTTGCTGAACAATAATGTTCCAGTCAAACCAAACTTTTTGCTCTCAAAAACAACCCCAAAATTTCACCTTTTAATTTGTCCACAATAGCCCTTTCATCTACTTATGAAACCAGAAACTGTTATTCAAAATAAGTAATATAGAAAAAAGGAAGTTTGCTTTATTTAGAAAGTTTTTTTTTCCAACTATATCATTCTCCATTGTTTTGTATCCAAAAAAAAATTTACTGAAATCACTATAATCAAAATTCAAAGTTAAATGACTTTCTTTTAAAACTTGACAAAATACTTAAAACTTGAAACAATCCAAATGTCCATCTCTGGTAGAATTGATTTTAAAAATCATTGCATGTTCACTCGACAAAATACTATCCAGAAATAAACATGAACAAACTATAATTATATGAAATAACAAGAATAAATCTAAGAAGTGTCATATTGAACAAGAGTATATACTGCATGATTCCATTTATAAAAGTTTAAAAACAAATGGAACTACTCTTAGGGATTAGAAGTCATTAGAAGTCAAAGTGGCTTTCTTTCTTTGGGGAGGGATTGTGACTATGTAAGGCCTGAATGGGCTCTGTCAATATTCTGTTTCCTAATATGGCATTACTAGGAATTACTAGATGTGTTTGCTTTGTGAAAATCCCTCAAACTCTACTTATGATTGTAAGATTGATGGAATTTTTAACGTATAGTGTATTTATATAGCAGGAAAAAAGTGTTAAGAAAAATCCATTAGTCACTGTTGTGTTGTTAAGGTTAACATTTCACCACAGTACATAATCTGGATTAATGATTTCTTCTGCATCATATGATTTGGAGAGAGGGGAAGAGGAGTCACATTCAACTCAATCCAAAATAAGATTTTACTTATTTTATAACTCACCCTCATAAACTTCAGATTGGGTCTCAAATTATACTTAATCCCCTGTCGGGAATTTTAATTTAATCCATGTGGTAATACTGGATACCTTGATTGTCCAAAATAAAAATTACTTCCTTCTGTACTACCACCTATTTATAACAAGCTCTTGATTCTGTACTTTCCACCAGTTTTGTCTGCTCATTCATTTTCTGCTTAATTTCACTGCACGCTTTCCAATTTTTTCTGTGCCTTCATCTGTACTCCAGTGGCATTCTGCCTCTATCCCAATCTCTGAGCTCTTAGCTCACAAATCCCTGGGGTTCCACTGGTGGAAGAGAATATCAAACACATCAAATGCATAATAGAACACAGCGGGGCTAATGGAGAACTTTCCATCATCTGCCTTCCCTTCTAGCCAATTTCCCTACTTGACAAGCCCCTTAAGCCATGAGAGCACAAAGAACAATATCCTGGAGATATCTCGGTGTTATTTACTCTTCAAGGTATTTTTGTGGATTCCCACATTAAAAGTACATGGGGTGTCATCAGCATAAAAATAATGCCTTGCAATGATAAATCCATTTAAAATACAAATCAATTCTCTCATCTGAGTCAAGGATAATAGATAACTCAGCTAGTATTCTTTCCTACCTTCTTCCCCCACTGCTTCATAAACAGAAAAGGAGTGATCAAAGAACTTGTCCAAGGACATATGACAATTAAGTGGGGGTGAGAGAACAGGAATACAGACATAATATTCAGTTGCTCAGTTTTCCACCTACATCTAACATTCTCTCACATAGGATGTGTAGTAGATTGTTTAAAAAAAAGCAGCTGCAGTCATTTCCTTCCCTGTATCTATACCCTTTCACCACATTGCTTTGCAACCTCTCCCAACAAAAGATAGACTCTATTTCCACATCTTGACTTGAGTCTAGACTGGCTTTATGATTTACTTTGGCCAGTAGAATGTAGTGTAAGTGACATTTGTGCCAGTTCCAAGCCTAGACCTCAAGAAGCATAACCTCTAATCATGGTCTTAGAACCTATGGTCATTCTAAGTTGTCATATGAAGAATGGCAACTAGGTTTGAGGAGGATGAGAGGTCATAAGAACAGTCCTCTGAGTTATCCATATGAGCCATCCCAGATCAGCTAGTAACCAGCCATCCCAGCAATCTACCATGGATGCATGGATGAACGTAGTTGAAATAAGCCAAACCTAGCCAAAGCCAGCAGAATCACTCAGAACACAGACAAACGAGTTAAATAAATGGTGATAGAATTATCCATAAAGTTTTGGAGTAGTTGGTCATGCAGGGAAAAAAAGCTAACTGATACAAATGTGAGGAAAGCATATGTATTTGTGAGCACATTATTTCATACTTGTTTGACATAAAATGGAAGCAAAATAAATACATACTTGGCATCTGATCCCATCACTTCATGGCAAATAGATGGGGAAACAGTGAAAACAGTGACAGATTTTATTTGGCGGGGGGGGCTCCAAAATCACTGCAGATGGTGACTGGAGCCATGAAATTCAAAGACACTTGCTCATTGGAAGAAAAGTTATGACCAACATAGACAGCATATTAAAAAGCAGAGACATTACTTTGCCAACAAAGGTCCATCTAGTCAAAGCTATGGTCTTTCCAGTAGTTATGTGTGGATGTGAGAGTTGGACCATAAAGAAAGTTGAGCGCTGAAGAATTGATGCTTTTGAACTGTGGTGTTGGAGAAGACTCTTGATAGTCCCTTGGACTGCAAGGAAATCCAACCAGTCCAGCCTAAAGGAAATCAGTCCTGAATATTCATTGGAAGGACTGATGCTGAAGCTGAAACTCCAGTACTTTGGCCACCCGATGCGAAGAGCTAACTCATTGGGAAAAGACCCTGATGCTGGGAAAGACTGAAGGTGGGAGGAGAAGGGGATGATAGAGGATAAGATGGTTGGATGGCATCACCAACTCAATGGACGTGAGGTTGAGTAAAGTCCAGGAGTTGGTGATGGACAGGGAGGCCTGGTGTGCTGCAGTCCATGGGGTTGCAGAGTCAGACACGACTGAGTGACTGAACTGATAAAGAAGTTTCATTTTAACAAGACAGTCTCCCAAATAGGTAAGATATGAATGTATAAAATAAACTTTAATATACAATTGGTAGATATTAGTTTACCTTCTGTGTTGGGACATATGTCACTATCTTGCTTTGCAAGAATTTATCATGATTGGTCAACAGAAAAATAATAGAATTCTATATCACCAAAACTACCATTTAATGGAAAAATCTGTAATCACTTTTTAAAATCCAGATGCATATCAGGATTATCTTGGATTTTTTTTGAAAAATACAAAGCTCGGGTATTACTTTTTTTCTCCAAAGTTCCAGATATGTTTCTAATGAGCAGCCATGTTTAAAAACAACTGGACTATATGATGATCTTCTACCTTTACCTAGCTTGTTTCACTTTTTCTATTTCACATTCAATGCTCCTATTTCATTTAGTTTATATTTTCCAACTGCTCCATCTCTTTTTTTTATGTTATTTTGCAAGGCTTTATCAAGCATAATAGAAAAGCTTTCATATACATATATATAAATATTATGTATACTATACATATTTTAGAAAACTTATGAATTTTTGCCTCACTAGAAAACTTATGACATTTTGATTCTACTTGTTTGACTTAGCATGAATAGAATGTTAGATTTCTAATTTAAACAATAGATATGCAACAAGCAACAAAGTTTTACTGTATAGCACATGGAGTTATAGTCAATATTTTATAATAACCTATAATGAAAAATAATCTGAAAAATAACATATGTGTATACGTATAACTGAATCTCCTTGCCATGCACTTGAAATCTGTAAGTCAACTTTACTTCAATAAAATATATATATTAAGAAAAAAATGATATAGGGCAGAAATCACTGCTTATGAGTGGAAGAACACCAGGCATTTTTCCACAGGATCTGACTTCAGAGCAGTCTTTATTGCAGTCCTCAGAGCTATGTTCCTTGTGAACTTCCCACCAGGGGACAAATAAGAAGTGAGCAAATAAGACTTAACTGGCCAGTATTGAATCCATCTTACTCTAAAAACCTTAAGAACTGAAATTGTCTAGCCCCGTACTTTGCTTGGACACAGAGAATTGAAACCATAACTAGCCATCTATATTGACATGACTTAGTACTATTCGTGTCTTCCTTAGCATGATCTTATTCTTCAGGACTTCTGCCCAGGCAAATAGTTTGATTATGCAATATAGGAACTACCCAAAGACCCATTAACTCTTCAGTGGAAAGCATCGACAGTTTAAGCCCTAAGATTCTTTGAACTTTTCGCCTCAAAATCATCACCTTACTGTTTCCACCAATGCTGGACTATGGTATCATGATTCTTAAACCTTACCCAATTCTAACAAAGCCTACTCTCCTAAACCTTTCCCAATTTGAAAGATCCACCTTAAATCAAATTTCCAGTTCCCAATAAATTCTCTCATTTTCTGAGAAGATACTATCAAATGTCTGAGACACTACCAAATCTTTGCAACATAGTGTTCTCCCATCAAATGGTAAGCAATAAACTCAACTCAGCTTTGTCTTATCAATGAATTGTGTTTGTAGTTCTAGCTTTTGATGCTTCATGCCCTACCTAACTTAATACCTATAATGACAATACAAGTATAACTTTCATAGTTCCACAAGAGATAGGCTCAGAATTGTATCAGTCAGGGAAGCCTTAAGCTATGGTGTCCTTGTCAAGTTATTAATAGCTCATTAAAAGTTCTTTACAGTTCAGATGAAATTTATCCATCAGAGATCATTTTTAAATATAAGTAATATTGCCTAGAAACACAGATAGCATATTTCCTTCATCAGAGGAAGAATGGAAGACAGCTGACCAAAGGTAAAGCTGTCATGCAGGAGAAATGGTTTTTTAACCCTTTATCCACAATGTGTAATAAACAAATTTCTTAAGGATAAAAAATTCTGATATAAAATAACCATGTTCCCTGTGAGGCAGCATGTGTTATCTCTGAAAGCAGAGATAAAATCATAGTATAAAATAAAGTAATAAGAAGATTAAATGGAGTAGGAATGGAGGTTTAGAACTTCCTTCAAAGAAGAATGAGGAAATGATGAATTCTCAACATAGTGATAATTATTATACAAATAGTAAAGAGCAATTTCTAAGCAAGTATCCATGGTTAATTAAGGCAAAATTTTTAAGAGTTATAGTATACATATTGTAATATATTTCACCCTTCTTTGCCTTTATTTCTTTTATATATTTATTTTTTTCTTCTTTTGCAACAGCATCTCTTCTTTATTTTTTTTTATTTTTTATTTTTTTTTTTCATTTATTTCCATTAGTTGGAGGCTAATTACTCTACAATACTGCAGTGGGTTTCGTCATACATTGACACGAATCAGCCATGGATTTACATGTGTTCCCCATCCCGATCCCCCCTCCCACCTCCTCTCTACCCGATCCCTCTGGGTCTTCCCAGTGCACCAGGCCCGAGCACTTGTCTCATGCAACCAGCCTGGGCTGGTGATCTGTTTCACCATAGATAATATACATGTTTCGATGCTGTTCTCTCGAAACATCCCACCCTCGCCTTCTCCCACAGAGTCCAAAAGTCTATTCTGTACATCTGTGTCTCTTTTTCTGTTTTGCATATAGGGTTATCATTACCACCTTTCTAAATCCCATATATATGTGTCAGTATGCTGTAATGTTCTTTATATCAGAATAATTTCCTAATGCTTAACAATAGGAAGCATTTACCATGAATGAAGATCAGTACACATAAAAATTTCTATTTATGTAAGCAACAAAATCAAACAAAGGAATCTCACTGCTGTCCTCTTCGCTTATAACTTCCTATCCTCCCAAAGCTAATTTACTTAGTTAAACAGATTGTTTTGTCTCTGTAGAAAATTAATGCAAAAGAATATATTCCTGGAACATCACCAGCTTTTTCAAATTTAAGAAGGATATCTATCTTTAAACCTTCTTATTACCCAAACTTGATAACATTCTGTGCCACCAATCCCCACTTGGAAGAGAATTTAAAAGTTCAACCTACTGCCCCTCTGCTCCAATTTGAAATCTGTGGCTGATTCTCATCCATTTCCCAAATCCTTTCCCCATCTCCTCTTTCACACTGACTTCTCTTTTATTCACACTTTTGAATAGTTTGTGAGAAAGTTTTACTCTCAAGCTAGAAGGTAGGTACATTTGAGTTCAGTGACTAAGGCTTGTACATCTTTGTAGTCACTTGTCCACAATGCTTTGTACTCATAGTGGGAGATTCCAGCTTGGGGATCTAAACCCTTTGGTAACACCTAAACATGTATTGAAAGTTGGTAGGGTAGGACATCTGACTGGAAGATTATTTACATGAAAATTCATGAAAAGAAACTTATGAAAGGAAAGTTGAGCAGAGCAGACAAAGGATAATGCTAGATTTTCTGAGTGGAGGATTTGGAGTCACAGATAAAGTTGTGTCACAAAGATTGCCTTTGTCCCTGTCTTTTTTGTTACTAATAAGAAATGATTTATGCCTCATTCACTTCAATAGAAATACATATAGTGTGACAATTATGTTCCAGGAACTGAAAATCCAAGATATTAGGAAGATAGAGGCTTTGCATTGAAGAGCATAAGGTCTATTGTTGATTCTACCACAAATGAGCACAGGGCCTAACCCCAGTTTTCTAAAGATCTTTGTTGTATTTGACCTCTTAACTTGAAGTAAAATTGAAGCATAAAAAATAGGGTCACCCATAAACCTTACCCTGAGCATACAGATGAAAGATGAGTGTTAGTAAACCACTAATTCAATCCTCAATAAAAATATAAATGTTTTTATTGTTATCAGAAGCTCTAGGATTATTAGTGGGCTTTCTTAAGTAAAGACTTGATAGGTAACTAGGACTTAAAATTGCAGCTAAAATTTTAAAGCAAGCTACTAAGAAACTAAAAAAAAAAAAAACTTAAATGGAGAAAGTCCCATGGAGAAGGTAAAAATCCTCCCAGAAATAATATATTACATCACAGACAATACATGTAATACAATATAGCACATCCAGAAACATCTTACACTTTGCAGTTAAGTAACTTTATCAGAGATAAAGAGAAAAGCTATATAAATGATAAAGGAATAAATTCTCCAAGAAGGTATAACAATTCTTATATGCATGAACCTAACAAAAACTAATAGAACTTCAAGTACAAATGAGATTAATCCACTACTATCTTTACAGACTTCAACATCCCTCTGTCAGAGACGGTCAGATCTAACAGGCAGGAAACCAGTAAGGACAGAGCAGAAGGCAATGGCACCATCAATCAACAGTCTATTATTGACATCTTTGACTACTTTATACAGTAATGGCAAAAAAATAACCTCATGTGAAACATTTACCAATATAGGCCATATCCTGGGTTATAAAACACACCTTAACAAATTTAAGACAATAGAAATC
This sequence comes from Cervus canadensis, assembly GCF_019320065.1. NCBI lineage: Eukaryota > Metazoa > Chordata > Mammalia > Artiodactyla > Cervidae > Cervus > Cervus canadensis. The sequence goes on from NC_057391.1 coordinate 70,248,584, forward strand.
ATACAACAGCTGCTTTTGGATCACAGTGAAATTAAACTAGAAATCAATAACAAATATAACTAGAAAAAAACAAAAATATGTAGAAATTAAACAACACATTTATAAATAAAACATGGATCAGAGAAGAAATCTCAATTAAATGAAACTGAAAATACAACTTACCAAAATTTGTGGGATGTAGCAAAGCAGTACTCAGAGGAAAATTTACAATTTAGAATGCACATATTAAAAAGTAATAAAGAAGTAAAATCAATAACCTAAATTTCTAAGCTTAGCAAACTAGAATAAGAAAAGCAAATGAAATCCAAAGTAATAAGAAGAAAAAAACATATTAAAATTAGAGCAAAAATCCATGACATTGAAAACAGGAAGTCAGTAGAGAAGATCAACAAAATTTTAAAAGCTTTTTCTTTGAAAGCATCAATAAAATTGTAAAACCTCTAGCCACACTAGCCAAGAAAAAAAGAGGACATAATTACTAACATGAGAAATGAAAAAGAGGACACCACTACAGATGCTATAGACAATTACAGTATAACAATAGCAACAATAATAACTACAACAATAATAGAACAATATGAACAACTCTGTGCCCATAAATTTGATAATCAAAATAAAATGGATCAATTCCTTGAAAGACACAGTCTACCAAAACTCAAATATACACACAAAAATAATTATTTGAAGGGAACTATATCTATTAAACAAATTGAGTCAATAATTAATAATCTTCCAAAACACAAAGCACCAGAGCCAGATTAACTCATGAGTGAAGTCTACCAAATATTTAAGTAAAAAACTTTACCAATTCTCTACAGTCTCTTCCAGAAAAGAAGCGGAAACAATACTTTCTAACCCAGTTTTGAGGCCAGCTTTACTCAAATACCAATACTCAAATACACAAACACAGTATGAGAAAAGAACACTACAAATGAATATCTCTAATACATAGATGTAGAAATCTCACCAAAACACTAGCAAATCAAATCCAACAATATATAGAAATAATCATACAGTATGGCCAAGTAAGATTTATCCTAGGTATGCATGGCTGGTTCAACAATCAAAAATCAATTAATGTAATCCATAACATCACAGACTAAAGAAGAAAAAGTTATATGTTTACATCAACAGATGCAGAAAAGGCATCTGACAAAATGCAGCACTTATTTATAATAAAAAAGTCTCAAAAAACTAGCTACAGAGAAGAATTTCTCAACTTGAAAAAGAACATCTACAAAACCCTACAGATTATTTCATGTCGTAAAAAAAAAAAAAAGGAAATAACAGGTATACAGATTAGGAAGGGAAAAAAATATCTTTCTTTAGAGATGACATAATAGTCGGACACAGAAAATCCAAACAAACTGACCTGGGGGTGGTGAGAGGGAGGAGGAGTCTGGAACTAATCAGCAATTAAAGGAAGTTTGCAGGATATATAGTCAATATACAAAAGGCAATCACTTTCCTATATACCAACAATGAACAAGTGGAATTTAAAATTAAAAACACGATACCATTTATATTAGCATAAAAAACTTAGGTATAAATCTAACAAAATATGTACATGCTGTGTACTAGGAAACCTATGAAACTGATGAAAGAAATCAAAGAACTCAATAAATGGAGCAATAGGCCTTATTTATGGACAGAAACATTCGATATTGTGAAGATGTAAGTTATTCTAGACTTGATCTAAAGCTACAATGTAATCTCAATCATAATTCCATTAAGTTGTTTTGTATATATCAATAAACTGATTGTAAAGATTATATGGAGGGATAAAAATTGTGCAAAATAGCCAACATAATATTTGAAGGAGAACAAAGTCAGAGGATAGACATTCAACTTCAATACTTGCTATAAAGCTGCAGTAACCAAGACAGTGTGGTACTGGTGGGAAAAAAATAAACAAATGGATCAATGGTACAGAATAGAGAGCCTAGAAACAGAACCCCATAAATAGAGTCAACTCAACTTTGACAAAGGAGCAGAGGAAATACAATAAAGAAAAGACAAGCTTTCAACAAATCTTGATCGAACACATGGACATCAAATGGAAAAAAAAAAATGAATCTAGTCACAGACCTTATACCCTTCAAAAAATAAAATAAAACAGATCATAGACATAAACATAAAACATAAACTGTAAAGCTCTAAGAAGATAACATGGGAGAAAACCTAGGTGACCTTGAGTAATCATTTTTCAGATATACCACCAAAGGTACAATCCATGAAAGAAATAAAAAACTGGAATTCACTAAAATTAAAAATGTTGCTCTGTGAAAGATACTGTCAAAAGAATAAGACAAGCCACAGACTAGAGGAAAATATTTGCAAAAGACATGTGCAAATAATAAAGGAGCATTACCCAAAATATGCAAAGAACTCTTAAAACTCAACAATAGTAAAATTAACAACCCCATTAAAAATGAGCAAAAGATCTCAACAGACACCTGACAAAAGAAGATACTCAGATGGCAAATAAGCATATGAAAATATGTTCATATATCACTGTGCGTGCATGCTAAGTCACTGCAGTCATGTCTGACTCTTTGTGACCCCATGGACCATAGCCCAAGCAGACTCCTCTGCCCATGGGATTCTCCAGGCAAGCATACTGGAATGGGTTGCCATGCCCTCCTCCAGGGGATCTTCCTGACTCAGGGATCGAATCCACGTCTCTTACATCTCCTGCTCTGGCAGACAGGTTCTTTACCACTAGCACCAACTGAGAAGTCCCCTCATCTATCATTAGAAATTTGCAAATTAAAACAAGATATCACAAGTCCTAGAATGGCTAAAATCAAAAACATTAATAATGCCAAAGACTGGTGAGAATGTGAGTCAATAGGAACTGTCATTCATTGTTGGTGGAAACGCAAAATGGTGAAAACCACTTTGGAAGATAGTTTGGCAATTTATAACAAAACTAAACATATTTTTACCACATGATCCAGCAACCATGCTGTTTGATATTCACCCAAATGAGTTGATAACTTACCCAAAAGGTTTTGCCTACACAAAAACCTAAACTCAAACATTTATAGCAGCTTTATTCATAATTACCCAAATTTGGGAGCAACCAAAATATCCTTCAGTAGTAGGTGAATGGAAAAATAAACTTGATATGTCCAGATAATGGAATATTATTCAGCACTCAAATTAGCTATCAGCCATGAAAAAAACATGGAAGAACCTTCATTTCAGTTCAGTTCAGTCGCTCAGTCGTGTCTGACTCTTTGCGACCCCATGAATCGCAGCACGCCAGGCATCCCTGTCCATTACCAACTCCCAGAGTTTACCCAAACTCATGTCCATCGAGTCGGTGATGCCATCCAGCCATCTCATCCTCTGTCGTCCCCTTCTCCTCCTGCCCCCAATCCCTCCCAGCATCAGGGTCTTTTCCAATGAGTCAACTCTTCGCATGAGGTGGCCAAAGTATTGGAGTTTCAGCTTCAGCATCAGTCCTTCCCAATGAACACCCAGGACTGATGTCCTTTAGGATGGACTGGTTGGATCTCCTTGCAGTCCAACCTTAAATGTATGCATATTATTAAGTGAGAAGTCAATCTGAAAAGGCTTTCTACTGTAGATTCCAACTATATGACATTCTGGAAAATGCAAAGTTATAGAGATAGTAAAAGGATCAGTGGTTGCTAGAGGTTAGGAAGGAAGAAGGATGAAGAGGCAGAGCACAGAGTTTTAGGACAGTGACACTACTCTGTATGATACTACACTATGCCCCTATGCATTTGTCAAAATCCATAAAATGCAGAACACCATGAGTGAACCCTACTGTAAACTATGGACTTTGAACAACATGATGTGTCAATGTAGTTTCATTCTGGTGGGGGGTGTTGATAACAGGGGAGGTTATGCGTGTGTGGGGGCAACCTCTGTTATGGGAAGTCTCTGCAGCTCTTTTCAATTTTGCTGTGAACCTAAAATGGCTCTTTAAAACAGTCTTATTATCATACTAATAAGAAAAATCAATAATTATAAGGTGACTTGGCAATGTTTCTATGGATTTAATAAGATTCAAACTAGTAAAACTAAAAACAAATACTATGAAATCCTCTCCTATACCACTCAAACATGATTTTCAATTATCTAAAGGTATTAATGAAAAAGTAATGGTGATCAAATTATATTAAATAGCAATTTCCAATATATCCTTAATGGAGGGTCTGAAATTTCTCAAAAGTGACAAAATAAATATATGAATACAATTAGCTTTGATATCCAATTTTTTGCTTTGATGTCTAGATAAGAGATAAAAACTTTATATATAAACAGATATGCTAAAATGAAATGATGTATGTGCCCATTTGACAAGCATAAATCAAGAAAAATTATAATTTAGAAAATGATTTTCCTAAACTTTTCTGGAAATTAAAAATATTCGTAATACTTCCACCCAGCAGTTTCTGGCTCAATCATTTTGTCTCTTCAAACAGTGCATTAGTGATCACTTTTAAATTTCCAATTTTACCTGGTTTATTGTGTTTACCACTTACTAATACCACTCATTGTCCCCTGAATTCCCCAAGTATCATGTTTCCTAATTCCATTTAGTCTACCAAACTGTTTGTTACCTGTAGCTGCCCCATATTTCTATGACGTCTTATAATTCAGTTCCCCCTTACCTCCCAGAAATCAAGTTCCCTGGACTTCCTAGGGAAGTCAAATACTTACTACAAAGGAGTTTGTTTTTATTCCTTAGATTCCTTGTGATAATGTCTTTTACCCCCATTATATTATCTAGGAAATTGACGTTCTTTCTTTTCAAACAGAATTCTTTCCTTCAATGGACTCTATCTTCACAGCCTCACAGTTATCTTAAAGAATGACATATCCAGTTCGTGAATTCCTAGTAAATCAAGTTGTCTTCAGAAAGCATGTCATCTGAGACACTCTTGAATATGAAAATGTCATTACATCCTAAATTATTTTGCACCATATCATGTTAAAGGAGTAAACTGTGATCTTCAGAGTCATATTCTCCTATTCCCAAGCTACCAGTAGCTCAATTCCTCATTTTTAAATTCTATTTTGTTTTATGTCCTGGTACAATCTACTAAAACCTTACTAACACTTTATTGCTTCAGGTCAGTGAGTCACCAATATGCAGTAAGCAGTGAAGAATTGCCAAGGAGATGGAATGCTTTCCTAACCATCACAGAGCTTGTCACCAAGCTGAGGAAATAGACACACACAAGCGAAACAATAATATCCCTTCAGACATGCACAATTCTACAAATAAAAATCATTCATATCTATTTTTCCTTTGACTCTTTAAAAACATCTTGTGAAGTAAAAAAGTCAAGCATCCCTTCCCTTTTTTTTTTTTTTACAGATATGCAAACTGAAATCTATAGTCACCATCCCAAAGGCTCACAATAAACAAAGTCCTAAAGAAGTCACCCAATAATTAAAAGAGAAACTTTAAAAAAATGTGGAACTGAAATATAAGACAACGCTAGTTTGCAAAATGAGAAAGCAAACAGAGGCCCTTGATTTATTTAGAAGGGCAAAGACACTTATAAGTCAAATACTGAAGATAAAAATATTAAGAGCAATCAATTAATACAAAAACTTCCAATCCATTAGAGGGAATCCAGAAGATTTTAAAAATTCAGTCAATCCAAAAAATGGCAGAAAAGAAGAAAAATAAAGTAAAAAAGAGAGAGAAAAGTGAATAAGACACATTTTAGAGTGGAAAATAAGATGCTGTACCTAAATCAAAAAGTAATTAATCACAATAAATGTAAACAGACTGACCTTCCCAGTCAGAGAAACTCTCAGTATGTATAGACTATTTACAAAAGACACAACTAGAGTATAATGATCTAGAATGATTAAAAGTTAAACGATAGAAATACATATATCGAGTAATATACAAATGCTAGTTTAGCTCTTAGTATCAAGCCAAACAAACTTTAAGGGGAAAACAAAGGCATTATTAGTTACAAGAAAAGCTGGAAAATAATGTTGAGAAAATTTTCCAGAAAGTATAGCAAAAAGATAAAGGATTGGAAAATAAGGAAAGAGAGAAAAAGGAATTAGAAAAGTCTAGTAGGTATTAGAATAAAAGGAGTTTCAACAAGAGAGAGAACAGAGAAGAGCGGGAAAGGAGACGGAGAAAAATTATAAGAAAAAAAATTGAAACAGAAGACATGCTTTTCCAGATTGAAAAAGACTACCCAGACAGTGCCCAGCAAAACTGATGAAAATGGACTCACAATAAAGCATAGTACTGGAAAGATTCAGAACCCTAGACAGAGAAGATATATCAAATTTCCAGAAAGAGAAAATAGGTCACAATGCCTCCAAGTGTCTTATGAGAATTATTAGAAGGTAGACTGTAATGGCACCATGTCCTTCAAAATCTGAGGATAAATTATCAATGGTCTAGAATATTATAGATAGTCAAACTATCCATCAGGTAGGAGGGTAGGATGAAGAGAGATCTGTTTAAGAAAATGATGTTGATAGGATATTGCTTGCATCAATGTAAGGAAGGGAGCTTTAGACAACTGGCAGAGTTTAGTGGTTGAGTGAGTGATGAGTACATAAAAGAAAGCAAATGATAAAACCAGACAATTATCAACTCTCAAGAAAATGGAAAGTGCAGAAGAGGAAAAGTAATCACAATATGTTGAAGGTTCAGTTACAAATGAGCTTCCCTTGTGGCTCATCTGGTAAAGAATCTGCCTGCAATGAGGGAGATGTGGGTTCAATCCCTGGGTTGGGAAGATCCTCTGGAGAAGGGAAAGGTTACCCACGATAGTATTGTGGCCTGGAGAATTCTGTGGACAGTGTAGTCCATGGGGTCACAAAGAGTCGGACACAACTTTTACTTTCACTTTCAGTTATAAATAGCATTATTTGTAGACATGGTGATATAAACACTATTTATGCAACCAAAAGGATGATATATCTATAGTGTGAGAATGAGGTGATGGAAATAAGTGCATGGATACAGTGAGGGCAGGGAGAAAGAGGCTGAAACCTCCAATTTCATAGTGAGACGTCAAAGACAAGTCCCAAAATGGGTAACTACACAGTCTTGCTGTTTGGTGATGGAAGCAAATATTAAAAGATCCCCTAAACAGTCTGAAAGCTGTTGTACACAGTCTTGCTGTTTGGTGATGGGAGCAAATATTAAAAGAATCCCCTAAACAGTCTGAAAGCGGTTGTCTCTAGGGTCTTCTCTTTTAAAAAATTAGATATTGCCAATTATTCTTCATGTAAGTTTTACCAGTATTCCCTTGAGCAATGTATAAGAGACTTCACACCACCACTGCATCAACTCAGATCCCTTACCAAGTGATGCCAAGTCAGGGTTAGATATGCAAGACTTTCACTGAGATAAATGCCTATGAAGGAGAAAGGAGGGAGGAGTCTTCAGACCACAGTGCACATCTGAAACCTTTAAAGATGGAAGGAAGAATTGTGTAGAAAGAGCCTCAACCACAGTACAGGTAAATGGGGAGTTCCAGGGCAAAAGTTGCTCAGCGGAGGAGTTCTTCTTGAGCAGGAGTAACTAATCATAATATTGGTGGTGGTGGTTTAATCACTATGTCATGTCTGACTCTTTGCAACTCCATGTACTGTAGCCAGGCTCTTCTGTTCATTGGATTTTCCAAGCAAGACAACTGGAGTGGATTGCCACTTCCTTCTCCAGGGAATCTTCTCAACCCAGAGATCAAACTCACGTCTCCTGCTTGGCAGGTAGATTCTTTACCACTGAGCCACCTGATAAGCCCAATCATAATATTACCACTATTCCTAGGCATTGGTTGAGTGCAGCCTTGGGGAAACAGCTTTGAACTGTGACCCGCAGCAGATCAGAAAGCCATAGCAAGTGTCAGTCAACTGTATTCAGTGGTATATTGGTAAATGATTAACAACTAATGCCATAGAAAGTTTTTTTTAAGCCCTTATTTATAGCATTTGCCACTTTAAGGGTGTAAATACTCCCACTGTGGCCAATTTCAAAGTACCAGGGTGACAGTGTGATATCACTGAATGCTGAGTTTGAAAGGGATGCTAAAGAAAGTCTTTTCCAAACCAGGAGCCACTTCCAGGAAGCCCCTAACTGTGCTTCATGCAGCAGGCTTCCATGAAGGAAGATCTGAGCAGCACACATTCTCAGACACCATATTCTCCAACCCAGTGTGTGTGATAACTGATGGCATGTCAGTATAGTCTATAAGTTTACTTTGCATTTTCCTTAATAAGTCTGAGGATATTGTCATATATTTATATAGTATTTTAGATGCATTTATTATAATGCAATTTAATTTATTTTCTTTTCTGTAAACTAAACCAATCTTTTGATTATTTGTATTAAAATCTTTATGCCAATGTTCTAAATAATGGAAATCTTAATGCATTGATCTTAATATATTAATCTATTCAGTAAGTGAACATATAAATACTACTTATTATCTTCTTATCATAAGATTAGCATTTTCAAAATTAACCCATATCAATCCTTCCAGAAGGGAAATAGGAAAGAAATATACCTTAAAAGCTTGATGTAGATGGATTTAAAATCAGAAACAAATTACTATGATTCTTTTTTCCTTGAATTTTTAAAGTAACAATTATGTGTATAGGATCAAAATACAATGTCTATACTAAACTTTCTGGAAATACTTTTTAGTATCATTAAAGCTGATTCAATGCAGAAATCTTTATGGGAAAAGATCCTGAAGAAAAGTTGCAATCTACCTCCCTACACACACAGAACGAATGAATGTAGTGGAGAATTTCCTATCTGAACAGTCTATGAGGACAGAGTAGAATCTTTAGGGAAATTAAGTTTGCAATTACTATTATGAACACATTTTAAAAACAGATACATTCTATACTGATTCATTTATATACATCCTTGGTATAGCAAGTTGAAAATCATCCACAACTAAGTTAGAAACTGAGAAGCTTTGGATGAAATGGTCGTTAAGACATTACATATGTTTTAACATTTCTAGTTGTGCAGATGACACTGAATAAGCAAAATCTTGAATTAGACCAGATATCAGAAGTCATCTAATACAGTCTGTAACCACAAATGATTAGGCAAAATTTAAAGAAAAAAGTATAAAAAAGAGAAACCAAAAAGGCAAAACTTCAAGAATTTCTCTACCATAAAGGTTTTCTGGATCTTTTTGTTAACACAAGCACTGCTACCATATGTATCTGGAGGGGAGGAATTAAAACATCTGTGGGTGCACAGAGTTTTAAAATGCTACTGTTTTCCCCAAAAAATACATCTATTTCATTATCTTTCAATCAACTGTCTAGTTCATAAACCATATTTGACTTCAAATGCTGTGGCTTTTCTTCTCCTCCTTCAAACACAACTTTCAACCACAGCCATTTCCTAGTATTTTTAACCAGAAATTTTTTAAAGAGTGAATAAAAATTATAAAGTAATAAAATATGATCATTTATGGAAGGTATTTAGTAGGATGAAGGTTGAAAGTGGTGACTATAAAGAAGTTTAGGCTATTTATAAACTTCTTTTATCCTAATTTTCTCAAAACATGTGATTAAAGTACTAAAAAAAAAAAGAAACTTACCTCATCCACATTTTCAAAGGCATTGATGATGTCATAAGGTAAACAAGACAACAGATCGATCACAAACCAAGTTTTCAGATAATTCATCCTTATCAACTTGGGGTCAGAAATAACCTCTCCACCAGGTCCCACAAAGGTTGTGTGAAAATTTAAAACAATGTCAACCAGAAAAATAACATCCACCACACTGTCCAGCACCAGCCAGGCTATGTTGTTCTGCTTCGTTTTGAAGGAGACGTTGTAAGGAACCATAATGGCGGTGTAGAAGGTAAGAATTAAAATCACCCAATCCCAAGTTGTTTTAAAAGCACAATAGTGTAAAATAATGTGTGGTGGTGTCTTTGGCGCTTCTTGCTTATACTGAGGAAGGATATCTGATCCCAGCTGAAGAACCTAAAAGAGACAAAATGTATTTATAAGTGACCTGTACATCTCTGCAAAGGTAGTAATGAATTCAAATTTTCTGCAGGCAAACCACTGGTTTCAAAGCCAGCCATGCTCTGTAATTATATCTCTTCTCCAGAGTTGTATCAAGGTTCATCCAAAGTCACTACAAGTCCAATCACTCTAAAGAAGTTGATCTGTCTGCCATTCCCTCTAACTTCCTCTCCCGTGGCCAACTCGTTCAGAAACTGATCCCCACACACGGAGGGCAGAAAGAGACCAAAAAAAGGCAGACCACTCCAGATTGGTAGGTGGCAGTTTTCATAGGCAAGGGAACTTACAAGGTTTTATTGGGTAACCATAAAACCAGAGGTCTCAGAACCCACCACCAAATCTTAAAAGTTTATACAGAGGTTTAACTGGCTTCAGTCATATATACAGTCCAGATGGTCTCAACCACAGCTAACTCTCTCAAGATTGTATCCTTGAAAAGCTCTCACAATGGGAATGGTGGGCAGAAAGTACATTTCAAGGACAAGGGAGGGGGTGAGGAGCTTCCAAGTGCCTGGGTCCCGCTCAAGGATCACCTGGCAGTCCCATCCTCTTGATGACCTCCTCCAACACCAACACTGATCCACAGCACGGCTGGACACCCACTACTGGAAGTGCCTTCTACACATTCACTAGGCAAAGGTGCCTAGAATCACACATCTCACAGACTGTCCAGCTATTATTTGCATGGCTCACCATTATCCATTCTTTATATATTTGGGCTTTGAAGGAGCATAACTTTGATTCTAAAGGCTTTGCTGAACCCCAGGGCCCCACTATTCATGATCTTGCTGTTGCATGGGACTCAACCAGGGCCCTACTGATGGGCACAGCAGTATCAGAGTTATAAATGTTATAGCCTGCTTTCCCCCATATCCCTTTCAATCAGATTTAAAGAATACTGGATTTCCTGCCCAGACGCAAATTTCCTTTAGAAAAAAATTCTAGTCAGGTTTGTTTCTCCATACCTTTTGGACAATTTGACAATTTTTTATACAAATTTATACGAACCCTGACTTATACTGATTAGGTCTCATTAAAGAGACAATGAGAAAAAGCAGATGACAGTGCAAGAGCAGAGGTCTGGGCAACCCTGGGAAAAGGTAACAAACAGGACTTGGCACCTCCTTCCAGAACCTGGAACATGGAAATTGTGAAAAGGAGTTGAAGAAGCAGGTTGAAGACCTCTGCTTCATGCCACCAATGAAGCTATAGCTGAGTAAACCTGTGTATTAAGGAGTATATAAGTGGGACTTTGATGAACAATATTTTCAGCAGCTTTACCACTTACACATTCAATTATTCAGTGCCCCTAAGACTAATGGGACCCAGAAAATAGGAGTCAATAAGTTCAAATTATAAAATCATAAATGCACTAAATTTATGTCAATGCACAAATAGATGTAAACAAAAATACCTGTTAGCCTGTAATTTATATGCCACAAAGCAAAATAAGTAAACTAGCATTTTTTGAAATTTGAGACTTACCCTGAAGTCTCTCAGACATAGAACTTATACGGCTGAAAACAGCATATAATATAATCATTGCTATTTTGAAATGTGCAAAAATCACTGATATTCTCTTTAGATGTATATTATAATTATTGTTTTAAGTTTGGGAGCTATAAGAATTATTTATAAAGATTTTTACATATTTATGCTCATTATCAGTACCCCAGTAATACTTTTTCCATGAGATCTTAAATTACTTAGCAACAAATTATCCTACAGGTAAGTTAAGTTTCATGTTGAGACACAGAATTACATGTACAGACTCCTATAGAATCATGGCTTCTCTTTCACCTTTCAACCACAGATCTATTCATTCCAACATCACTGTGTTAAACATGAAAATTTCCTTCATACTCATTGTTAGTATTATACCATATGTATTTATACACTCTGTAGTTTGAGCACAAAGAAACACACTTAAAAAATAAACTCAGTGCCAGATTGCATTAGGACCTTTATGGGCACTTGGTATTTTTGCCTTCCTGGACCCCTTCCTCCTTAAATATAATAAAATAAAAATTCTATTTTATTTAATATTTTTATCTTTATTTAAATATAAATGCAACATAAATGTATAAATTTTATTTAAAATTGCATTTTAAATAAAAATATAGTTTATTTAATATTTATATTTTTATTTAAAATTATATTTTTATTTTAACAGCATTATTACAAAGATGAATATTTAATTATTTATTTTTTTACCTAAAAGTTCATCGTTTCCTTCAACTGCTAGTAGAAATTCAGGCATCGTGGTGGACCCCTGAAAGTGTTATTGGTGCTACACTCTGTGCTAATAGACAAATTGGTCCCACTCAGCACCCTGGATTAATATGAGGTGTCTCCTCTAGAGATGAACTCACTCTTGAGTTCAGTATTTCTTAAATCTGGCTACAAACTAGAATCATCTAGAGAAGTTGTTAAAAATACAGTATACTCATGCCTAGACCCCATGCCAGAAAATAATTAAATTCATTTTGTGTATTAAATTAAATTCAGAGAATCTGTACTTTCAAAATCTTTCCAGGTGATGATAGTGTATAGCTCAAAATAAAAATCCTTGTCTTCTATTTCTTTAAACATTCATAACCCAGTTCTTCAGACGGTGACTTGAATTTTTAAAGCAATCCAAAACTGCTCCAAGAGAAAAAGGAGGAGCAGGAAGAGTAGGAGAAGAAAGGCAACACCAACAAAGAAAGGGACGGGACACACCAGTGCTTCAGTTTTGATGTTTCTCCTAGGTAGAGCACTGCTTTAATCTCAGCCCCGTCACTGGGGCTTTTATAAAGCAGTGAGTAACAACTGTTCACTTTATTTCATTTGTACTTTCAGGAGCAGTAAGCCTTGGATAGACGGGGATGAAATCACATGCCCTGATGTATTTTTGTACTGATACAGACACATTCTTTCTCTCTGAATATCGGGAGAACACTGACTCTAAAGGAATCAGAACCACAAATGCAAGTGGAAGCTGAATTCAATCAGTAGAATGTCAGAGCATGTTGAAAACTGATGAATTGCCTACACAGAGACCAGAATCCTTGAAACCGGGGATCAGCTCTAAATTTAGGAGGCCTAGTGGAAATAAGATAAAATGTATATGCGTTGGAAAAAGTAAAAGGGCTTGAAATTTAACAGCAAATCCAAATACTCAAGCTGAGCAAATTACATGATTCTGACTACAGATGGAAAAAGTCTTTCTGCTAACTTGGTGCCTCTTTTCGGTCAGTCTTTGAAAACCTGAGAGTATACATAGACTATCTGTGTAGAAAAACTTGTTATTTCCACATGTTCTCTGAAATCAAGGCCTAAGATCTGACATAAAGCAGTTTTGTATCTGAATCAGCTTTATAAATTAGGGATGACAGATAAAGAAATGAACAATAACCAAAAGGCAAAGCAAACAAAGAAAAAAATCAGATGGGAAGAAACAGGAATGAAAATTCATCAAGAGTAAAAATGAAAAGTGATGAGCTGTCCAGGGGATAGGAACTCTCCATTTGAGGCAGAGGAAAAAACCATCTTCAGTGATTTGGGGTGCTAAGGTAGAAATTTTTCCTCTCTATAGTCTCTTTCCTCATGTGCTTTCCCAGTTGTATTAACAAAGAAAGAAAAACTGGATAGGGTATAGTTAAGACCTAGAAAGAATCACGACAAAAAAGTCGGTAGTCACAGAAATAAGCTCCTACACTTTACCTTGATTTATAGAAAGAAACAAACAACCAAAGGCAGAAAAGAAAGTAGCTTCAAAGTCAAGTAGTACTTAATAAAAAACATTATATGAAAAAGGAAGTTGTATCTGATTGAGTGCATTAAATCTTGTGCCAACTGCATATTATCTTTTAAAATATTACGATTACTATTATCATTTAACATTTAGGTATGTTAATGTCTTACTTGGGCTTTTAAAAACATTTCTACACATCAAAGTATTACTCTCTCCTCAAAGGTGCCAGAAAATCAGACACATCGCCCTGTTAGCTATATTCCAAGAAAAACTCCAAAACTCTCCCAATTTGAAGAATTTTTGCTCCCCAACTTTCTCCAAATAAGATCTAGTATCTGCAACAAGTTAAGAAGGTTACTTTGGAGAAATTCAGCTAACCTTTCACCAGCAAAACAAACTGAAGAACTTACATATTTAACTGTATCTTTGTCTTCCTTAGTTAGTTACCTCAGAATATTTTGTGAGTGCCCAGTAAGTGCTCAGCACAGTCTTGGTAACTTGATTAGCTATTTTGTCATCTTTTGTACCCATAAGACACAAGATGATTATGTAAAACAAGTCAACAGCAAAATTTCTAGCTGCCTTGGAGTTCTGTCCTCATTCCTTTTCTCTTTGGTTTCAATACACTCTGTATGGGTAACATCACCCAGTCCTCTGACTTTAACAGCCATATCTGTGAGGATGATACCAAGGCCTGCAACTCAAACCCAGATACCCCTTGAGAGGCAGACCCATAAATCCCACTTCCTTTTAAAGATCTCCACTTGAATTTCCTGTCAGTAACTTCAAACTTAGTATGCCCAAGAGTAAATTTACTGTCATTGTTCCCAAACCTCCTTTTCTTCCTCTTCTATCTGAGATTTTATTAACCAACAGTAGCCATCATCTTTTAAAGTGCTGCACTCAATATGCCAGCAAATTTGGAAAACTCAGCAGTGGACACAGGACTGGAAAAGGTCAGTTTTCATTCCAATCCCAAAGAAGGGCAATGCCAAAGAACATTCAAGCTACCATACAAGTGCACTTATTTCATATGCTGGTAAGGTTATGCACAACATCCTTCAAGCTAGGCTTCAGCAACACATGAACTGAGAATTTCCAGATGTACCAGCTGGATTTAGAAAAGGAAGAGGAAACAGAGATCAAATATTTTGCCAATATCCACTGGATCATAGAAAAAGCAAGAGAATTCCAGAAAAACATCTACTTCTGCTTCATTGACTCCGCTAAAGTCTGATTGTGTGGATCACAACAAAATGTGGGAAATTCTTAAAGAGATAGGAATACCAGACCACCTTACCTGTCTCCTGATAAACCTGTATGCAAGTCAAGAAGCAACAGTTAGAACCAGACATGAAACAACTGACTGGTTCAAAATTGGGAAAAGAGTACTACAAGGCTGTATGTTGCCACCCTGCTTATTTAACTTATATGCAGAGTGCATCAGTGAAATGCTGGACTGGATGAGTAATAAGCTGGAATCAAGATTGCCAGGAGAAACATCAACAGCTTCAGATATGCAGATGATACTACCCTAATGGCAGAAAGTAAAGAGGAACTAAAGAGCATCTTGATGAGGGTGAAAGAAGAGAGTGAAAAACCTGGCTTAAAACTCAACATTCAAAAAACTAAGATCTTGGCATCCGGTCCCATCACTTCATGGCAAGTACAAGGGGGAAAAAATGAAAGTAGTCATAGATTTTATCTGGTGGGGGCTCCAAGAATCTACCTGCAATGCAAGAGACCCCAGTTTGATTCCTGGGTTGGGAAGATTCCCTGGAGAAGGGAAAAACTACCCACTCCAGTATTCTGGTCTGGAGAATTCCATGGACTGTTGCAAAGAGCTGGTCACAACTAAGCAACTTTCGCTTTCAAAACCCCTGCAGACGGTGACTGTAGCCATGAAATTAAAAGGCACTTGCTCCTTGGGAGAAGAACTCTGAAAAACCTAGAAAGAATATTAAAATGCAAAGACATCACTTTGCTGACAAAGGTCCACAGAGTCAAATTATGGTTTTTCCAGTAGTCATATACAGATGTGAGAGTTGGACCATAAAGAAGACTGAGCACTGAAGAATTGATGCTTTCAAACTGTGGTGTTGGAAAAGACTTGAGAGTCTCTTGCACTGTAAGGAGATCAAACCAGTCAATCCTCAAGGAAATCAACCCTGAATATTCATTGGAAGTACTGATGCTGAAGCTAGAGCTCCAATACTTTGTCCAACCGATGGGAAGAACAACTCACTGGAGAAGACCCTGATACTGGGAAAGATTGAAGGCAAAAGGAGAAGAGGGAGGCAGAGAATGAGATGGTTAGATACCATCACCAACTCAATAGACATGAATTTGAGCAAACTCTGGGAGTAACGAAGGACAGGAAAACTTGGCGTGCTGCAGTCCATGGGATCGCAGAGTTGGACACAACGTAACAACTGAACAACAACAACAATACTATCTGTCCATCCAGTTGTTCAAGCCAAAAACATAGAGTTGTCCTTGACTCATCCCCTTTCTCACATTCATTTCTAACCCATCAACAAATGTGTTGACTCTAATCTTAGTACATCTGCAATCTGCCCTCTTCTGCTACTGGCTCCCTTGCTTAAGGTCACAGTTGTCCTAGCTGAATTACTACTAGAACCTCTTAACTTGTTTCTCTAGTTACCATTTCAACATAGAGCCACTAGGTCAAACAAGGGTTCTTGACCATTTTTGTGCCATGGGTCTCTCGGGAATCTGGTGACATCTATGGGTGTCAACTTCTTAGAATAATGTTTTCAAATTAATACAGTTAAAACAAGATTACAAATACCATTGAGACCAATCTCCCTTTGAGAGGTTTGTGAAGCACAAATATGACAATGTCATTTCCCTGGCACATGGGACACCAACCACCACTGTTCACTATATACCACCTTAACCTTTCCTTTCCTACCTGACTTCATCCACATTGAATTCACAGTCAAAGGCACCATACTATCGCATCACTGAGTCTTTGGACATGCTGGCCTCTCTTGCATAAATGACCTTCATCTCTTCTTCACTACATTTTTCCTTCAAGATTCACTCAGCCCAATAATTCTGGAGAAAACTCTAATTTGAAAAGATACATGCACCCCAATATAACAGAACTATTTACAATAGCCAAGACATGGAAGTAATCTAAATGTCCTTGGACAGAGGAATAGATGAAGATGTGGTACATATATACAATGGAATATTACTCATCCATTAAAAAGGATGAAATAATGCCATTTTCAGCAACATGGATGGATCTGGAGATTATCAAACTACATGAAGTAAGTCAGACAAAGAAAGACAAATATGATATATTACTTATATATAGAATACAAAATATGATACAAATTAACTTATTTACAGAATAGAAACAGACCCACAGACTTTGAAAACGTACTTAAAGTAACCAAAGGGGAAGGGGGGAATGAAAAATTAGGAGCTTAGAATTAGCAGATACAAACTACTAGGCATAAAATAGATAAACAACAGAATAGAAACAGACCCACAGACTTTGAAAACGAACTTAAAGTAACCAAAGGGGAAGGGGGGAATGAAAAATTAGGAGCTTAGAATTAGCAGATACAAACTACTATGCATAAAATAGATAAACAACATATATTTAAAATCTTATAATAACTACTATATATTCAATGTCTTATAATAACCTATGATTCAAAGAATATCAAAATATATATACTATATTATATATATATATATATATATATATAATCACTTTGCCGTATACCAGAAACCAACAACACAACATTATAAATCAACTATAAACTAAAAAAAAAAATTCACTTAGCCCATGTATCATCTCATTCAGGTACCACCTCCCTTCTCTGCTGGATATTTAACTCCTTGATGATAGGGTCCATGGCCTATTCATCTTTATATCCTTTGCATAGCACCAAGCAAAGAGCAAACCCTCAATAAGTCTATGCTGCACACACAAGTGAATGAATGAACTTTCTATCTCATTTGCTCAAAGAAAACCTCATATTCTACAGACATCACCTGGGATGTTGTAAAGTACCTCCCCATTTTCAAAGCAGGAGAGCATAAAAAGAAATATATGAAATTTCTACAATTTTACAAGGGAAAATCAATTAACACATAAGTATTTGTAAAATAATAGCTAGAAATATCAATATTGAGACATTTGGACAGGGGAAATGTGCCACCACCAGCATGTTGAGAGGTAAAGTTAATCTTGCACTTACTTCAGCTAGTCTTGAATGTTTGTGGACCACCTCTGTTTTATTCATTGGCGTGAGCTGTTGCAAAACACTTCGGCTATTTGTCAAAGCCCGTGTCAATCGAGCAAATTTTGTCCAACCTTAAAAATAAGGAAAGAAACTCTCAGTTTTTCACACATAATGAATATAGAAGTCAATATTCTTGCTCATATTCAAGGGATCTCAGAAATAACATAAGTAATGAAAAGTTAGCACTTCATGCTAACGAAAATGCAGAACTATTGAAAAGTATCAACCTAAAGCGTTTTATTTTTACACAGGCATCATCATATACTTCAAGTGCAGTTATAAAATAATAAGTAACTTTTATGTGTGATCTTTGTGTTTTGTGCAAATCTATTAATATCGTATAGTCCAAGCAGCTAGGTGTCCATAAAATTCTGTCCTCCCCCTTGCACTGTATAGGTTTGTTATTGGGAAACAGTTGCCCAGCCAGGAATGCAGTTTCCAGCATTCTTGTGCCTCTAGGTATGGGCATGTCTCTAGTTCTCACCAATGGAATGGGAGCAAAAGTGATGTGTGTCATTTCCATGCATGCAATAACTTAAGAAGCAAGTGAAACTTCTCCATCCTTTCTCTCTCCTTCTGCTAGCTGTATGAAAATGACAATAAGGCCCCAGGGGATGGCACAGCCACTGAATCAGAGCACAGAAGAATGCCATATGCCAAGGATCAATTGCTTGGATTGTTATATGAGCAAGAAATAGGCTTCTATTGTGTTAAACTACTTAAGCTGGGGGGTATTTATTATAGAAGGTAGCATTACCATAATAAAAACAGTCTTATTGTATACTTATGTGAAGATATACATACATAAGAGAATAAAGTGCAACTTCAACAAATCTCACATACTGTAGTTCATATCACAGACCTCCATCTTCTTTGTAACATAGCAAAATGTTATTTCTCTCTTACTAACAATTTCACTGGTATTTAAAGATTATTTTGGGACTATATAGAATCTTTAATAATGTTTTCTAAAAGTGTAGCAACTTTAACTTCTGAGGGGAAGGAATGTGAATTTAATAAAAAAGAAATTTCTTCCATTATTTCCATTATTAAAATCATTAATTTTTCATTATTAAGCTAATTAACTTTAAGGAAATGTCAATGAGATGTGACCAAGTGGAACAAAACCAACCAGTCTGCTCCTATCTCAATCAGCCTTTCTCTAGCTATCCCCAAAAGCTCTAATCTATTACAAACTCCAGTAAGATCATTTGATAATTTCCACATTATTACCTTTAACTAGGGTATTTACCAAACAACTCCTTAAAAATGAAAACTCATGATGGTCCAATGGAATGACCCTAATGGAACTGATGAAATTTCAGACAATGTGACAAAAAATGAAGGAAGAAATCCTGAGCAGACACAACCAAATGTCTTTCAAGCCACACAAGGTAGATGACATCATACTTTACTGCTATTTTTCAATCTAATTCTGGCTTCATTTAGGCTTTATATTGGCCCATCAATTCAGCTCACTCTATGATATCAACTATTGGATTGGGGAAAAGAGTAAACTGGTACTGGTTGATAGAAGATTTTTATTCTTTTTCCTTAATGGTGCTCATCCTAGTGACTAGAATGTTAGGTTTTGGAAATTGCATGCAACCCTAAAGTTTGCCCTGTGCAATATGCTAGAAAAACAAGGAAGTACCAGATATGCCATCAACTCTAAGAACTAAACATCAACATAAAACACTATCAAGCAATCGATATCACCAACTTAGACTTTTCTTCCAAGTACTAGACCTATGTCTAATTGGCCATTGGTCACCTCTTACTCAGATGACTCTTAACATGTCCAAAACTGATCTTATCATCACCTTCTCCCCACATCTCCAACTCTGCTTTTATCGTGGATTCTTGGTCTCAGTGAATGACTCAACAATATTTCCAGCTGTCCAAATCAGAAACTTGAGATTCACCAGCCTCCTTCACTATCACATCACACACACACACACACACACACACACACATCCAATTCCTTCCATAAATATCCTAAAATTTAATCTCCTTTCTCCATCTCTAATATGTCATGTCATATATATCATCTTTCACCTGAGTTAGACAGTAGCTCCTAAAAACTATAGTCTATATTCTGTTCTCTGACCACATATTTTCCACATTGATGCCAGAGCTCTTTCTAGAGCACAGGTTTTACTATGCCCTTCTCCCATTTTAAATTCTTTAAGAGATCCCTAGAGGCCTTCAGGATAACACTGATTATCCTTGGTATATGTGTCATTTAGTCTCTGACCCTAAAGATTTGCTCTGCATCCATCTCCTTCTACTTCTCATACACACTCTGTACTCAAATCACTACCAAATTAAAATGACAAATTGAAAAACAAAACTAAATCCATTAGGAATTCTTTGTTCACCCTATGACATTCAATGCTTTCATGCTTTCACACGTTATAATCATGCTGCCTGCTCAAAATGCTTTTTCCCTTCCCATCATTCTGGCTAATGCTTACTGGTACCTCCAAACTCAAAGCATCCTGGGATCCACTGGAAGCTTCTTGGATGCACCCATGAGAGATGTACTCTCCTTTGTGCATTCACACTACAGGATACATACCTCACATGGCACTAACAATACTAATGCAGTCATTGATAAGCATGTCAGTCACTCCCATTAAATTGCCATTCATCTCTCCATTCTCAGAACTTGGTAGAGGCTTGCCATAAAATAGACCTTTAATTGACTAACTAATCAAGAGTTATTTGTAACTTTAAAAATAGGATTTAAAAATAAGCTGCATTTTTATTAGCATGAACATTAACATGAAATATTGTCACATATTATTATCACTGGATTTTGGTTTGGTTTTTGATTTATTGGGTTAAAATGATAAGGATGTCCTCAGATGACAGCAACTATATTGGCAGCAGGTATATTAAAATATTTCCTGTTGATCATTTCTCTTTTTACAGCAACTGAGTATTATAATTGCAGTGAATATTTTTAGAAACTTCCAAGTCAACATTGATTCAGTTTCCTTTCTTTTCTTTTTCTCTGGCTGAGCCACAAGTCTTGCAGGATCTTAGCTCCCTGATGAGAGATCAAACTCAGGCCCTCAACAATGAAAGCAGAGAATCCTAGCCACTGGACTGCCAAGAATTACTGCAAGTCAATCTTATACTAACTCAAGGTTCATATTTCTAAGATGAATAATGTTGCACCTATTAGTACATCTGATTATTGGATTAAAACAGAAGATAATTTTTATTCCCTGTGTGTGATAATGGTTTGTTCAGAAAGTATTTTTAAAAAATTAAAGGAGACATCAAAGGAATAAATTCAATAACACATGGAAGAATACAAATCATCAAATACCATGTGTTCACTCCTTTCCTAGGATAGTACAAAGAAGCAAATGCGGAAGGAAGGATAAACATAATAATGAATGTTTATTGTCATCCTCTGGTTTTCTATTTCAAGAATCATGAGTACACACTACAGTTTTTTAATGAGGAAGCAGCAGTTCCTCATTTAAACATAAAACAACTGTGCCTGTGTGTATGTGTATCTCATCATACACATGAAGTCAACGTAATCAAGAACTATTTCATCCCTTTACCTTATTTCAATGTTCTGGAGGAAGACAAAATGTTAAAACTGTGAAAATAAAACATGGTAAACAGTAGAAAGAAACAGAAAGAAAAACGTTAATTCTTCATTCTGAAATTTTCACACAGTGTATTCTGAGTGAGACAACCCTTAAACATAGATGAAAAGGGAGTTTACTGCATGATATGACTTTTAGGTGCCAGATTTTATTCTTTCTATCCCTAGTTGTCTAGTTCCATGACTGTCACATAGTGGGCACTAGACACATTTCTGAATGAATGAGAACATTTTAAAAAGTTAAATAGAAATTAACACGGCATCCAGATTATATGTACTAATAGTTAAAATTAGAATATAAAGAAGCAAATCTTCTGGTTTTCTATGTTCAGCTCTTAGCAGATACTAATACAACTCTGTCTTGTGAAGGAAGGGCTTTGGGTTGGAGAAGCTAGAAAGGGTATGGTAGAGGGTTGAGGAGGAAGTGTGGAGGACTATAATTTTTCTCTCAAAATGAAAACTGGGAAGTTGCTAACAGAAAAAAAAAAAAAAAAAAAGGTGGTGACAATTGTCAAACTGACTCAGACATACTGAGAAAATGTTTAGAAGGAAATATCAATACTTGGTAAGGATTCTTCCTAGAGAAAGCAAAGGCAGTTGTCTAATCATTTAACCATTTAAGCACTTCAATATCAAAATGCTCGCAGAGCTAGAAAACCAATGCAAAGCCGGGGAGTGTTTTGATTCACATTTAAATCAAAGGGAGCACTCAAAGATGCATTCCCTAAATTGCTCAGTGATCTTTTGTCTCTGGTGAGAGCTTTCTGGCAGTCCTCATTTCTAAACAGCATTATTTTCTTTATGCTGTCCTTCTGTTTTCACTCTCAGCAGATTACCTTATCAAATATATTATTGAAAAAACAGAAGAGAGAAGAAACACAACAGCCTTCAACCTCCCTTCTGTTCCCTCCATCTCAAGTTCCACCCAACCATAGTAAATGATTCTTGCCTGTACCTTTATTATCTCAGAGAATTAGGCATTTGCTCTTTTCTGATGATCAATATATATTTTACTTACGAACATTTAAGTGACTTTTAGATTTTTCACTATCACTAACAACGCCACAGTGAATTTCCTTATACCTATATACCTTTGTGCTCTTGGATACATCTGGAATTGCCCGTGTGACTAAATGAATTAGTTTATTTGATCTGTCAGCAGCCCCCACTAAACAGTCAAACTTTGAAAAAGTTAAGCAGTCACACTGTCTAGGTCAGAGGGAAAAAAAGGCATATCAGCAGTTCTAACTTTCCCCAGCGATACATTTACTGATTTCACCTTTACTGAGACCTAACTGGTATGACTGATTATTCAGCACAGTTCGCTGACGTTACTTAGATGTGGTCGATATGGGGTAATGTGAACAGACAGCTGAGTATGAAGAGCCTAATACTTGCTCTATAAGTTGTTCATGGCATTATGAGAACATTTGTTCTCCTAAAAGCTTAGGATGCCAACTCCTTCTTAATAAAACATTAGTTTAGCTCTATTGGGTTGCAATTAACCTCTTTGTCATGGACTGCCTAATCTTAAAAATAAAAGGAAGTCACAGAAGCAGTTCGATCAATCTACTAGATTGCAACACAAGATTCTAATCTATAAGAAAAAAGCTTAGGTAAACAATTATACTCTTGGCCAAAGAGACTGCATGGTATAATTACTCATATTTCATCTGTTGTTTCCTCTCTAAAGAAAACCATTGGCTTCCTACAAGGGGAAGGCTGCTATTTTTGCTGTTATTTTCATTCTACAGAAACTTTTTTTGTCTCAATTATTGGCACAAAGATGCCATAACTATTTGGCACAGGATATTTCACACTGTTAAGTGTCTTGGCAGTTTTTGAATCTGTTTGAAAATACTGTACTGTATAAATGGGCAGAGATTTGAACCATCGCTTTTAGAACACATATGGATAATCAACAGAATGAATTTCTTGGCTGTAATTTTTCCCCACTGTATTATTATAAATGATGTATCAGGTACCACTGACTGGTAATCTGAGCAACAGTCCCAGGACCTCAGTATCAGAAACAAAAGATAACAAAAAAACCTTTCCCTCCTTGAATTATCATCAGTAAATTCTGTTGATTCAAAACAGTACAGCCCTGTCAGAATCAGACTGTTTTCAACCTGTGCTTCATCTTTTAGGGAAAAAGGAGAGCAGAGGGTTTAAGATGGCCAAACTCCAGTAAGTATCCACTGGAAAGGGATAAGGCAGCATGGTCCAATAGAGAGAACACTGGATTGAAAATCAGTCAGACTTTGAGTGTCAGAATCTTCAACAGCAAAATGGAGGTAATAACACTAATTTTCAAAATTATAGGAATGAGCTATAAAGAATACAAAGCTCCTGACACATATTAACTGCTTCATCAAGACTGGTTTCTTCCCCTTCAATAGTTTCTTCTACCACCCATCATGTATATATAAGTTGACATCACTCAGTGCCATTCATTTTAAAGGCAGAAATTCATCTAGAATGAAGTTTTGATGATCATAAGATTCATTATGAGGAAGTACTACTCTCAAGTTAGTTGGCTGCCATAACACTCTAGTTACCATTCCAGATACAACTTAGAAGTACAATTCACAGTTAGCCAATTTACTCATGTTTTTGACCTATATGTCTGAGTTTCTTGGTAAAAATACCAAGATAAGCCAAAGGAGACTGATACCAATTTCAATGAATTTTGACACATTCTTAAAAGATATGGGCCTTTGTTCCAATCACTGCCCTTTTCCACATTAAAAAAGGTAAAATGGCCTTGTTCTAGAAATTTTTTTAAAAGTTATATCCTGGCTTTCCTATGTGTGGATTCACTTGTTTGTTCTGCATTTAAAACACTATTTTCTATATCCCCAGCCAAGCTTTTATTATCGAAGTATTGCTTCCAATTTTTGCAAACACCTTCAACCTACTCTGTTGCAAATATCCTCGGCTCCTTGATCCCTTCTCCCTGATCCTTGAGCTCCCTGATTCTTTTCATCTTGCTCACCTAACCAGATCCCAACTCTGGTTAGATCCAACTCACCTACTTTACCATCTACACACCTTTGACTATACTAGGGTGGAGTAAGCACATAATCACACTCATAGATACGAACAAAATGTATGGTCACAAGTCTCACATGGACCTCAGTGCTGCACTGAAAACCTGCTGAATTTCACCTTAGCCACTCACTGCTCCACTCTCTACACAACTGATTCACACCTCCTCCTCCTCTCCCCTTCAGCCCCTCCTTACTGCCTCACCATCCTTACTCTCAGCTGATAACCATGTTTCCTCTTTTACTGAGGAAATAAGAGTAATCAGAAGAAAGCTTCCATTATATATCTATTTTTTTTTCACACCACCCCTCTCCCCATTAGGATATAATGGAAGGAACTTAGTATCTCCAAGACCTAGTTAACAGTGCCAGCACCATACTGTGTGCTCAGTCAGCATGCTTGGTTGGGGAAAAATACATAAATAAAATAAACAAAAAGAAAAAATACTCCTAGAAGAGTCACAAAAAGGCTCAGGTTAAGTAACTCTGGTGCCCAAGGTTGAATCTAAAGTAACATTACTATATATGTAGAATCTAGAAAAATGGTACAGATGAACCTATTTTCAAGGTGGGAAGAGAGATGCAGACATAGAGAATGGACATGTGGGCATGGTGCAGGGTGGGGCAGGGTGGGGTGAAGAGAGAGAGAGATTAGGATTAACATATATATACACCACTGTGTGTTAAATAGGTAGTTGGTGAGAAGCTTCTATAAGCACAAGTTCAGCAAGGTGTTCTGTGATGATCTAGAGGGGTGAGAGGAGGCTGTGGGAGGGAGAGCTCCAAGAGGGAAGGGATGTATGTATGCACATGACTGATTCACTTGATCAAACAGCAGAAACTAACACAAAATGCAAAGCATTTATATTCCAATAAAAAAATAAGATTGCTGCCTCCATGTTCAATGATCTATACTCGAATCATATTGATACTCTGGTGTTATCATGAAAGCTCATCTGCTCTTTCCCAAAAGTTCTATGGTCCCCTTTGCTCAAAAAGTTGAAAGATGCATTTTTGCACCAAGTTTTCAAAATATACTTTCTGATATGCTAGTTTCATAGGGACAGTAGGATGATTGCTTAATGGCATAAATATTTTAGTTCTATTGAATTTTTCATATTAAATTTACAACTCACATGAATAATAGAAAGTAGCTCATATACACCATTCACAGTTACATTGTGCAATACTTTTTTAGAAATCTGTTATGTATTTGAAAGGTGTGGAGGAGTCTCAAAATAAAAATCTATTTAAAATAAGCTCTTCCACTACAAATTCTGGTTTGGAAAGAGATATTTTACTCTAAGGTTTTCACAATGAAGTTTGATTTTCCCTATAAACTTTAATTTACAGATCTATCAAACAGATTACTCAGAAATCAAGTGGTCTAAGTTGTCTCAAGTTTATTTAAATGGAGTTCATTTTTGTGAGAATAAAATAATGCATTCAAAAGAGAAAGAGCTCTATGAATCTGATGAAAGTATGCAGAGAGATGGATGTAGAGGCAGATAAATGGAGAGCAATTAGCTTGAGAAATAAAGGTCAGTCTTTCAATATGAGCACCCTTTCTCCCAACCTCATTGTAAAATGCTGCCAACTTTTAGTTTCCATAAACAGCTACCACCATTAATGCTCAGCAGGTCAAACCTGTGAGAAAGCACTGTACTTTTCTTGGCCAACTTTAGCTGTGCCATGAAGTCAGTTAAAGTGAATGAGAAAAACAATAACCATTAAATATGAAAGTTAAAAATGTATAAATATTTTTGAGGGGAAAAGTCTGTGGTTTTTTACTCAGTCTGGCTATCATTCATGTATGAAGGCAAGTAAAATTCATCTGAAGAATATGTTGGGTCACAAGTCATATGCCAATCATTTATCTTTTATTTTAGAATATAGCACTTTACCAAAATTTACAAACAATTCACTGAAGCTCAATATTACAAAAACAAATGATCCAATCAAAAAATAGGCAGAAGACAAGAATAGATATTCCTCCAGAGAAGACATACAGATGGCCAAGAGGCACATGAAAAGATGTTCAACATCACTAATTATTATAAGTGAAAAACAAATCAAAACTATAATGATATATCACCTCACACTTGTCAGAATGACCTTCATCAAAGTCTACAAACAATAAATACAAGCAAGGGTGGGGACAAAAGGCAACTCTCCCATTCTGTCAGTGGGAATGTAAATTGGTGCAGCCGCTATGGAAAACAGTATGGAGATTCCTTAAAAAACTAAAGATAGAGCTACCATATAACCCAGCAATCCCATGCCTGAGCATATATCACAAGAAAAACATGGTTCGAAAGGATATGTGCACTGCGATGTTCACTGAAGCACCATTTACAATAGCCAGGACATGAAAGCTATCTAAAAGTCCATCAAGAGATGAATGAATAAAGATGTGGTATAAATATATATATATTATATATATAATATATATATATATATGACTATAACTCAGTCATTAAAAAGAATGAAACAATGCCATCTGCAGCAACATGGATGGACCTGGAGATTATCAAAATAAATGAAGTAAGTCAGACAGAGAAAGACAAATATCATAAGATATCACTTATATGCAGAATGTTTAAAAATGATACAAACAAATATATACAAAACAGAAACAGACTAACAAGCTTATGGTTACCAAGGGGAAAAGGTAGAGAGAGGGACAGATTGGGAGATTGACATGTGCACATTGCTATATTTAAAATGGATACCAATAAGGACCTACTGTATAGCATAGGGAACTCTGCCCAATACTTTGTAATAAATTAAATGGGAGAAGAATTTGAAAAAGAATAGACATGTTTATATATAACTGAATCACTTTGCTGTACGCTTGAAACTATTAATAATACAACATAGTTAATCAACTCTACAAACATATCATATATCATTTTATTTTAGCATAAAATAAAAATTAAATATATATATATGGCACTTTCAGATACAGACAGCTGTGAGCTGCAGGTTTTTCATAAATATTTCTTGTCAAATTAAGGAAGTTCTCTATTCCTACTTTGCTGTGAGTTTTTATCATGAGCAACTATTTGGTGTGGCGAAATGCTTTTTCTATGCCAACTGATATGATCAAATCAAATTTCTTCTTTAACCTGATATCAGTACTACGAATGAGAGTGATAGGTTTTTGAATTTTGAAACATCTTTCCATGTGGAATAAATCTCACTTAGTCATTAAGTGTAATTCTTTTAACACACCCTAGCAATCTATTTTTGTTGAGGACTTTTATATCTACACTCACGAGAAATGCTGGTCTGTAATATCTTTTTCTGGTTTTGGTATGATGGAACAACTGGCTTCATAGAATGAGTAAGGAGAGTTTTCTCTACCACTGTTTTCTGGGAAAGACTATGAATTCACCAATGAAACTATCTGCACTTCTTATTTTGGAACTGTATTAATTATTAACTTATTTAATAGATACAGGACAATTCAGCTTATCTATTCCTCCTATTATGAGTTTAGGTAGTTTGTGTCTTTCAAGGAATTGGTCCATTTTAACTAAGTTATCGATTCAGTGGCTATCAAATCACTCAAAGTATTTCTTTACGTGCTTTTATGCTCATGGGATATGTAGTGATGGCCTTTCTTTAATTTCTGGTAATGGTAATTTGTGCCTTCTCCCTTTTTCTTGGTTATCCTGGCTAGAGGTTTGCTAACTTTAACATTCTTTTCCAAGAATCAGCTTTTGGGTTGCAGTGATTCTCTCTAATTTTTTTCTGTTTCATTGATTTCTACTCTAAGGTTTATTACTTCTTGTCTTCAGCTTGCTTTGGTTTAAATTACTCTTCTTTGTCTAGTTGCCTAAGGTGAAAGCTTAGCTATTTAGTTTCATATCTTTCTTCATTTCAAATATATGCATTTAATGATATACATTTCCCTTTAAGCACTGCTTTTACATCTCAGAAACTTGATATGTCATATTTAAATCTTCATTTAGTTCAAAATATTTTTATAATTTATCTTAAGACTTCTTCCTTGACCCGTGGGGTATTTAGAAATCTGTTAATTTCCAAATATTTGGGGATTTTTCTACCTGTCTTCCTCTCATTGATTCCTGGCTTAACTCCACTGTGATCTGAGAACATACCTTGCAACATTTATACTCTTTTAAAGCTTTTAAAGTGTGTTTTATGGCCAGAATATGATCTGTCTAGTGAATGTTCCACTTAATTTGAGAAAAATATGCATTCTGCTGCTGTTGGATGGAGCACCTTGAATTTCAAAACAAAGGTGAAATAAACCTAAACACTATTAGAAAACTATTCTGTTAAAAATAGTATTACAATTAAACTTCCTAGATACCGGGTCTACAAGTAAAATCAGAGCAACAGATAGTACAAGTTGAAAAGTGAATACTTTTGAAATTCCCATATTGACTCAAAATTTATAATGCTCCATGAAATCTCTTTCCTTATAGTTCATCTCAATTTCTCTTATAATAAGTTAACCACCTAATATTTCAATGTCCTATTTCCATTCAAACCATATGATTGAATAAAATTGATTCTGGACAATTACTAGAATAAATATAAAGCCAAAGAAAGGCCACGTAGTAAAATTTTGTTTTAAAAGTTCAACCCATGGATATTGTTAAAATAATAATACTATATTTAAATGACAGGCTAATCCTTAAGTATGAAGGCGAGGGTGGGATGTTCTGAGAAAATAGCATTGAAACAAGTATACTGTCAAGGGTGAAACAGATCACCAGCCCAGGTTGGATGCATGAGACAAGTGCTCAGGGCTGGTGCACTGGGAAGACCCAGAGGGATGGGATGGGGAGGGAGGTGGGAGGGGGGATCAGGATGGGGAACACATGTAAATCCATGGCTGATTCATGTCAATGTATGGCAAAAACCACTACAATATTGTAAAGTAATTAGCCTCCAACTAGTAAAAGTAAATGGAAAAAAAATAAAAAAGAAAATTACCTTTTGTTGAATCATCCTCTATTGGCTGTTTGAACAACGTAATATCCTTGAAAGTGCATAGGAACAAAACCACCTTTTCATGTTCATTTCTTATTGGTGCAATTTGCATATAAAACCAAACAGGGGTTCCTGTAAAAGAGAGAAAGGACAACAGTGTGATGCAGCCACCACAATGATTTCGTCTCCTGCTTTCCCTCCTCCTTCAGCCACAAACTGCTATGCCAGGAATCAGCACCAAAACAACAGTATTTTAATTACTGAAAAGAATCAGTAAAGTTTTCATTTTATATCAACTACCAGTTGCTCAAAAATTAATGAATATGCTTTTCAACTCAAAATATAAAAATTTGAAAATAAAGCACAGGGCATCATTTCATAATACAGTGGAATATAGGCAGTCTTGCTATTTAAGTATTGTTAATGGGGCTTCCTGGTGGCTCAGATGGTAAAGAATCGGCCTGCAGTGAGGGAGGCCTGGGTCAGGACAATCCCCTGAGTCAGGAAGATCCCCTGCAGAAGGGAATGGCTACCCACTCGTGTGTTCTTGCCTAGAAATTTCCATGGACAGGGGAGCCTGGTGAGCTACAGTCTCTGGGGTCACAAAGAGTTGGACATGACTGAGGGACTAACGTCCACGTTTCTTTCAGTGTCGCCTTTAGATCTGGGTCTCTACACCACTGCTGCTTTCACCAACTCCCTTCCATATTCTCACCAAGTGTGAGCATTCCTATGTGCTTCTCCGTGTTACATCAAGAAGTGTTTCCAGTCGATTTCAACATCAATACCTGATGCTTTGATAAGTATTTCTCTTGTAGGAACTTCCGAATTGCTGTTTCTACCTCAAGGTTCTCTCATCAGTCAAACAGACTTAAACTCTTCAGCTTTGACCACATCCCCACATCAGAGAGATAGGATGTCAGCAACATTACAAGCCTGATGTACAGAAAGTTATACCTGAAGACTTTAAGGCAGTGTTAAAGAAAAAAATGTCCCCAGGCCTTGAAAGTCTCAGACCTCTTCATGAGACACTGCTTCCAACCTCCTTGCTCAAAGCATGAGCCTGGACTCTGTCACAATGATCTTCAAACAATAGCTCCTGCACACTTCAGAACACACAGTGTTTTAAAGTATTCAAGCCTTAGGATTTGGACAAATCAGAAATTGGCATTACATCAAATAATAAATATTTGAAGACACAAGAAATGTCTTCAAAGGAGTAATTACTCACTAAATGATAAAACACTGAGGGAATTTTCCATCAGAATCAAAATGATGCATTTTTCATTACAGTCTTTCCAAGGCACAGTGCAGTAAAGCCTCTCTGAATATTCTGTTTTAAAGACATATGGTCTTTTGTCAGGTTTAGGATTTGGGGAGTGAGATGGGCAGCTGTTAATATTTAATCTTTAGAGGAAAGTCAACAGCCTGTTAGTGACTTTCAATGAAAACCCATAAGAAGCATCTCCATATCTGTGGTCAAAAATTGTCCGGTGATAATATAACCATAAAGGGAAATTTGCCATTTACACAGAATAAGTGACTTGACTACCGGATGCTAGAAGTCAAAGAATTCCAAAGAAGAGGTTTTTATAAATATTCAGTTCTGACAACCAGGTCCTTTGCAACCCCAGGGAGCCTACAGAAGGACACAGTCTTTTCCAAAACGATTACAGGATGAGACAGGGACCTCAAAAACAATCCCACCATCTCCCAGAAAGGTTTGTTCTTTGTTTTCTGCTTCTTATTTTACACAGTGTGTCCACGAACTGTGAGTGATGTGCACAGTTTGACAAATCACCAGACCCAGACGCTCGCAGATACATGGCCTGTGGCTGTTCCAACACAGTGAGCTTGAGGCAGTAGGTCATAAACAGAGAGAAAAGGGCATTAAAAATAAGTCGTTTTCCAAGGTCTGCTAGAAATCTAAACAGAAAGAGATGATGTTACAGCTCAGACCTTCCAAGGAAAACAGCAACTTTTCAAATTTCGGCATTGAGTCAGAGCTGTTGTTAAAATTGCTTTCAGAAATCACAGTATACTTTTTTCAAGTTTAGTCACAGGCTCAGATTTCTCCAAGGAGGCTGAGTTTTGCTGCATGGGTGGTGAATATCTATATTCTGGATTTGAGTTCAAGGTGATGGAAAGTCTGGGAGGGTTAGGTAGAGAGACCTGTAGCTGCTGGAAACTCAATGCAGTGCCCTGGCATTGATTATTTTGAGTTGCCCTAGCTATCGCAGTTCTGCGTTTGTGCAAACAGAAAGATCCATTTTCAGTCATCCTCCCAGAGTCACTGCATTTTTTCCTCAACAGTATAAGCAACCCGCTATAATCAGGGCAATGGACCTAAAGAATTGAGGTTGCAAACTGAAATGTCAATTGTGATACATATTAAACCAGATATCTCAACCTCCCCATTTGCAAATGGTGTTTAGCTAACTATTTAATGGAAATGTTGGGAGGACTTGGCATTCAGGCCAAGATTTTGGCATTCCCAAAACAGTTCTCTACAGACGTGTGAATTTTTCTAACATTAAAAAACATCATAAGAGCACAATTCTTTCAGTTGATGTTCAGAAGCCTTTAGCTAACTATTTACAAGATTTTTTAAAGCTGCTTTTAGGTATAGTAGAACTCCATTATAGTGCATGGACAATATCTATTCTTCATATTAAGGAAAAAACTCAATGCAGATACTATCCAGAAATGACAGGAGTTTTAATATAGAGTGCTATGTGCCATAACTCCTACTGACTCCAAACAGACAACTATGCATATATAAGTTATCTGAAAAGAACCAGATAGGCCTGAACAAGGGCCAGACAATTATTACAAGCTATTAAAGTAAAGCAAACTATCCAAACCACCTTCACAGGAAACTTTTAGAAATGAAATATTAAAGTTATTGCTAACATGATTTAAAGGATATAAACAAAACAAAATTTCCACAAGATATTTTTGAGACAGTCAGAAACTACGGATCTGACTTTGAAGCTTTAAAATCAGAAAGAAAAAAAAAAAGATTATTCTGTTCAAATCTCAGGGTAAAAATGACTTTAATGAAGTAAAAGTCACTCAGTCGTGTCCAACTCTCCTCGAGCCCATGGACTATACAGTCCATGGAATTCTCCAGGTCAGAATACTGGAGTGGGTAGCCTTTCCCTTCTCCAGGGCATCTTCCCAACCCAGGGATCAAACCCAGGTCTCCCACATTGCAGGCGAATTCTTTACCAGATGAGCCACAAGGGAAGCCCAAGAATACTGGAGTGGGTAGCCTATCTCTTCTTCAGTGGATCTTCTCAACCCAGGAATCAAATCAAGGTCTCCTACATTGCAGGCAGACTCTTTACCAACTGAGCTATCAGGGAAGCCCCTAAAATGATCTTAGTAATATGGAATAATATTAAATCATTTGCTAAACTTGAGGTATATTCTGAAGTCATTCAAGGGGTAACAACCCTGTATAAAAATGAAAGGGGGCATTCCCTGGTGGTCCAGAGGTTAGGACTCTACACTTCCACTGCAGGGACATGAGTCAATCCCTGGTGAGGGAATTAAGATCCTCCCTTGTGGTGAGGCAAAAAGAAAGAAAGGGAGTATTGGCATACAAGTTTTGGCTACAAAATATCAGTATGTGTTTGGATCTAGTGAAAAAGCCCAGAAAGCACCTAGAAACTGGCTTTTCTCTTATAGAAGACAGAGCTGATTATTCAGAATGGATTGTTCTCTAGTTGACAAGCCAATAGACATTTGGATATGATGTCAAAGAGAAATATATTTTCAGTCTTGATTCTATAATGAAAAATAAGATGACAGAACATTCCTTATGTAAAACCACTGAAACTAATTCTTCCATTGCCAATAGCACCTGGTAATGGGAACTTCACTACTAATGTGAAGCAATGCCTATGGTTGTCGTTATCCCTATGATGGCCTATTAATAAAAAGAAAACCTAAATATTCAACAGAGAACAAATGTTTAAGGTACAATGGAGAGGATAAACTATGCTTCACAAAACCCAACCAGCACTAAACTTGATACAAGCATTTCCTGTTGAAGCTAGAATGCTTCCTGAACTGGGGAAGAATTTAGTAACCATCAATTTTCACTAAAGATAATAATTGGCTTTGCTATCGTTTAACCATTAACACTAAATAAGCTGACTCATCTTATGCAGTGACTGCTCTTTAGAAGAAAAAAAAAAGGGGGCCCATTTGGAAATGCAGCAAAAAAGAAATAAAGTAAGTGACTATTCATAAAAAACAAATTAGAAAGGAGACTTGGTTGATGAGTGTATTAGTTGGTTTTTTGTTTGTTGTTTGTTTCCTCCAAACTCTATTGGAGAGTCTCATCAAACTCATTCATAATTACCTAAGACCCATATCATGACGTATTATGTGATTATATAATGGACAACTGACCACTCATACCTCCCATCATTAGACAACAGCACATACAATCAATACAAAGTTACCAGATGTGAATGGTACTTTCCGAAAGTAACAACTATTCTCACCAGTCTTCCCACAAAGCAGCCTGGTCTAGCAAACAACCATATTGGTAAAGATTCACCTCAGGTAGATACCATACACTCACATGTCATCTATGTATATGTTGAAAGATAACATACTCACTGATAACAATCCACTTTCCCTTTAACCATAAGAAGAAATGAACGAATTTCTCAGTGATTTTTTTTTTCTTTTTTCTTTTTCATTTATTTTTATTAGTTGGAGGCTAATTACTTTACAATATTGTAGTGGTTTTTCTCAGTCATCTTTAGCTGTTGTCACATAACTATAGGATCTTTACCATGGGTATTAGTCACAAAACAACCTGCCGTCTGACACACAAAAGAAATCACATTCAAAATGCATAATCTTTTTCTTTCATTCCTCAAAAGGTTGTTTTTCATAAGCATTATTTATTAATTTTACTATCTAATTTTTACAAATACCTCCTGCCAAGAGAAGCAATAAATCTTTTATATTCTCTCTACACTATAGCTTAGCTACCACTTACCAATATATAATATTAATAAGGAGTTGACACATCTTATTGATGACTTAGATACCTACTGTTTTTCTTGTACAAAAGAACTTCAAAGCAATTTGACTCGTAGTTGTCAAAAGTCTGCCTGACTTTCTCAATGGTTTTTTTGTCAGTCAATTCTCCATACATAAAACTGGAAGAAAAAAATAAAAAAACACCAAACAATCCATTTCAGTTTGGGGTTGCTTTTCAAATGCTACACAAAATCATACACTTGTCTTTTTTAAATTAAGTATTCAAAGTTAGTTACAAAATAATTGCTTCCACAAAATGAACTAAAATATTTAAACCATGTTTTAATCATGACTATTAAACTCTTGCTAGAAGCTA
Source organism: Cervus canadensis (assembly GCF_019320065.1). NCBI lineage: Eukaryota > Metazoa > Chordata > Mammalia > Artiodactyla > Cervidae > Cervus > Cervus canadensis. The sequence continues at coordinate 70,283,669 of NC_057391.1, forward strand.
GCTTTTTAAGTGATTTTGAACATATAGTGAGAAAGAGTAAGAGAGAAAACAGTCCTTACTTTACACAAGTCCAGTATGCATCAATTTTAGTTACTTAAACATTCCTGTTGTTAAATAATACCAGTTTCCCAACAACACAGTTCAAATTTTGGTTTTCATAGTATACTAACTATGATCGATACCATAAAGTATAAACTTTGCTGCTATATCATCAGTCTACAAGTCACGAATAAATAACAGGTACACATAACAATCAGTGATCAATTTCACTACTTGCTTTAAAGCCTGTCAGAATTACAGTGCACCCACCACTCAGCTCATGCATAGACAGCAAAGTGTGCAGTTGTATTGCTTCCTTGTCTCAGTGGTACACTCATGGGCCATTTTACAAAAATGGAGAAATAAAAGCAGGAATTCACCATCAAAGATTAAAGCCCACCAAAGAAATGTAAAGTGATCATGGTGGAGGTGAAATTCAAATTAAACATAAAAGAAGTTATTTCTTCTGAAAGAATGGTGGGATGTTGACACTGCTGTACTTGAAAGACTTGAAATATGCAGCCAGAGGAACCTAGTGAGGACAAACCTATCAACATAAATCAGGAAAAGGACTGTTGTAAAAAAGACTAACATTTCCAAGGGGACGTAATACCATTACAAAAAAAAAAAAAAAAAAACCCTTCACATTAAAGGAGTACTAGGAAGTAATTCATAGTACTGAAAGTAAAAGGATAGTACTGAAAGTTGAAGAGGATTCAAACTTAAAAGAAGTACACTGTTTGCTAAGAGGTAGAAAAAATGCTCTCTTCATATCATAAAATATATTACAAGAATGCAAGAATTGTTCAAATGACTTATGATAGGTTTTTGCAAAGAAATGAAACACTTTAATCTCAATGTTTCTAATGTTATAGATCACTAAGTAATGTACTAAATAAATATTAGTGTTATTACTGTTTTCATTTCCCTGCACTTAAAACCAACAGGAAGAGATTTTATTTATTTAATGCTTTGACCAACATTGTTAAAGGTCATGGAACAATCATACTTTTTCATTGAGTATTAAGATCACACTACATGCTTTCAGCTTATATGGATTTTTCACATTCCTATACTACAATGAAATGTGAAGATTCAGTATTATACGCATTACTGAATTGGCATTCTCGTTACTTATGAGGATTTTTTTGAAATACATACAAGTAGACCTAACGGAAGGAAAATAAAGAAGAGAAATTGAAGGAAACATACACTATTACTGTGGCTAGAGGAGCATAAAAACAGAGATCAAAGAGTAAACTTCCACATCTCACAAACATTTCCTAACATTTGAAATTATCTGTTTTTTTAAGAGAACTTCACCAAAAGTCTGCAAATTAAACAGAACTCAGTCAAAGGAGTACAAGACTCTAAAACTATTCTTGATGCTTTTGCAATCATAAGCTGTGCATATGGTTTCAAATACCTAGTTCTACTAGTTGCTATGATTGTCCATGTCATTTCTTCCACCAGGAAAAATATGTGTGACTTGACAGTTTTTGAAACCTCAAGTATATGTTTGTCATTGTTTTTCTTAGAATTTTCAAGAAATTAACTTATTAGCCAGCAGTAAATCCAAGTGGGGTGGGACCCGAAGCCTATACAGCTCTAGAGGCCCTCTTTAAGGAGCAGAATATTAAATTTATAAAACAAAATTAAGTACAGAGCCTTGAAAGCCATACACTCACGGAAAGGCATAAAGGTTAAGGTCTTTTATCTTCATAGGAAATCTTCTCCTGAATATCTCAATCTAGGAAGTTTACAACATGAAAAGCATAGTTCGTTAGCAAAACCCAGCAAAACTAGCAGGATTCAACAATGATACCATATCACAGCTAAAAATTACAGAGTAACGACCCATCTTATGGTAACACCAACCTGAGCAACTAAAATTCTAGAAACTAAAAAAGTACTGATAGATGAAGCTGAAAGTGTTAGTAGCTCAGTTGTGCCTGACTTTTTGTGATGCCGTGGACTGTAGCCCACCAGGCTCCTCTGTCCATGGAATTCTCCAGGCTAGAATACTGGAGTGGGTAGCCATTCCCTTCTCCAGGGGATCTTCTGGACCCTGGGATCAAATCCTGCATTGCAGGCAGGTTCTTTACTGTCTGAGCCATTAGGAAAGGCCACTGATAGATGTGGCCAACCAAATGTTCTCCAATCTGTATCCTGAATTTTCAATTACTTTTATTTTTTATTAAAAAGGAATAGTTAATTGTCATTATAATATTAAATAAGCAAGAAAATCTTAGAATAGGATGACAGGTTCTAACTCCATAATCTTACAGCCAGACTAGCGCATGATGCTTCAGAGGGCAATGAAAAGCCACTGTTCTGTCAAAGCCTGACATGTGAGTTTTATGAAAATCTCCTGAGGGCGTCACAATTAAATTAGAATTTCTCAGTTAAAGTGAAGAAAGTCACCCTCCTTTCCTCCACCAAAACAAAACACTAGTTTAATACTGCTAATATTTTTTTACAGACAGGTAAACTTTTTATTGACTGATATTTTTAATCTAAAGATTCTACTAAAGAGAAAATATTAAAACACACAAAAACAAAAAGTATGATATCAGTAATTAAGCTACTAAATGCTTGTGGTCTTTAAGAAAAGAAAAAGCATTTACTCCTATTACTAAATGTCGGAGTCTATGATTCAATAAACCAAAACACAATATTCACAATTGGCCAACAAAAAAATACAAAAAAGAAATCAACTAAAATCTAACAAGGAACTAGAATAAAGTTGGTGAAAATTTAACTCTAATAGGATTAAAGATAAATTACAACTCAAAAAAATTAAAAGAAACCATCTTGGAAACTGATGTAACAGTAACACTTAAGAAGAAATACAAGTTTGATTCAGCTAAAATTCTAAAGAGGTGAAAACAGCAGTTTCTCAAATAAACTCTGAAAATTCTATAACCCATTCCTCTTTAGCTCTCCCAGTACTAAAATAGCCTGTTCTAAGAAAAATAGGGGCATTTTAAGAAAAAAATCCCAGATTATTATACTCTGAATAATTTTTCAAAAATAATATTTTATATCTTATATCTCATATTTTTATTTTAAGCTTATTAAACTATGTATTTCCAGTGACAGAACACATATTTTAAGCAGTAAAATGCAACAGTTAAATAGTAAAAGGTATTTCAAAATGACCCAAAAGAATGTCTGAAATGTATTATCCATTCTTCCAAGGCAAGTGTTCTAGAAAGTAATTCAAATTTTGAAAGTATTTCCAACCAGCACTGTCCAAACCAAAATGACTAAACCAGTGCTTCTGCATATACTATGGGTACTCTGGGTATGGCATATTTGCTTACTTGCTCAGTTTTCCTTATGTGTAAATGCTGAATTTCTTTACTGAGGTTTCCTGCAACATGACTCCAGATGACTGAAGCTCAATGCAGTCTTTGAATGGTTAATGGCATTTGAATGGAAACAAGATTTAGAAATGATAATCATCAGACTTTAGAAACCACATATCTATAAAATAACTTTATACAGCTTTTATGTATCTGATTGACTATCCTCCAGGAATATATAATGGGAATACTAAAAAACTATAGAACTTCAAATTACTCTATTGAATCACCAAACTCCCTTCAGTAATGATACATGACTTCCGCAACTGCACTGTTGTCTTATTGGACAGAAAATAAAATTAGGTGCACAGAGCAATCTATCCCTGCTATATTATGGAGCAGCCATGATATAACAGAAGACCACTGCACTTAGAGGACCACTTATAAACTGTATAATCCATGGCCAAGTTGTTTAACTTCTCTTAGTTTTTTCATCCATGAAAAGTGAAAATGTTAATTGCTCAGTCACGTCCAACTCTTTGTGACCCCATGGACTGTAGCCTACCAGACTCCTCTGTCCATGGAATTTGCCAGGCAAGAACACTGGAGTGGGTAGCCATTCCTTTCTCCAGGGGATCTTCCCCATCCAGGAATCAAACTGGGGTCTCCTTCCCTGCAAGCAGATTCTTTACCTTCTGAGCCACCAGAGATGATAATGTTAATATAACTCAGACAGTGAGAATTAAAAAGGATAATGTACATGAAGTTATAAACTATAATGTACTATACAATCACTGAATTATTACTGGAATGCTTCTCATGGGTGGGGTTAGAAGAGGGCCCTTCCAGCCCCAACCCTACTCCCCTGATCCTTTACAATTTGAGGGCAAGAGCTGGTTCATTCCTGCTACTGGGCAGAATCACTGTGTCTGAAAGAGATACACACATCATTTTGTGTGTCTTCTTTCTTCGTGAGCCCATGACATTGAGGTATAAATTCACCCACAGCCTGCTGCTGGATCCTTTGGCCACTTATCTTGCCATACAACTAACTCGAGGGAAGATCTGATCTTGGGAGTAAGGGAGATTTCCTGAAGGCTAGCTTGGGCCATACCCAGCTTGCCTGAGCATTTGACAGTGTATCTTTCATGTACATCCTACCCCGGAAACTTCTAGGGACCACTGGCTTTGCTTTATAGCAAGATTGACTTATTTTTGGATCCCCTGTTCTGCCATCATAATCTCACAAATGAGCCTCATTATGATACCAGAGAGGAAGGATGGCTACCATGCTGACAGACTTCCATGGGAGAAAGCAGAGTGCACATGGAGAAAACATATAAGCTAATCATAAATACTGCCTATCTACCCTAACCTGCTAACGGTCAACAATGTGAACTTACTGTATAGCTCAGGGAACTCTACTCAAGGCTCTGAGGTGACCTAAATGAGAAGGAAATCCACAAAAGAAGGGATATATGTATACATAAGGGCTTCCCTGGTAGCTCAGACGGTAAAGAATCCACTGCGATGCAGAGCTGATTCACTTCACTGTACAGTAGAAACTAACAGAATTGTAAAACAACTATACTCCAATAAAAATTAACTTCAAAGTATCTGCTAAGGGTTAACAATGTTCTTGGACTAAGCACATAAACATTCAGTCCCCACAAGTAAAGGATAATATTACATACAGGCTGTAGTTCACAGCCTAGCAAATGCTTCATCACAGAAACCACACAGAGTGACTTAAAAATATGTGGTCTCCACCTCAGAATCAGCCGCAAAAGTAAAATCATCATGAAAGTTAATCACAGGATGGGCTGAAATCTATAGTCAAAGGATCAAAAAGAAGCCTAAGAGCGAGTGAGGAGAAGGATTTAGAAATAAATAGGAACAACTTTCAAAATCTGAAAGAAGTAATTTCATAATAAATCAAAGCATTACATACTTTCTACAATGGATCATAAAAGGTTTCATAGCCCATTAATTTATATGAGCTTAAAAGGATTTAGATCATGTCATAAAAGGTAAATCCATGACATGCAATTAAGGGAAACCAGGACTAGAATCAGACATCTTTAATGTTCAGAGTGTGACATGATCACTGAGGCACTCTGCCCTCCAGTACTGTTCTCAGTGTGAAGCAGAGCCCTCAGCCAAATGGAAAGGACTGACTGACATCCATCATGTGGAATGTTCTCTTGTTCACTGAGGTAACCCTGTGTTAATAAAACTACTCGTGAAAACAAAGTGTCATTTAACATCTCTGCTTTATTGTCTAATCTGATAGCCTGGTTAAGGATTATTAATGTGTCTTCATGGGGGGAAAAAAATTGTATTCAAATGCATCTGTCTACTCCTATCCTCCCTACCTATATGATTGGTCTTCCCACCCTTCTATCTTAAAAAGTAAAAATAAATAAAAATAATTTTTAAAAAGCAGAACAGGTTTTTAAAAGGCTCAGATTAATCAAAAGTAGAATGCTAAAGTGGTTTTCACCTGAACTATGACAGTATGTCTCTAATGTCAGGGCTTTATAAGGGTCCTGAGATAAGATCAGACGTTTTTAAATGCCATTCCCCCAAAACCTACATACAATCTCTTTCCAACACACAATGTGTTTTATGTCCTTCAGTATAGAGCAACAGTTCAAAAGCTTGGAAACGCAATTATTAAATAATAAAATGAACATTTGAAATTCCTAGGAATCCAGAAATTTCATAAAAAATAGTTTTTGAAATTTTAGCTGAAATAAAAATGAGACAGTACATGCACACAGCAGATTTTTTAAATAGAAATTTAGCTGCTATTATAAAGTATAAGGATGTGAAAGTGAAGTCACTCAGTCATGTCTGAATCTTTGTGACCCCATGGACTATAGCCTACCAGGTTCCTCTGTCCATGGGATTTTCCAGGCAAGCGTACTGGAGTGGATTGCCACTTCCTTCTTCAGGAGATCTTCCTGACCCAGGGATTGAACCCGGGTCTCCCACATTGGAGGCAGACGCTTTACCGTCTGAGCCACCAGGGAAGTCTATAACCCTCCCTCATGGCAGATGAAAGTGGAAACAGAGGGCCATTCTGGACAGCAATCTGACAGCAGTTAATTTACAATTTCTGCATATATTCTACTGTACAGCAATCTTATTTCTGGGCATAGTGACAGACAACTTCTCACATGGGGCCACAAGAAGATGGCTATAAGGATGTTTACCTCCAAGTTGTTGGAGTAGCAAAGTGGCAGAAGTTGGAATTCAAGACTAGTAAAGTGGATGACGAAAATGAAGGCTATGAGAACACTATAAAATGGTCAGACATGATGACACAGATTATGATATAGCAACAAAAAAAAAATCTCAAGAACATAATGGTGAATGAAAAGAGCAAGAAATTGTATATTTTAATGCATGGTATAAATTAGGCAGGACTTAGAAACAAATGCATATAAGGCAACATCATTACAAGAATACACATATTTATTTTACAAATGGAATTGTTAGAAAGACATAAAATATATACACTAAAATGAATAACTATGGAAGATGAAGGAGGATGGAATGAAGGAGAAAAGAAATAAAAGAAGAAATAAAATGAAACAAATAAAATAGAGACTTTATCCAGAGTAATCACAATGATAATATTGGAACAAACTGAGGAATATATTTAACTTTTTACTCTATACACCTGGTCTAATGAGAGAAGGATTGGGAAAGACAAATACTCACTGATGTGTAGTTTCTTATTCTGTCTAAAATTTGTCATTATTAAAATCAGTGAAATTCTTTGATTTGTTTACAAGGCTACCCTCACTATGAAATTATTTGTGTCCATATTTAACTAGACTTCAGTGATTTCAGAACTATATAATAACATTTAATCTAAACCCTGCTGAGACCTAAGGGAGGGAAAATGGTCCATACAAACCTTAGCCTCCCAGAACTTAGAACACACACCTCAATGAGAGTGTTAGGCCAAGAGCTAATATCCACCCAGCAGATCAAAGGCACAAGAGACAATAGTGCTCAAAAGGGGAGTCTCTCAAAGAGGGGCCACCGTTTTTCATTGTTCCCACTTACCAATTTCACGCCTGGAATTGAAGGCTGAATGTGAGAATGACTTTAATAGAGAGAAAATGAGGATCACTGGAAGAGGATAAGTGGAAGAAGAGGATATTTGAACAGATAATTTCTTAAAGTTCACTAAGCATCAGAACCATCTGAGCTGCTGGTTAAAAGTACTGATTCCGGCTCCCACCTACCCACCTGGGGTGATCCTGATTCAATAGGCTTAAGGTGAGGTCTGAGAACCTATGTTTTGCTAAACCTCTCTAAGTGATTTCCATGAAGAGTCAGGTTTAGACTCCATATGAAATCCCTACCCTCCATGAAGATGTAGAATATATATATATTTGTACATGCATATAATGTTTTACAGTATAAATGGGTAGGAAAAAAGGAAAAAAAAAATAGGTAGAAAAAAATCAATCACTGTTTCCCTGGGCAAATCCCTTAACCTAACTCTACCTCAAGTTTTTTCTTCTGAAAAATAAAGAATATGGAATAGAAAATAATTCATATACCCTGCAGTTCTAAAATAACATGATTTTGGTACTTAGTTAAGTGGGAGCGGTAAAGAAAAATTAACTCAAGGAAAAAACATCCCATCTGGTCTTACTGAAATATTGTGAAAAGTTTTCAGTTCTAAATTGGTTCCTTATATAGAGCTTCCTTTTCTTTTTTATGATCTTTTTTGGTAATACTCTCTTTAAGCTCACAGATATAGAATATTTTAAAAGCATTGTTATAAATAATATAAATGCCAGATTCTGTTTTACATAAGTCAAACAAAATAGCAGTGGTACAACATACCAACATGACAAAAGTATGTGTGATTTATTCAAGATGAAAGAACTTTATCTTGATCTCTTTAAATGTTTAAAACCATGTCCTACTTGGTTGAGGGTTGTTGACACTATGTTCAAGACAGTTTCAGCAACTCAAAAAATGTTGATGATACCAGTGGGTCTCTGATATAGGCTACTCCAATGATCACTTTTCATTTTTGCCTTTTCATACAGTTCATGGGGTTCTCAAGGCAAGAATGCTCAAGTGGTTTGCCATTCCCTTCTCCAGTGGACCACATTTTGTCAGAACTGTCCACCATGACCCATCCGTCTTGGGTGGCCCTACATGGCATGGTTCATAGTTTCAAGTTAGACAAGACTGTGATCCACGTGATCAGTTTTGGTTAATTTTCTGTGATGGTGGTTTCATTCTGTCTGCCCTCTGATGAATGAGGATAAGAGGCTTGCGGAAGCTTCCTGATGGGAGGTACTGGCTGTGGGTAAACCTGGGTCTTGCTCTGGTGGGCTGGGCCATGCTCAGTAAATCTTTAATCCAATTTTCTGCTGATAGGCAGGGATGTGTTCCCTCCTTGTAGTTTGGTGTAAGGCCAAACTATGGTAGGGGTAATGGCAATAATGGGCTTCCCTGGTGGCTTAGCTGGTAAAGAATCTGCCTGCAATGCAGAAGACCTGGGTTCAATCCCTGGGTTGGGAAGATCCCCTGCAGAAGAGAAACGCTACCCACTCCAGTATTCTGGCCTGGAGAATTCCATGGACTGTATAGTCCATGGAGTCACAAAGAGTCGGACATGACTGAACAAATTTCACAATGGAGGAGATGGCAACCTCCTTCAAAAGGACCTATGCCATCAATCCACAGGCCCCAGGACTGTTGTATTCAGTGCCCCTGACCCTGCAGCATGCCACTGTCGACCCACACCTCTGCCAGACACTCCTGGGCACTCACAGGCACGTCTGGTTCAGTCTCTTGTAGGTCCTGGTGAGCACAAGGTTTTGTTTGTGCCCTCCATAAGTCTGTTTCTCCAGTCCTGTGGTGTTGGAGAAGACTCTTGAGAGTGCCTTGGACTGCAAGGAGATCAAACCAGTCAATCCTAAAAGAAATCAACCCTGAATATTCATTGAAAGGACTGATGCTGAAGCTCCAATACTTTGGCCATCTGATGCAAAGAGTTGACTCATTAGAAAAGACCCTGATGCTGGGAAAGATTGAAGGCACGAGGAGAAGGCGATGACAGAGGAAGAGATGGCTGAATGACATCACTGACTCAATGGACATGAGTTTGGGCAAGCTCCAGGAGATGGTGAGGGACAGGGAAGCCTGGCGTGTGGCAGTCCACAGGGTCGCAGAGAGTCAGACACGACTGAGCAACTGAACAACAACAACATTGATCACTTGGCACATAGAATAGTTCATGGCCCATAGAGGGTGATCAAAAAATATTTATTGAATGAATTAATACATTCACAGCTATGCAAAAATACTTCTCTTAGCAAAAGCTCTCACCAGTGCCTCTTAAACTATATATTTCTACTGACAATTTAATATCCTTAACATTCTAATATACGTTTTGCCATATAGGTTTTACATGAGTCAATAGGTTCTCAATTCCAATCTGGGGGAGAGGGTAATTGGAATTCCAATTCCAACTATCTATCCAGAGGCAGCATCAGATTTTGCAGGTTGAACATTGAGGGTTCTGTACCACATAACTGCCCTCCTGCTGACTTCAGGCATCAGTACAAGCCTAGGTGTTGGCTGTGCTTCTGATCCACCTATTCAGATTGGTTCCCATGATACCACCCTTAGACTTCAGCACCAGTTATAAATCAGAGGTTCCCAAGACCTCTTCCTTTGGTTTGAATAATTTGCTAGAGCAACTCACAGAGCTCAGAGAAACATTTCACTTACCAGACTTCTGGTTTATCATAAAAGGAAATAACTCAGGAACAGGCACATGGAACAGACGCAGAGGCAAGGTAGGGGACTTCCACGGCCTTCCCAGATATGCCACTCTTGGCTCTTCTACACGTTGTCCACACTGGAAGGTCTCTGAACCTGTCCTCTGAGTTTTTATGGAAGCTTCATTACACAGTCATAACTGATTGAATCATTGCCACTGGTACTGATTCAACCTCCAGCCCCTCTCCAGGAGACTGGGGAAAAGTTGCGCTTCTAATCACATGGTTGATTTCTCTGGCAGTCAACCCCATCCTTAGGTTATCTAAGGGCTTTCCAAAAGTCACCTAATTAACATATCACAAGAAAAGCCAAGAATTGAGGAGCTCTGTGCCAGGAACAGAGCTCTGTGCCAGGGTGGAAGACCAAATATGTATTTCTTATCACAAATCATGATATCACAGTGAGTCTAAATTTGTCTTTTAATCACCTTCAACATTTAGTTAAACTTTAGAAAACATTCCTGAGCTGTTGTTTTACCTACCTGCAAGTGCTACTTTTCTGCATGACGTCAGCTCGATGATACCCAGAGAGTTTGCAAAAACCGTCATTACTATAAACTACAGGCCAATCCACAATCTGGGCATTTCCCAGTAAGAAACTCGATTCTAAAGAAGAAAAAAGAAAAGGGAAGTTTTTGAGCTTCATTTAACAATGTACATCTTTCAAGTAATTAAAAAATACAAATTCATAAAAATAAATAAATGTAACTGTGGTTTTTATAGCATGAATAATAAAATATATCCTTGAAATTATTATTAGCATAGCATAACCAGCAAGTGAGATCTGCAACAAGTACGAGATTTGCATATGAACTAAAAATTCCATTGAAAAGAAGCTAGTTTACAATACTCTTGCATTCAAGTAAATACTATGCTATGAAAATAAAGTATGGTTAATATTAAATAAATGTTAATAACTATAACAATCACAGCTAAAAATAGTTTAATTTAAGACTAAGGCTACAGTCACTTCTTCACAAATTGAGAATATTAAACTTAAAAGCAGAGGCAACTTTGGATGACTCCTCCAAAAAGTGTATTAACATTAATTACATAATTTTAACATGATGGGACAAATTCTTTGTACATCAGTTTGATTTACAGAAGGGCTTCCCTGGAGGCTCAGTTGGGAAGGAATCTGCCTGCAATGTGGGAGAACAGAGTTCGATCCCTGGGTTGGGAAGATCCCCTGGAGAAGGGAATGGCTACCCACTCCAGTATTCTTGCCTGGAGAATCCCATCAACAGAGGAGCCTGGAGGGCTACAGTCGATGGGGTTGCAAAGAATCAGACATGACTGAATGACAAACCTTTCCTTTCCTTTCCTTTATTTCAGTTCAGTTCAGTTGCTCAGTCATGTCCAACTCTTTGCAACCCCATGGACTGCAGCACTCCAGGCCTCCCTGTCCATCGGCAGCTCCCGGAGCCTACCCAGACCCATGTCCATTGAGTTGATGATGCCATCCAACCATCTCATCCTCTGTCATCTCCTTCTCCTCCCGCCTTCAATCTTTCTCAGCTTCAGGGTCTTTTCCAAGGAGTCAGTTGTTCACATCAGGTGGCCAAAGTATTGGAGTTTTAGCTTCAGCATCAGTCCTTCCAATGAATATTCAGGACTGATTTCCTTGATTTACAGAAGTCTAACTTAAAATTTTTAAAGCCTCTTTTTAAAATAAAATTATTCAAAGACATTATTTTCAATCACATGCTACAAGGAGATCAAACCAGTCAATCCTAAAGGAAATCAGTCCTGAATATTCATTGGAAGGACTGATGCTGAAGCTGAAGCTCCAATACATTGGCCACTTGATGTGAACAACTGATTCATTAGAAAAGACCCTGATGCTGGGAAAGACTGAAAGCAGGAGAAAAGGAGACAACAGAGGATGAGATGGTTGGATGACATCACTGACTCGTTGGACATGAGTTTGAACAAGCTCTGGAAGTTTGGTGATAGACAGGGAAATCTGGCATTCTGCATTCCATGGGGACTCAAAGCGTCAGACACGACTGAGCAACTGAACTGATTGATATTTTCTGACCTCAAAGTAATTTAATCAGAAGTCATCTTTTAATTATCTAGAAAAAATCTAAAGCATTTGGATGTTTGGAGGTTATCCAATTCATTTCTAAACCACTGGGTCAAAGTAGAATTAAAAGAAATATAAAAGATATTTTTAACTGGATAATAAGTTTGTGGTATATATTTAAAGCAGTGCTTAGGGAGAAATTTCTCATTTTAAAAGTTTATTTTTAACAAAAAGTTTTAAATCAATGATCTAAACTTTTACATGGAAAAAAAACTAGAAAAATAATAGCTATTAAATTGAAATTAAATAGGAGAAAATAAATAAGCATTGGAATGTTGATGAGTGAAACAAAAAACATTCAAAGGAAAGTGAACTATTAAAGAAAGAATTACTGACCAATAGATGTCATGAATGTATTTGTAAAAATCCATAAGAAAATAATGGCAAATAGAATCTAGCAGTACATAAAAAGAAAATAGATCATAACCAAGTGGGGTTTATCTCATAAACATAATTTGATGTATCATTATAAAATCAATCAAGGTGATCCATCAACCAAATAAAAGAAAAAAGCCATATGATTATATTTCAATAGATGTAGAAAAAAGCATTTGACAAAATTCATACTTATTCATGATTAAAATATCTGAACAAACAGAATAAAATAAAACTTCCTTAAACTGATAGAGGAGACCTACTAAAAACTCCATAGTTAATATCATTTTTAAAGCTGAAACACTGAACATTTTTCCCTCAAAATTAGGAAAAAGTCAATGATATGTACTTAACATTTTATTGGATGTCCAACTAATGAAATAAAAAGGAAAAAAAAGAAAAAGAAAGAAACAGAAAAAATACCAAACATAAAAATGTTAAAAAGGTAAATGCAATTTTTTTCTATTTGCAGATGATATGACTGTTTACATAGAAAATCCTAAGGTATAGTCAAAAGAATATCTAAAATTATTAAGTGAATTTAGCAAGGTTACCAGATATAAAGTCACTATAAAAGTATATTTTATTTCCATTAACTAACATTAAATTGGAAAATGAAAAACAATTTTACTTAGAATGATATCAAAAAATATAAAGTACTTAGTAATAAATTTAACAAGATACATGCAAGACCTCTAGAGTGAAAACTAAAAAAGGCTGCTCTCAAATGACTTCAACAAATGGAGAGTTATGCCATGTGAAAGAACTGAAAGACTAGATATTTTAAGACTTCAATTCTCTTCAAATTAGTCTACAGATGTAAACAATTCCAACAAAATTACCAACAGGCTTTTTTGAAGTAACTGACAAAATAATTATAGAATGTGAAAATACAAATTACCAAAAATAACCCAAAATAAATTCTGAAAAAGAAGAACCAAGTTGTAGAACTATACAGTTAAGGTAATTAATATAGTATGAAATTGGAGTGAGGACAAATAGATCGATGAAACAGATTAAAGAGTTCAGAAATAGACACATATATGGTCGACTGATTTTTGGCAGATGCCAAGGCAATTTCATTAATAAAAACAACTTCAATGAACTATGCTGAAACAACTGGCTATCCACACAAGCAAAACTGAACCATGACCCCTACCTCATGCCACACACACAAAAGTAATTTAAAACAGGTCATAGACCCAAATACAAGAGTGAAAACTAAAAAGAAAACATAGGAGGAGATCTTTGCAATTCTGAGGAGACAGAAATTTCTAAGATTCTTTCACGGGGTGCGTGTGTGTCTGTGTGTGTGTGCATGTGCATACTCCATCACATCCAACTCTTCACAACTCACAACCCCATGGACTGTAGCCCACCAGGCTCCTCTGTCCATGGAATTTTCCAGGTAAGAATACTGGAGCAAGTTGCCATTTCCTACACTAGGGGATCTTCCCAATCCAGGGATCAAACCTGCGCCTCTTGAGTCTTCTGCATTGGCAAGCAGATTCTTTCCCACTTGCGCAACCTAGGAAGCTCAAGACTTTTATAGTAATAACCATAAAATAAAGTGTTGATAAATAAATTGTTGTTTTAGTGGCTAAGTGAAAGTGAAAGTGAAGTCACTCAGTCGTGCCCGACTCTTTGAGACCCCATGGACTGTAGCCTACCAGGCTCCTCCATCCATGGGATTTTCCAGGCAAGAGTATTAGAGTGGGTTGCCATTTCCTTCTCCAGGGGATCTTCCCAACTCAGGGATCGAACTTGGGTCTCCCTCATTGTAGACAGATGCTTTACCCTCTGAGCCACCATGGAAGTCCAGTGGCTAAGTCATGCCCAACCCTTTTGTGATCCCATGGACTGAAGCCCACCAGCCTCTTCTGTGCATGGGATTTCCCAAGCAAGAATACTGGAATGGGTTACCATTTTCTTCTCCAGAGTATCTCCCCAACCCAAGGGTTGAACCCACATCTCCTACATTGCAGGCAGATTCTTTACTGTTGAGCCACCAGAATAAATAAATTAGACATTATCAAAATTAAAATCAACTGCTCATTCAAGGATACTGTCAAGTAAATGAAAAGGAAATCCACAGACTGAGAGAAAATATTCACATGCTGATACCCAAGAAAGAAATTCTATCCAAAACAAGTCCCAGAAATCCTACCAGAGGGCAAATGACCCAACTGACAAAATGGGCAAATGACTTGAACAGACATTTCACAGGAGAAGATACACAATGGCCAATAAGCACAAAAATAAGATGTTCACCATCATCATGGGGGAATACACACTAAAAACACAATGATATATCTCTGCTCAACCACTAGAGTGGTTATAAAGGCTAATGATACAAAATGCTGACAAAAATGTGGAATAACTGAAATTCTTTATAAAATGCTAATGAGAATATAAAATTGTATGATCACTTTGGAAAACGGTTTCAAGTAAAGTTTAAATATTCAACTATGACCCAGAAATTTCACTACGAAGCATTTACTCAAGCGAAATGAAAATATTTGTTAACAAAAAGACTTGAAAATTGTTCACATCAGATTTATTCATAGTAGCCAAAAATCAAAAACAATGCAAACGTCCATCAACAAAAGAATGGATTAAAAGTTATGGTATATTCCTACAGGACACTACCCAGCTGTACAATGGAATGAATTATTGATCACACTTCACTTTAGTCATTCAGTTATGTCCGACTCTTTGCGACCCCATGGACTGCAGCACTCCAGGCCTCCCTGTCCATCACTAACTCCCAGAGTCCACCCAAGCCCATGTCCATTGAGTCAGTGATGCCATCCAACCATCTCATTCTCTGTCATCCTCTTCTCTGCCTGCCCTCAATCTTTCCCAGCATCACGGTCTTTTCAAATGAGTCAGCTCTTCACATCAGGTGGCCAAAGCATTGGAGTTTCAGCTTCAACATCAGTCCTTCCAATGAACAACCAGGACTGATCTCCTTTAGGATGGACTGGTTGGATCTCCTTGCAGTCCAAGGGATTCTCAAGAGTCTTCTCCAACACCACAGTTTAAAAGCATCAATTCTTCTGTGCTCAGCTTTCTTTATGGTCCAACTCTCACATCCATACATGACCACTGGAAAAACCATAGCTTTGACTAGATGGACCTTTGTTGACAAATTAGTGTCTGCTTTTTAATATGCTGTGTAGGTTGGTCATAACTTTCCTTCCAAGGAGTAAGCATCTTTTAATTTCATGGCTGCAATCACCATCTGCAGTGATTTTGGAGCCCAAAAAAATAGTCAGCCACTCTTCCCACTGTTTCCCCATCTATTTGCCATGAAGTGATGGGACCAGATGCCAGGATTTTAGTTTTCTGAGTGTTGAGCTTTAAGCCAACTTTTTCACTCTCCTCTTTCACTTTCATCAAGAGGCTCTTTAGTTCTTCACTTTCTGCACAAGGGTGGTGTCATCTGCCTATCTGAGGTTATTCATATTTCTCCTGACAATCTTAATTCCAGCTTGTGCTTCATCCAGCCCAGCATTTATCATGATGAAATTACTGATAGATTGCAACAATACAAATTAATCTGAAAAACATTATGTGGAGCTAGTGGTAAAGAACCCGCCTGCCAATGCAGGAGACATAAGAAATGTGGGTTTGATCCCTGGGTCAGGAAGATCCCCTGGAGGAGAGCATGGCAAGTCACTCTAGTACTCTTGCCTGGAGGATCCCATGGACAAAGGAACCTGGCAGGCTATGGTCCATGGTGTTGCAAAGAGTTGGACACAACTGAAGTGACTTAATACACACACACACGTGTGTTTTCCCTCCTTCTCCATACTGATAGATTTCAATACTGCAAATTAATCTGAAAAGCATTATGATGACTAAAAGAAGTCAGAAACTATGATTTCATTCAAATGAAGTTTAAATATTGTCAGGTTAATCTACAATGATAGGGATGAGAGCAATGATTTCTGAGGGGGACGGATGGAATAGGGACTGACAGGAAAGATGCAAAAAGAACTTTTTGGAGAAGGTCATTTTCTATCTTTATAGAGATACAAAATATTGAGGTATATACATACATTTGTCCAAACTAATTGAACTGAACCCAAGATCTATATCTTTCACTTCAAATAAAGTAGACCTCAAAGTTCAAAGAAAACACAAGGAGCACAAAGGGCCAGAGGATCACAAATTTTAGGACACCAGTGTCATTTAAGCTGTCCTCTAGCTGTAAGAATGGTAATACTACCTTTCTCTGATACATATAGTGATTAGAGATTAAAATAAGCTTATTTCTATATATATGCTTCATAAAATATAAATTCTTCTATAAATATATAATATTTTCATATATATAAAACATTAATTATAAAGATTTGTAATATGATCACCTAAAATTAACCTCTTTCCCCTTTTAGCCCAGGTCAGTCCTAGCCAATTTACCCTAATTCACATGCTCCCCACTTCATGCCTAGGTAGCTGTGGCAGTGCATACAGCTTGTCATACAAGGTCTCCCTGTCTCAACTCATCCTGACGTTCAGGCTGATTTTCAAACTAACATTCATTTGCCCCCCCTCAAACCCTGCCTCCTTCCTACTACTCTTCATTCAGATCAAATCTCACAACTGCTTATATCGTTGGGTCCTATTCCAGACTTACAAAGTCCTCTGAAATAAGCGTCAGCCTCTCTGCCTGTACAAACATATTTCTCATTATTCCTAAAGTCCATACTTTAAGTCAGTTTTCCTCATTATGTCACCAAAAGACAATCTTCATGATGCCCTCTGTCCACACTTTTTCTCTATCCCTTCGCCTATCAAAATGTTTAAAAACCAGTTCAACTATCCATTCCCTATGGCACATTTAGTGGTTACCAGTCAACCCACATTTTCTGGCTATCAGTATGTGTGTCCAAACCTTCACAGGACAAACTTTCCATAAAAGTTGTCTGTTCTCACAAGCTCTATCTTCTCAGCTCCTATTCACTCAACCCACTCCTATCTGGCTATGTCCTCACCACTCCAAGACAGCCTAGGTCACTAATTACCTCTCACGTCACTGAACCCAAAGGACACTTTTTGCTCTTTCCGCTTAATTCAGAAGCACCGGTAACCACTCCCTCCTTAAAAATGTCTCAATCCTTAGCTTACATAGAAAAACATTTCCCTGATTTTCTATATACTCCTCCTGTTCTTTGCAGGCTCAACATTCTTTATCCAGTGAGTATATATTCAAGTTCTTTCATGTCCGCTTCTCTTATGCTTTCACCGATCTCCATAGATTCAGTAACTTATAATTGTATTATATCACCAGACCAGACCTCTTCTATAAACTCTAGATCTTTATACCCAGGTTGACCTCTCCTCTTAGATAGCTTAAATGCACCTTAGTAACATGTATGTGACCTGTCATTCCCTCAGGTCAGATATCCTCCCAATGTTTCCTGTTTTAGAGGAATTATGCAATTATGAAGCTCCAATACTTTGGCCACCTGATGTGAAGAGCCGACTCATTGGAAAAGACCCTAGTGCTGGGAAAGATTGAGGGAAGGAGGAAAGCGGGTGACAGAGGATGAGATAGTTGGATGGCATTACCAACTCAATTGACATTAGTTTGAGGAGACTCCGTGGGGTTGGTGAAGGACAGGGAAGCCTGGCATGCTGCAATCCACAGGGTCGCAAAGAGTCGGATATGACTCAGCAACTGCACAACAACAACAATGCAATTATGTAAACCAGAAATCTGGGAGCCATCTTTCAACATCCTTCTGATTACCCTTATATGTAATGTATTACTAAATCTTATTAATTCTATCTCCTAAAACCCTTTTAAATCTCGCAATTTCTCTAGATCCTCATCATCATCTTCCTTCCCAGCTTCCATCATCTCTCCCCTAGAGCATGCCAAGATCTATCTAATTGGTTTACTCAGACCCTCTCAATGAAGGAATCACTGGGGACTCTTTCAATGGATTATCCACACTGAAGCCAAGTAGGTCTCTTTAAAATTCAAACCAGACAACGTCCCCTTCCTGCTATAACATCCATCAGTAACTTATCAGAACCCTCCAACGTATCCATGGTCTATAATGACCTCAAAGTCTGTCACGCCTCAGCTCTCAGCATTCTGCCCCTTGCCCTGAGCATGATAGCCACACTGACTTTTCCTTTCTCTTGTAAGTTTTATCCTCTTCCATCACAGGAGGCCTTTTAACTTGACATTCTCGCTGTCTAAACATCATTCATTTCCCTCTGTATCTAGTTGACATCTACATTTATTTTGACCTTAACTCAATTGTCATGACCCTAGTGAACCTTTCCCTGACCTTTGGACCAGGTCATCCCTAATAATGTTAGGCACAATGTACCACTCCATCACAGCCCTTATCAAGGTTGCAATTTTATACCTATCTGTGTCATGACATGATTAACACACACCTGCCTGTTGAGCTGTAAATTCCTATTTGACCCTCCAATACCTAACACAGTGCCTAGCATATAACATATGCTTGCTAATTGAGTGACTGTATCAATGTTTTTTTTGTTGTTTTAGTTGCTAGGTTGTGTCTAACGCTTTTGCAACCCTGTGGACTATAACCCGCCAGGTTCCTCTGTCCGTGGGATTTCCTAGGCAAGAATACTGGAGTGAATTGCCATTTCCTTCTTCAGGGGAACTTCCTGACCCAGGGATTGAGCCTGTATCTCCAGCACTGCAGGCAAATTCTTTACCACTGCTCCACCTGGGAAGCCCTGACTATATCAATAAACAGATACATTCATAGATTCTTACAGGGATCTCTTTATATAATTAATATCATTAAAATTAGTGTGAAGTACCTCCCTAAATACTTCATGTATGCTTTCATCTATGGTAATTTTTGTCTTATCATATGAATGATATAGTCCTCAGAATTATAAATTTTATGCCTACTGTGCATACAAAGTCCCAATACAGTAATTACTTTTTTGATTAGAGGAATTGCCCAGTATCCCAGGAAAGGGAATTTCACAGTTCTAAAATAGAAAGACCATAAACATTAAAGGGCCTTCTTTCCCCCAAAACTATCCAAATCAGTGTTTTTCAATTTTGTTTAATTAAAGCTCATAGTAAGAAATAAATTTTACACAGTGACTCAGTGTGTTTACACACATGTACACATGTACACACAACTGAAAATATTTCTCAGAAAATGCTCTTACTATACAAGATGTACTCCATTTCTGTTCTATTTCAATCTTTTACTGTGCCAGTCAAGACCCATTAAATCGATCTATGCCCTGTGAAGCGTCATATCTCTTGGTTTTAAAAACTATCCTCAAAGGCCTTTCACGTCTGCCTCTCTCATAAATAGACTTGTTTTCAAGACATTTTTTAAGATTTAGATCAGAAGTTCTTACTGTCCCTAGTTAAGTCTGTTATTAAAAACATTAGCCTGCCCCAATATACTACTTTCAATAGTTCCACATGGGAAAATGAAGACTCCAGCTCAGCAGGGCCTAGCTATCATGATCCATTTGCTGTTGATATGTTATTTCACTTGTATCCTAGTATTACTGTGTAATAAAAAAATTAATAACAAAAGCGGCCAGGAGCAGAGCCCTTGCTCTGTGCCAGGTCTTGGACCATATGTCACATGTACAACTCCATCCAGCGATGAGTGAGAGACTCACAAAGCCCCAGTGCCCCAGAAGGTCAGAAGCAGGCAGCACAAAGCTCCTTAAATTACAATTCTTGACTGAGATATTTGCAAATTCAAACATTTTCTATGGGAAATATGACTAGGAATGAAAGGCAAGTCTTAAAACAATTCACGCCAAGGAAGACTAATTCTTATATTAGCTTGAGGGCAGAGTGGTTTGGGAAAAAGAATACAGACATTGGAATCAAAAGCAAGCTGTTTCTCTCTGTTTAACAGGCTTTAGGTTCATCTACCTCACTAGAACTGACTCAAATACATTCCTCTTTATGGCTGAGTAATATTCCACTGTACATATATGTACCACAACTTCTTAAAATATCATATATTGATGCACATTTATGGAGTCCAGAAAAATGGTACTGATGAACCTATTTGCAGGGCAAGAATAGAGATGCAGACATAGAGAACAGACTTTGGACACCGCGGGGGAAGGAGAGGGTAGAATGAATCAAGAGAGTAGTGTGGAAAAATATACATTATCATATGTAAAATGATAGCTAATGGAAAGTTGATGTATAACACAGGGAGCTCAAAGCAGTACTCTGTGATAACCTAAAGGGGTGGGATGGGGTACAGGGGTCTTCAAGAGGGAGAGAACATATGTATACTTATGGCTGATTCACATTGTTGTATGACAGAAGCCAACACAATATTGCAAAGTAATTATCCTCCAATTAAAAATAAATTTTTTTAAAAAGTGAGTTGTTGAAATATTTCCTGACTTAAATCTTATTTTTAAAATAAATATACTTAATTTTAACTAATAATATAGAATATGGATAATCCAGATATATGCTAGGTACATAATAGAATATTTGCTTGTACTAGAGTTTAAAGTATTAAAAAAATAGTCAAATATTCTCTCCATTCATCTTTATGCTTGGAGTTTGATTCCATTAATTTAGACCAACAGAGAGCAAAGTAACTAGACTGTGTGCTCACCAGCCCTTACCTCAAGGTCTTAATGATTACATGTTAGCAATATGTGCTCTGGGTTTAGGAAGGCAAACAAAAGAACTGCTTCTACCATTTCTGAATATTTTATAAAACCTAACTGAGAATTGACTATGCCAAAGCCTTTGACTGTGTGGATCACAATAAACTGTGGAAAACCCTGAAAGAGATGGGAATACCAGACCACCTAACCTGCCTCTTAAGAAACCTGTATGCCGGTCAGGAAGCAACAGTTAGAACTGGACATGGAACAACAGACTGGTTCCAAATAGGAAAAGGAATACGTCAAGGCTATATATTGTCACCATGCTTATTTAACTTATATGTAGAGTACATCATGAGAAACGCTGGGCTGGCTGAAGCACAAGCTGGAATTAAGATTGCCAGGAGAAATATCAATAACCTCAGATATGCAGATGACACCACCCTTATGGCAGAAAGTGAATAAGAACTAAAGAGCCTCTTGATAAAAGTGAAAGAGGAGAGTGAAAAAGTTGGCTTAAAGCTCAACACTCAGAAAACTAATGCCATGGCATGCGGTCCCATCACTTCATGGCAAATAGATGAGGAAACAGTGGGAACAGTAGCTGACTTTATTTTTGGGGGGCTCTAAAATCACTGCAGATGGTGATTGCAGCCATGAAATTAAAAGATGCTTACTCCTTGGAAAGAAAGTTATGACTAACCTAGACAGCATATTAAAAAGCAGAGACATTACTTTGTCAACAAAGGTCCATCTAGTCAAGGCTATGGTTTTTCCAGTGGTCATGTATGGATGTGAGAGTTGGGCTATAAAGAAAGCTGAGCACCGAAGAATTGATGCTTTTGAACTATGGTGCTGGAGAAGACTCTGGAGAGTCCCTTGGACTGCTGGAGATCCTACCAGTCCATCCTAAAGGAGATCAGTCCTGGTTGTTCATTGGAAGGACTGATGTTGAAGCTGAAACTCCAATGCTTTGGCCACCTGATGCAAAGAGCTGACTCATTGGAAAAGACCCTGATGCTGGGAAAGATTGAGGGCAGGAGGAAAAGGGGATGACAGAGGATGAGATAGTTGGATGGCATCACCAACTCAATGGGCATGGGTTTGGGTAGACTCCGGGAGTTGGTGATGGACAGGGAGGCCTGGTGTGCTGCAATTCGTGGGGTCGCAAAGAGTCGGACTCGACTGAGCGACTGAACTGAACTGAACTGGGAAAATTAACCACAGTGCCAGGTCCTTCACATAGCAAGGGGTCAACTAGTAAACTTTCATTACAAATTATCACCAAACTACTCAAAGCTCTGTGGTGACCTAAGCAGGAAGGAAATCTGAAAAAGAGGATGCGTGCATATATACAGCTGATTCACTTTGCTATACAGCAGAAACTAGCACAGCATTGTAAAGCAACTATTCTCCAATAAAAAAAATTGTTTTTTAATTATTCCTAGAAGCCTTTTCCACAAATTTTCTGCCAACACTTGGATTGTCTCAATACAATCAAGGGAGCTACTGTGAAAAACCTGGGGAATTTTAGTTAGGTTATTGGTTTCCTCATAACAATGCCTACCACTCTGGATAGTTTATGGAGATTAGAATAATGTCAGCAAAATCTTTATAAGCTAACCATTGGAGTAAAAATTGCCTATAGACTATTATTGTTTATTGTGTACAAGATTCTTTTACAACTGTATTATATACGCAGAGAGAGCTATATGTAAGCTCTCTCTGTGTGTGTATAAACAAATACCCTAGGAAAAATAAAAATTTAAATGTTGACCCTGCAAACCAAAACCTATAAAATTATACTCAGAGCTAAACTACAAAATAAAATATTAGGAGAAAGTGGGAAAGAAAGATAAAGACAAACTTGTTTTTATTTTAAAGGCTAAATTAAATGGAAATTACTACGTATTAAATAAATAGTCCAGGAGCTTCTTTTGGAAACTGGTCTATTTGTTGAAACTCAGTATGTATATATGAAATATTCACACAACTGCTCCATTTCCCTATAGTCATGAAAATTATTATTGCAATAAATGTGAAATCTGGCATTATTAACAAATATTAAGAACAAGAGAGCAGAGTAATTAAAATTGCTTCCAGAAAATTTTAATTCCCTTCGGCTTTAAAACATGGCAGGGAAAAGCAACCTGGTTACTGAAGGATAATGTCTTTTGCAAAGGAGATAGTTGAAAATCTCAAAAGCAAGACCACCTCAGAAGTTTTGAAAACACAAAGCCATTAAAGAAATTGCCCATAACTCTGAGTGACCATCACAATCCTGATTATTATGGAATGAATGTAAGCATTCTCCCAGAACTGATACGTTGAAACCCTACTCCTCGTGTGATGGTATTAGGAGGTGGGACTTTGGGGATTTGATTAGGATTCAATGAGGTCATGAGGCTGGAGCCCATCATGACTGGGATTAGGACACTTATAATAATGACAAGGGAGCTTGCTCCCTCTGCTTGGCTTCCCATCACATGAGGAAGATATGATGAGAAGTCAGCAGTCTGCAACCAGGAAGAGCATTCTCACCAGAATCTGACCATGCTGGCACCCTGACCATGGCTTTGCAGACCCCAGAACTGTGAGAAATAAATTTTTGTTGGTTATAAGCCATGTGATTTAGCAACAATCATATCCAAATGTTTTAAATACACATATGTTCCTATTTGAGGCATCTAAGAATTGGGTAATTTTCTGTCACGGGTGGTAGTAGTCCGGTAAAACACTTCAGAAGCAATAATCGCACATAAGAATAGATTCTCAAATGGATCTCTGCAAGAGACTGGGGCTCAAAAACATTTCATTGTATTTTTTTCAAGACCATCCAATATCCTCCCAGAGATGGACATGAAGTGAAACACTTTTTTCCTCAAGGGTTGGAAGGTCAAAAACTAAATCACAAGACCACCAAAATCTTTACGAGTGTTTCTCAATTTTGACTATTCATTTGTTTGGGATGGAGGTTGGGGAGAATTGAAAGCGATCACAGGAGTTACTCATTCCGGGCCCCACCTCTCAAAAGAGTGATTTTCATGGATCTGGAGTGAGAAACAGGAATAAGTATCAATATTTAAATCTTCTCATGTGGTCTAACATGCAGCCAGGGTGGAGAAGTCCTGATCTACTTCAATAAATCCTAAATGCTGGCAGCCACACAAAAACACAGCCACAAAGGTCAGCCTAATGCTGTCAGGTTTGGAAAAATTTGCTCTCATATCTTGCTACTCAAAGTGTGGACCAGTATCACCTGGGAGTTTATGAGCAATGCAGAATCTGGGACCCACCCCAGACCGAATGAATCAGAATCTGCTTTTTAGTGAGGTCATCAAGTGATTCCCCAAGCTCATGAATACACTCATCTTGTGCATGCTTTCCTTACTTTTAAGGACAGGAAAGCTGGCCAGGGACGTTAGAAGACTTGGCAAACACAGGTAAAGGGAATTTAATGGGGCAGAAAGATAGAATTCGGTCTCACTGTCTGAGACTTTCTCTTCCGCCATTATATTTCTGAACTGCTGTTTAAACTTTTGTTTTCATGTAATAAAAAGGAAGCCCTTCCTCTTTACAGGGCTATTTCTTCAGACAACAAGGAAAATAACTACATTCAGTTTAACACCACTACACATGAATCCCATTCCTAAAGGAGATCGTGTACAAACCATGAGGTCAATAATTTTGCTGACAGAAGTTTCTGGAAGAAGAAAGGTTATATTCAGTCAATGAAAACAATATAAAAGCATATTAGATGTTTTTCCCCTTCCATAGCAATTCTAGGAAAATGATGCCTTTCCTCTACTGCAACATTAGCTATATCTGGCATGATTAGATGCTTATTGAGGTGTTTGTTTCATTTATTTTGCTTTTAATGAAAACTACACCCTTTTCTGATCCAGAAATTTCATAAACAATAACAAGCATGAAATACCTGTTGGGGGGTTAAACTTCTCTCTCTTCCTCTCATCATTTTTATGCAAATTACCCTAAAGAGAAGTATTTCACCACACAAGCACAGAGAAATTTTCAGCTATTTTAACAAGTGCTACCATAACGCAGGAGACCAGGGTTTGATCCCTGGGTCAGGAAGATCCCCTGGAGAAGGGGATGGCCACCCACTCCAGTATTCTTGCCTGGAGATTCCATAGACAGAGGAGCCTGGTGGGTCCCACTCCATAAGGTTGCAAAGAGTCAGACACAATGGAGAGACTAACACTTCTGCTTTCACAAGACACAAAGGAATTCTATAGAGTCCTGAGGAAAAGAGAAAATAGGCAGTGGAGGTAGGAAAGGAAAGGCCTTCACAAAAAGAAGCCAGAAACACTGACTAAAACTTGCTCACAAATTTATACTTTTTCCAAGGTCTAGAGCTGCTTCTGAGGAAAGTCAACCAGATTCTCCTTCTGATTACATTCATTTAGTCCTAACCTTGGAGAATACATCACCTAGAAGTCATCACTCTTATTCTGAAAGCCCTGGCATAAAGCTCCTCCAACAGAGGTGAAACCCCTAATTTGAGCACTGGAAGGGAAGGACTGGAGTGTAGACTCTCACAACTCCAAGTATTACCCTGCCCTCCACAATCCTCCGATTCAAAGAGCAAGAGAATTCAAATTCCAAAGATCAGTGGCCAAGAAGGGAAATTTGGAGCTTGAAAGCAACAAAATGAAATTCATGAGCCAATTACTAACGTTTTCTAAAAGGGATTGAAAAGGGTATTTCAACACTGAAAAGTGAAATTGAAAGGTTTCCTGCACTGCAGGCAGATTCTCTACCATCTGAGCCACCGGGGAAGCCCAAGAATACTGGATTGGGTAGCCTATCCCTTCTCTAGCAGATCTTCCTACCCCAGGAATTGAACTGGGGTCTCCAGCATTGCAAGGAGATTTTTTACCAGCTGAGCTACTGACTGTCAAATATTCATTATAAAGTTACATTTGATTTAGAATTTTGGTTTTATTTAAAATTTTATTTTGGATAGAGAGAACAACCCAGTGGTTACCACGGGGGAGACAGAAGGGAGTAGGGACAAGATAAGGATAGGAGATTGACCTACAAACTATTGATACTGTATAAAATAAATAAGCTACAAGTTATGTTGTACAGCACAGAGAGTATAGACAATATTTCATCATAATTTTAAATGTAGTGTAATCTAAAAAATTTTTTAATCATTATACTTCTGAAATTAATATAATATTATAAATCAATGATACTTACTTCAATTTAAAAAACCCACTTAAGAAACATACATACATACCCCTCAGAATTTTCTTTCATATGAGCCGGCCTCCTATTAAAATCTGAAGCTACATGTTTCTAATCCACAAGACAACCAGACTGATCAGGTTAATTACCTGACCTGTGATACTCTTTTCTAGACCTCTGAAAGAAGAATACAGAAATCACTTCTGTACACAATCACACTGAACAAAGCTCTCTTCGGCTGCATTATTTTCTTCCAAGGAATGAAAAGGGAGCTAGAAGGCAAAGTGATAATGCAGGTGATATCTAGAGCTTCACACTATACCTGGTAATCTTCCAATTTTCTCCATCTCAGTTTTCCCCATCTCCATCCCTACCTCCATCTATTCCCAGGTGCTCGAGCCAAAATCCCATGCTTCACACCTCTTCATTCATGCTATCCAATTCATCACTATTGCAATTCATCCTTTTGCAAAATTCAGGCTCAAATTGAAGAAAGCCATTTGGGTATGACCTAAATCAAATCCCTTGTGATTACACAGTGGAGGTGATAAACAGATTCAAGGGATTAGATCTGGTAGAGAGCATGCCTGAAGAACTATGGACGGAGGTTCATAACACTGCACTGGAAGTGGTGACCAAAACCATTCCCAAGAAAAAGAAATACAAGAAGGCAAAGTGGTTGTCTGAGGAGGGCTTACAAATAGCTTAGGAAAGAAGAGAAGTGAAAGGCAAAGGAGAAAAGGAAAGATATACCCAACTGAATGCAGAATTCCAGAGAAAAGCAAGGAGAGATAAGAAAGCCTTCTTAAGTGAACAATGCAACAAAACAGAGGAAAACAATAGAATAGGAAAGACTAGAGGTCTCTTTAAGAAAACTGTAGATACCAAAGGAACATTTCATGCAAAGATGAGCACAATAAAGGGCAGAAATGGCAAGGACCTAATAGAAGCAGAAAAGATTAAAAAAAGACAGCAAGAATGCGCAGAACAGTACAAAAAAGGTTTTAATCACCCAGATAATCACAAGGGTGTAGTTGGTCACTCACGTAGAGCCAGATATCCTGGAGTGTGAAGTCAAGTGGGCTTTAGCAAGCATTGCTACAAACAAAGCTAGTGGAGGTGATGGAATTCCAGCTGAGCTATTTCAAATCCTAAAAAAATGATGCTGTGGAAGTGCTACACTCAATATGCCAGCAAATTTGGAAAACTCAGCAGTGGACACAGGACTGGAATAAGTCAGTTTTCGTTCTAATCCCAAAGAAAGGCAATGCCAAAGAATGTTCAAATTACCATAGAATTGTGCTCATTTCACATACTAGCAAGGTAATGCTCAAAATCCTTCAAGCTAGGCTTCAGCAGTACATGAACTGAGAACTTCCAGATGTATAAGCTGGATTTAGAAAAGGCAGAGGAATCAGAGATCAAACTGCCAACAACACTGGATCATAAGGAATTCCAGAAAAATATCTACTTCTGCTTCATTGACTATGCTAAAACCTTTGACTGTGTGGATCACAACAAACTATGGAATATTCTTGAAGAGACTGGACTATCAGACCTCCTTACCTGCCTCCTGAGAAACCTATATGCAAGACAGGAAGTATCAGCTAGAACTGGACATGGAATAATGGACTGGTTCAAACTTCAACACTTAACCCTAATAATTTTACCAGCAGAAGCACCCACTTCCCTTAAACTCTACAGGTACCATCCCAGGCAAAATACTCCATCATTTCTTGCCCGGACTATCACAAGAGTCTCCTGGCTGTTCCCCTACTAGCACTGTTCTTTCCTCCAACACAACTTGCCATTATACAGCAAGTGAACCCTGTAGCCAGAAGATCTGCCCACTGACTTGGAATACAACGCAAAATCCTTTCCCTGAGTAGTCAGGCTTCTGTCTCTCCTCCCTGGTTTTCCACATTTCTCTTTTTTTGTCCACTGCGATGCAACTACACTGGCTTCTAAGCTTCACAAACTCAGCCACTCGTTTTCTCTTTCTTCTTAGGACTGTTCACAAGTTTTCTCTGTCTGAAATATTCTTCTGTCCATTCATCATCTATTTACCTCTTACTTTAGGTCTGAATTCAACACTACTTTCTCAGAAATGTCTTCCCAGACACCATCTCCCGGTCAAAAGTAGTCTCTAATACACCTGACCACAGCATCCTCCCCTTTTCCTTTAAAATGCTTACCACAATTTATAATTTATATTTGGTTTGGATTGGTGAAATGCCTGTTTCCCCACAAGACTGCAAGTTCCATGAGGGCAGAGACCACATCTGTCGGTTCACCACTGTATACCCACAAAAGCTTATTGAATGAGCAAATCAAATAGAAAAATTCTTATTCCTAAAGTCATACAGTCAATAAATAATTATTAGAGTAATGCTAGACATTGTCAAGAATATAGATAAGGATTGTGCTAGGTATTTTTTTTTCAAAGAATGGTTTTGTTTAAAAAAAAAAATTAGGTGTTCCAACACAGATTTCCCTGAACTCTGGAAACTTGTGAATTTAAATCATGCAGCATATATTACTTTTTAAACTTGTCTTCTGGGTGTCTATAGATATATTTAAGTTTCAGAGAACAGAAACAGCAGAACAATCCCTGAGGCACATACAGCACATTTTATTTGGGTTAAATAAAATCCTGGCACAGATGGCTAAACAAAAGCATAAATAATTTATATGTCATGCCCACATCCACAATGTTGATTTCTGGTAGGTGCATTATCCACTTCTATTATGTCAATAATAGAATATAAGACTGGTATGTTTCAGTCCTCACAAATATACCTTTATCTTACAGCTCTGTATCAAAGAAATGTGTGTGTGTGCGAGTATGTGTGTGTGTGTGTGTAGACACATACTCTTTGTACCTTCCACAATGAGACTAATTATTATATAATAATATTGGCAACATTAAGCAGACCATCACTGTGGGAGTTTGAAATATGCAAAAAAAAATCTGTTAATTTATTCAAACTTGTTCAGCTGCCATCAAAGATAAAAAATATGCCTCCACTCTTCATCTCCTTCAAGATCAAAGGTACATTTTTAAGTTTCTGTGTTTCTTTGATGGCATTAAATTCATTTTTCCATCCAGCCAAAGTGGTTCAGGATTCACGAGCTATTTTAACATATATTCCTGAAATTCTAATGGTAGGAAAATAGCAATTTTGTTATAGAAAATATATATGTACACACACATATAAAAGAATGTCCAACAATTCAAGGTTTCTACTTTTAATAATTGGTGTTTTCTTCATGAAAGATATGTTTCTTAAAAGTACACTCGTCAGCATCATTAAAAATAAAAGATAACTGCAATGATGGCCTATGTGATTTGTAGTCTCACAGTACAACAGAAAATCCTCACCCATGTAGATAAAAACAAATTTTTACTGAATTTTATTACAATGATATTTCTTAAAATACACAAGGATGTAAAACATTCACTAGTTATATAATCTTGGATAGAAGCTAAATCAGTCAAGTTAGGTTTATCAGGGGGGAGAAGTATTACATTTTTAATGTTTAAGCATCATTTTCTATCTTGCAAATAAACCTTGTTTTTGCAAATGAACTGCAGCTGTTATGAAGAGATTCTATTTCCTTTAGAGTTTACCTTTTAAGGCTATCAAATACTAATGGCAAGATAACTAATGAAAAATTTCAATTAAAAGACTAGTCTAACCTCCACACCTGATAGAAAAATAGAAGTGAGGCTTTTCTAAATACATTTATAATCCAATTAATTGCTAAAGCTTTGTCCTATATTTTTTTAAAATTTCTACTATCTATGCAATAGAAGCTAATTGTTCAAAGGAAAGATATAGATCACATATTCAACTTTCTCTCCTTTGGCCAGATTTAACTGAGCCGGTTACAAAAAGAGGCTAAATTTCTGCCTTCTTCTTGAGCTTATCCAAGCATTAACAATTACTGAGGTAAAAAGAACTGATGCTTCTTTGACTATAAATAGTAGTTCTTTGTTGTTGTCATTGTAGGGAAGAGTGGTGTTTGTTTGTTTTGGTTTTTTTCTCCAAATAAGTACGTCCTTGGTAAAGTGAAGGCAAATGCCTTTAAGCTAAGATCCACCAGGATAAAACTTAGGAAAGTCTCAGCAATTTAATACTTTGCTTTGTTCAGGTTAAAAACAAAGAAAAATCACCCCTACTTTAGAGAAAAAATAGGAACAGGTGAATATTTTTTAAGCCCTTGATGAGGCACTGTGCCAGAGCCACCACATTTGTGAGTTTGCTGTATCTTTCCAGCAACCCTGCAAGGTAATCATTAATACTGTAATCCTATAGAGTCCTAGATGTCATCTAGAGTGATGGCTAGAGTCAGGATGGAAGTCTGTGTCGAGACAAGATAGAAATGCCTTTTATCTGTTGAGAGCACTGTTTTCTGCCCTACAGAGTTCCAGAAAGATGACGGGTTACCTTGACTATGGTTGCTCTAGTAGAAAATGAGGCTCCTTGGGAATGAACAAGAACATATCACATTCCTTTCATTCCTCACTCTCAGAGATCTTTTGTTTCTGGGCCCAGTTAACTACGCAACTCTTCTTTCAACCTGTAACTCCTACTTTAGTCCATCATACTTGTACACGTTGGCCATACATGACGCCAGTTATGGACACATCTCATACCCTGAGATGGGTCAGTACAGTGAACTATCATGAATTCACTTACTCTGCACCCAGCACTTATAAAGAGTACAGCAGGAATATATGGCAAAATTCTTACCCCTGGAGGTTAATAATCTGGTTAGGAAATAAGACTAGTATTATACTGCATGGGAAGCCAAAAATGACCCTAAAATTTCTAGACTAAAAGATTAAAATATTAAAGACACCTTTGACAGAAATGGGGAAATACCAAAGGAAGTAAGTCTGCTTGACGCCAAAAGCAATGATAAACCAATGCTGTGTCCACACTGAGTTTTAGATAACTTGTGGGGAGTACAGGAGAAATTCTGTAGGCCCCTGGTAACATGTGACTAGAGAACAGAAAGGATAAAGTTTAAATTATGACAGAGGACAAACTTGCTCTGAAAAGAAGGGTATAAATGTAAGGAAGACAGTTCAAAGTTGAACCTGAATGCCCATTCACCCTTGGTGGGGGGGTGGGGGAGGCGGGGAGGAGGGAAGGGATAGGAGGGAAGGGGAGTGGAAAGAGAATAGAAAATGAAAGGGAAAGGGGCAAGAGAAAATACAAAGTCATGAAAGCCAAAAAAAGTGTGGAGAGGATAGGGGAGCAGAGTCTTAAATCCTGCAGAACTAGAAAAATATGGACAAATGAAAGGTTTCTGGATTCACAAGAATGCTCACTTGTAACCTTCTAGGAAGTCTCAACACTACAGTTTAGTCAGAAGTCCACTGAAAGCAGGTTCAAAAGGAAGTGGTGACCAAGAATTAAAGGCATCAACTACAAATGGTGTTGAACATCTAAAGTGTTAAACATCTAAATAATAACAATAACTAGCTACACTAATACTGATATGGAACTTGTTAAGTGCCAGACTCTGTTCTCAGCACTTTGCACATGTCCTCTCATTTAATCCTCACTTCAGCACCGTAAGTCAGGCACTATTATTACTTGCATTTTGCAGAGCAGAAAACTAGGGACAGACAGGTTTGTCACAGAGCTAGTAAGCATCAGAGCTAGGACCTTAATGCAAGCCTCCAGAACCTGTGGTGCCTAACCAGTGTGTACACTGCCCATCACAGAAAAAAAAAAAAAGGCGGGGGGGAACGTTAGTTTTATCATCATGTTCAATGTGCATCCCCAGTGCTTAGTTCAGAGTCTAGCACATGGTAGGCACTCAACAAATTTATGTCAAATTATCAAATTAGTGAATGATTAACTAGAAAGAGTATGAAGGTCAAGCAAAAGGATGGGAGCTATTTTAGGTGAGTTTATTCCCAGACTGTTTAACCCTCATTGAAAAATTTCTCTATTCTCTCAACACCATGAAAGTAAATTCATTGTGCTATAATTTGTCCCAAATTAAAAATATGCCAGGAGACATGAAAAGGCTTACAGAAAAGATGAGGATAAAGATGAACTTTTGCTCTTTCTTAATCTAAGCGAGTTGTTTTCCAGTTAAACTTGGTGACCTGAGGCTGACCCTGCAGGCTCTAACAAGCCAAAATCTATCCTGCCTCTTCTTCTGATTACTGCACAGGACTGCAAGCTGCTTCTCAAGGTGGAACTCACTCGGAAGATACATAAATTGATATAGATCAATTCCCAAGGATAAAACTTACCATCAGTAACTCCTAATGCAAAATCGTTTTACAAAAGGAATTAATTAGAATCAAAAAATTTATAAACAGTTATTTCCTATAGCCTATATTTTAAGCCTTGGAGATCAGAACAAAAAATGATAGGAAATATTTCAGCTGAATATCCAGTTGCAATAAGAGATGAATGTGAGATCACTCACACATTCACCTTTCAAGCTCTCATGACTTGCATCTGATATTCCTCATTCAATGTGATTTCCATGTTCAGATCTACACATTGGTTATCTAAATATTTTGAACTATGCAGTTACTGATACAAGCTTACCTAATAGATTTAATCGGCAGTGTTTTAGAAAAGAATCAATTCTAGACTTGGTTAACTTAGGAGACAAAATTAAAAGCATTTATTCAACTAGTACATAGTGTTATGTGCTCTTCACAGTGGAGGATATAAAAGTATGTGTAAGGTATAACCCATATCCTCAAGAAGCTTAACCCATATACCAACACTTCCCTGACTTCCCAGTTATCTGTCATTATCTCTAGAAACTGCTGATTGTGCACCTAAGCTCAGACCTAAAATCATATATCTTGGGAAATCAATAGGACTCAGTACTTATGTTTCGCTGATGGGACCAGACCCAATAAAGAAAGAAATCCATTTCAATAAGATTTCAAATTGCTTTTCAACCACTCTTCCTTTATAAATTATTTCACTTTTTATTTAATTTTCTTATCTTTTCCCATGTGAAAGCTTAATATATCAAAAAACCATTATCTAGAATGTATCCAAATACTTCTTTGTGTTAGTAATAATATTCATAAACAACCAAATACTAAAATAGTGTCTAAAATGCACTCTGAAATATGTGACAATATTGTCAGTGTTCATTTGATTAACTATCTTTCAAGACCAAGTCTTTCAAATATTAAAATATCTACATTATATAAAATGAGAATATTCAAATGACTCTTTTTAGTCATTCTTCAATGATGAAAAGGAGTTATATCCTACATTATTAAGCTAGCATATTTAGTGAAATACACTGAGGATGTTTTTTCAGGCGTGCTAAGGTATAACTGACAAATAAAAATTGTATATATTTAAAGTATATAACTTGATGATTTGATATCACATGCAATCAAGCTAATCAACATGTCCATCATTTCACATAGTTACTACTTTGCTTTATTGGGTGTGTGGCAAGAATTAGACTGGAGTTTTTAAAATTCTATTATTAAAGAAAAATATTTTACAAATGTCCATTTCTTACAACACATAAAGACTACTTTCTTTGACCTCAATTTCCACAACAATAATTACCACTGGTTTTGTGACTTGTTATTCAGGTTTACTTGCTTTCACACTATGTCTATGTTATTCATAAAAGTACTGTATGACACATTTTAATTTTCCCCACTAAAACTGATTTTCTTTGGGACATTTCAGAGCATCTCTCAAAATATGGTTTCTAACCCTACCAAAAAGAAAACAAAAAATCCCTATAACCAAGATTCAAACTTGATGATGGACAAGAAATAAAACCTCTTAAAGTAGTACTGTACCTCCAATCATATTTTTTGAGTTTAATAAGTTTGGAAAACTTTGAAGAATATTTATTTTAGCTCTGTATTTTATTTTTAAAGTTTGTATAACATTGAACTACTAGAATCATGTAACATCCTAGGTAAGTATCTATAAATCTGTAAAGTATCTTTTAATAAAATCAAAGCACTATCATGAACTGATTCTACTTGATCAAACTTAATCAAAATTATATTAAGACATCTGATGAGAGAATTTTTTGTTGAAACAGAAAATATGTATTCATCCTTCTAATGTGAACATTAATTATACATAATTATTCTGCAAAACCTTATATTTTATATATATTATCACCACACAGAGATGGTTACAATAACATTTTGTTCATCTGCTAAAGTGAAAGTTATACTAACCTAAAATTTGAATTTGTTTCCATAAACTGTTTTTACTAATATCACATTCATTTAATCAGAAAATGTTGGTTATCATCAACCAATATAAGATTGCAGTTCCTTTCTTCTTTTCACTTTCTTATAGGTCTTCTATTTTAGATATTTTCTGCCAAGAGTAACAACTAACTTCATTAATTTTTAACCCCCAAACTTGAGGAAAAGGACAGAAAAGAGAAACAGACATAAATTAGTTTAGCTGTGGCAGAACCTATACTGCCCTCCTGTGGTGAATCTTAACTACAGGCTCTGGAGAACAGGGCAACCTTTTCCTAGACTAAAGGCTGGAGAATGTGGAAGCATTGTTCCTCCATGCTAGCAAGCAGCTGTTATTAACAATGAAAGCAAAAGATAAATATTGACTAAACTAAAAGACTCCTTTACAGAAATTTACTCAGTCACTGTCAAAACAATCATAGCTACTCCCTTCTACTCTATAAAATACTGTGCTATAGGTTTCTTTTAGTAGGGCAGTTGACAGATGGCCAAGGATGTGGATTTCTTATACCCTCTACTTCTTATACACTCTACCACTGCAGTCCATGGGGTCGCAAAGGGTTGGACACAACTGAGCGACTGAACAGAACTACTTCTGGAATCAAGCAAAAGATAGACAAACAGAGCAATTTCTAGTGAACACAAGGATGTCCTGGGATAAGCAACTCCCCAGTCAACAAAGTACTGCATCTGTTATATAAGGCAATGTGGACCCTGAAGGATGGGACAATCCTCTGGCTTACTTATAAATATAATTTAGGAAGTGGTCAGTGTAATTTCAACCTCTATGATATTATAAAAATAGAACTGATACATCATAAGACTTGGATGAACCAAAGCTTCAGAAATTCTAAGTGGTTTTATCAATATGTCCTGAAGAATGTTTTAGATCTTTCAAGAAAAAATATCAAGTACTCTATACCAAAAAAAAATTTGTCCTTCATCATTTTTTTAAATCGGATGATACTTATGAGTCATTATTCCTTTCTTTTGTTTTTAAATCACTAGCTTTCTACTTTCTCTCCTATAGGATCTCATTTAAGGTCTCAGTTTTTACAAATATTAACTATAGCACAAAAATTATTTTAGATTTTCCTATTGGTAAGAGCAAAGAAAGTATTTGGGGAGGTATTTCAAGTAAAATGGAAAACTGAGTTTACTAAGTAGCTTCTCTTGAAGGTTAAGCAGTTCATAAAATACTGCTTTTTCTGTTTTCTTCTTTCCTAAGCCCCTTTTTTATCTCTAAAAAGAAAACACTTCTAGTTTTTCCTATTGTCTAAAAGATTAAAGAACAATAGCTATATTCTAATTTAAAAGAAATTATTTTTATAGTTAAAAATTTCAAAATGGCAACTAGTTTACTGTCACTCAAAGTAATAATGCCTGCCTATTTGCTAAGGAATCAAAGACAACATATACACAAAAATGTACTGCCCAAAGCAATAATCACATTGAAGGCCTTGGAAATATCTCGTTTTGTTTAAATCTAAAGTTCCACCTAAAAGTCCTTAAAAACCTACTTTCTTTCAGGTACCTACCCTCTACCCATAAGGGTACAGCTCCCTACAGCCCAAAATATATGGATGAAGAGCTTGCAAAAATACTGAAATTTAAATAAGGAAAACTAACCTAATAATGTTTCAGACACAGATTCAGTCAGTAAGCACTTTGGATGGAAGCCTTCCATAAGACATTGCATGCCTGTAACGAACTGGCCACATAGTTCCTAAACTTTATCTTCCTAACTACATATTTTGATTTTACTAGCCAAAAATGTATCTAAATCTCGCTACTGCATTTATGCTCTTGACCTTTACAACTTCTTGGAGTAAATAATGTGCACTCTCTACCTATTAGAATCACATGTAATGATTGTAATTCCTTTTATTTGTCTAAAAATGATCTTATCTTTTATCTTAAAACTAAAAAGAGGAATTTCCTACTTCTACCATTTGGGTATTTGGCTATATAGTATGTTTGTATCCATCCTACTCAATGGCCCTCATTACTTTATTTTATAGACTTTGAATCACCAATAACAATTTGAAATGCTTTCCCATAACAGACTGAATCAACTAAATAAGGAAAATAAAAATCCAATCTTGAGAAGTGTAAAATAACAGCAAATAGGCTATAGTACCACTCTAGGGCAAAGAATATAGCACGGTTATTCTAGAAAATTGCAACTGAGGCGTTTGGAACTTTATTAGGAAATCCTCATGTTTAAAAACTATACCCAAATATATCACACTTCTTGCTCTTTTGTTCTTCATCAAGAAGTATTCTGATGGATTTCTAATTGACTGAGATTTCAGCTCATTAGCGATAGCCTAATAAATAAAACCGTGTATCCCTCCTTTTCTCTCTCCCCCACCTCTTGTTCCCTCCCTCTCTGTATTCTGCTACTTTTTACATCTCTCTTTTGCCCCTTGAGGGTGTGAAAGAATTTATTTCCTCTGCATCTATCTTTGTGTCTGAGTGGATACCTGTCTGTATTTTATCTGTGTGCATCTCTACATGTGTTTCTACTCCATCTGATTCTCACTAAAAGATCTGATCTTTTCATAAGAAGAAAATGAGGTTGTGTCAGAAAGACAAAAATTTCATGGAGTACAGGTAAATAGCCGGTCCCAAACCATCTTCCTTCAATTCTTAAATATATTGGGAGTACTGCTTCCTTTTTTTCCCACTAAAGCTCTGCCAATACATCACTTTCAATGTTGTTAAGTTATTGAGTAATGAAATCTTTACTGTGACAAACTCGATCCATCTGTGAGAACCCTGACGGGTATTTTCTGTTAATCTCAATTAAGCAATTTCTCAGAATAAATTTTTTTATTTCTCTGCCAAATCATATAGAAGTGACAACAATTGTGGGATATTCCCACAAAATATAACACTGTAATTTTCAATTTCTGAGGTACTTCCTCTGTAAGTGGCATTGAGACATTCCAGTACTGATTACATACACAAGGACATATACTTACCTCAAACATCTAACACATTTCAAACAAAGCTGAGTTTTGAGTAGCTGTATTGTAAGTTAGCCACAAGCAATTAGAGGTGATATTTAAAATGCGAAAACAGATGAATTTTCATTTGTACTTGGTGCTATGCATGGAAAGAAACATTAAACCAGTGAAGCAATTATAACATGAAGTGTAAAAAAGATAAAACGTTCATTAATTTGGATAGTGGATTTAAAATGGAGGCAATAGAAGCAGCTATTTCTAAGCCACATAAAGTAAGTCATAGTTTCATGGTATATCAGAAATAAAAGATATTCTGCAAACTGGCTCATAGTTTCAGTCTGTATAAGAAGTTTCATCCAAAGATGCTATATGAGTAAACTTCAGTCAATTCTCATCTACTTTCTAGTTACCATGCAGAGCAATAGAGAACCCTCCAAATTTTAAGGCCTTCTCTTAAAAGTCCTCTTGCAGACCAAATTGCATGGTGTTGAAATAACCCAAGAGGATGAGAAAGCTGAAAAAAAGGGCTTTATCTTAAAAGCTATATCTTAAATAGCTAATTCCAATAAACTTTAAATTTCCCAAACTAGTTCTTTTAACAGTAATATCTCTTTGTACTGCAGGTTTCTATACAATATTAATATAGGAAATAATGTATAAACATATAAATTGTCTACCATAATGAGTTCATATTTTATATTATCATAAAAAATCAAACACACATTCGAAATCACATTGGAATGGCTAAAAATATAGTTATTTTTTAAAACTAGACCAGGGGTATTAGTCATTTTTCCAACCCCAAAAAGTCAGTTCAAGATTCGAAACAGGCATTGATAAAATAGGAAGAAATAAAGTCAAAAGTCACAAATTAAAGCCTAATACCATGTCAGAGACTGATGAAAAGTACCTTGGGACACTTACATTACAGTCCCAAAATCAAGGGAAATATTTGCAAACCAGTTTTAGAAGAGATTAAATCCTAAAAATTAACACAACCTAATCTACCAATTCAGAAAAGCACAATTGTGCCTCTCTCTGTCTTGCCCACTAAGCAGGGAGCTTTTCGAAAGCAGAAGTGTCTTAATCATTTTTATCCAAAGGACCCCACAGAGTGTCTCTTGTATAAGGCTTCCAAATAAATATTGTTTAATTGAATGAATGAATGAGTGAATGATTAAACAATGATTATGGAACTGCATAGAGCATTTCCACTGCATTAGTCCAAGATCTACTGTAATTAATATGAAGAAATGTCTTTCTCATAAATCTCCAAGCAAAGGATCTCAAGATAAAATAACTGGCTTCTGAAGGAAAAAAAGGAGCAACTTTAAAGCATTTTTTACATGTCTTGCTTGTAAAATTAAAAATTATATAAAAGATTTGAAAACAAGTAGAAGATGTGTATTTCAGTAAAATGCAAAGTTTACAAGGTCCTAAAAGGTGAAATATATAACCATCCCCATTCAGATATCTTAGAGGAAATGAATGCACAAAAGGACAGAAATTTAAAGTCACTTTAAGGCAAGAAAACCCTAGCCTCGGTAGCAAGGTAGGCCGGCATTTTTAAAATTGTTTCTTTAGTTACTTTAAAAGCACAGTAGCTATCGCTTCCCCTCTACCTTCCTCCTGTTTAAGTCAAATCAAATATATCATATAGATCAACATAGACCAATGCCTCAGAAAAGAGAAAATTCAAATTTGACCAAAATAATCGCCTTTCCCTTTTTCCAGGACGGACTCTTTCTTAGGTTCAACTCCAACCATCCTCCCAAACTCGGCTCCTTTCAAAGGTACCCATTGGGCCTGAAAGCCATTCCAGAGACTTAAATCTTAAGGAGCCACTTTCACAGCCATTCCCGACTTAAGGGAAGCCCTTCCACCAAGATTAAAAATTTGATCAGTCTCTGCAGTCTACTTGATTCAGGGGGGAAAAAAAATGTGGTGGAAAGATGAACGAGAAACACAAGACATCCCTCAACAAACTCAACTCTATTCTCCAGCTGCACCTCCTCCCTACCCGCTGCTCCCCTTCGACTTCCTGTGCTCCCGGCTCTGGACAGGTGGGAGGGGGGTGAGTACTTTTTGGGGAGGGGCTGCAACAAACTTTCCTTCTGCCACCTCTTTCCCACCCCTTCCTCACATCAGGTCCAGCTGGTAACTGAAGCCACTGGGAAGGGCTGTCCGTATCCCCCTCCCCCCTTGGGAGAGGGATGAGATGAGGTGGATGGGGGGCGTGGGTGGGCAGGATGCAGGTGGAGGGGTGTTCTGACTGTAACTCTTCTTACCACTGGAGCGCCTGACGATGTTTTCCAGAAACGTGTTCTGCGGTGCCACCAGCCCTCTCTTGCCCCCCGGCATCCTGGGTCTAAAGAGCAGCGGCCAGGATCCGCGGCGGGGGAGGGGGGGTTGCAGGAAGAGAAGGTGGAGCAAGAGGAGGAAAAGGTGGAAGAGAAGATCGAGCCGAAAGAAGAGGGGGCGCGGCGGCGGCGGCGGGGTCCCCTGACTGTGTCTCCAGCCCGACCCGGATGAGCAGCTCTGGGGAGAAGGACCAGGCAGTTCATGGTAGTAGCACTCCCCCGGCCGCCGCTGCCCAGACTGTGGCGGTGCCGCGCACGGGGCTCGGGAACTGCAGGCTCCGCGGGGCACAATGCGCCTGCGCCGCCCCCGCTGTCGCTGTCCCGCCGGTGCTGATGCTGAAGCTGCCGCTGAGGCTGTTGTCGCGGCGGCGGTCACCTAGGCGCGGGCTCAGCATTTCTCCCCCTGCCCCGACCACCGGGGCCGAGGGAGCAGGAAAAGCCCACTCAAAGCCCTCTCTCCCAGAGCCTTTACTGCCCCTTCCTCTCTCCCTTCGCTAGTCCACCCCTCTGGCGCGGCTGGTTCAGGGCTGCCCGGCTAAGTCCAACTTCTGCCCGGCGGTGCGCCCGGTGGCCGCTCCTCTCTCCCCGGAGATCGAGGCTAACGCTGGCTGCCCAGTGGGTCCCTGGAGAGGGCGAGGAAGTGGGGAGAGGCAGGCAGGATGCCAAAGAGGGCAATGGGCAGTCGGAGGGGGTCACATCTCGGTTTCTCCTGCCAAGGTCCCGAGTCCAGACTGCTCCCGGGAACGCGGCTGCTGGGGCGGAGGTGTTGATCATCTCCCGCTCCAGCCCAGGCTGAGAGCGGAAAGGGGACTGACTGGGCGGCGCGCGGGGACGCAGAGCAGCCACCTGACGCTGCTACCGCCCCCCTCTGGGCTTGGGCGCCTGAAGCTCAACAGAGGAGCTCTCCTCATCCGCCCTGGCCCACGCCTTGGAGCCAGAGCCAGATAAGGTCCGAGCGCAGAGCTGGGGGCGCAGAAATGGCCCCTGCACCCCTGGCTGAGTCTGGTGCGCGGTGGGGCGCGGCGACTACACTGGGATGCTTCCCAGGGCTGCGGAGCGCAGAGGCGAGCGGCGAGCCCCGCCGCTGCTAAGTTGCGGGAAGGGTTGCACTTAGTGAAATGAGTAGAGGAAGAGGGTGACTAATTCACCCTCCGAGAGAAGAGTGCAGCAAGCAGCGTTTGCGGTGGAAAAAGAGTGAAGGCGGTGGGCGCGAAGCTGCCCAGGTCCAGAGACTGCGAGCGGGAATCGTTTCCAACAAAGCTCGGAACCGGCGACAGGAGGGGAACCGTAAAAAACCGAGCCCACAAGCCCACAAGCTCAGAGTCTGCAACGGAGAAGGGAAAATAGCCTAAGTGCGAAAGGACTGGGGAAACAGAGGGAAAGAAATGAGGGAGCTCAGAATAGCAAGGGTACTTCCTTTTATCTAAGGCCGTGGTTCTAAGTGGTCCCGGACTGGAAGCACCTCCTAAGAACTTGTTTAAAATGCAAATTATTCGGCTCTACCCCAGAGCTCGGAAACCAGGAACTCTTGGAGCTGGGGCTAACAATGCTTTAAGAAGCCCTCCAGATAAATATTCTTATTGCTCAAGTTTAAGAAGAACTGATCGAAGGCTTTCGCGCCGGAGGCTTCGCCTGGGCCTGTCTAGAAAGGACGACTGCGTAAACAGGGTCGAGGAGTGAGGACAGAAATTGGCTCCGGCTGGGTCAGAGGTTGGTGGCGAGGCAAAGCATAAAGTAGGAAGGCTAAAGGAGAGTTGGATGGGGGCTTCCCCTTTGCTGAGACTTGTGCTAGATAACCCTTGCTAGAAAGGGTCAAACTGGGCTATACTCAGAAGCAGTAGGATTCTCCCTGGAAGGGGTCAGAGGAAATAACCTCTGCTCCGCCCCTACTCTGGGCAAGGGGATTGGGAAGTGGGGGTGGTGTCTCAACTTCCTTTGGAGACCCCTAGATTACCAGTCACTTGTCTCAAGTTACTGTCCCCCTCTCCAGAGCAGTCTGTGTAAGGGCCGTAGCCTGTAGCCAAAGCGAGTGAAGTGAAGTCGCTCAGTCGTGTCCGACTCTTTGCTACCCCATGGACTGTGGCCTACCAGGCTCCCCCATCCATGGGATTTTCCAGGCGAGAGTACCAGAGTGGGTTGCCATTTCCTTCTCCAGGGGATCTTCCTGACCCAGGGATTGAATCCGAGTCTCCCACACTGCAGGCAGATGCTTTACCCTCTGAGCCAGGAGAGAAGCTAGCCTGTAGCCAAGAGACACATAAATGCACAGCCAATATCCAGGCTTTAGTTTAGGGTCATTTTCTCCCTCTCCTCTGAAATTTCCACCAGTTCCTCCAGAGACTGGGCGACTGAGCAAATCCAGAAGGTTGATGCACTGTAACAAGCAGTTTGCTCTGCTAGGATTCTTTCCACACAAAATCAAGAGACTGGGAATAACACTAGCCTAGCCTTGCTTTCTGGGCTTCC
This sequence comes from Cervus canadensis, assembly GCF_019320065.1. NCBI lineage: Eukaryota > Metazoa > Chordata > Mammalia > Artiodactyla > Cervidae > Cervus > Cervus canadensis. The sequence continues at coordinate 70,326,192 of NC_057391.1, forward strand.
TCCGGTGGTTCAGTGGTAAAGAATCCTCCTGCAATGCAGGAACCACAGGAGACACAGGTTCTATCCCTGGGTGGGGATGATCCCCTAGAAGAAGGCATGGCAACCCTCTCCAGTATTCTTGCCTCAAGAGCCCCATGGACAGAGGAGCCTGGCGGGCTACAGTCCATAGAATCTCCAAGAGTCTGACGTGACTGAAGCAACTTAGTACACTGGCAGCAGCCTTGATTTCTACCCCAAGCACTCCTGGTGGTGCCAGTTCATTTCCCTACAACTAGAATGTCTTATAAACGCATAGGGGTGTTTTTTAGTATAAATGCATTGGGGTGTCTTCAGTTAAATAACAAGGAGCTCAGGTTCAGATTGGATCCTGGTGATTAGCCTGCCAGAGCAGGAGTCGGAGATGTGGCTGAGGTTACAGCTCTCTTTCTGAAGTTTCCTGTGTGTGATTTAAAAGGAAAGTGAAAGTCAAAATCTCTCAGTTGTGTCCAACTCTTTGCGACCCCTAGACTGTAGCCCTCCAGGCTCCATGGAATTCTCCAGACAAGAATACCGGAGTCGGTAGCCATTGTCTTCTCCAGGAGATCTTCCCAACCCCGGGGTTGAACCCAGGTCTCCTGCATTGCAGGCAGATTCTTTCCCGTCTGAGCCATCAGGGAAGTCTGTATAAGCAGAAGAGGAACTGGAAACCTCAGCTTAGACACACAGTTGGATTTTACCCCTCTTCTTCTGTGAATTCTGCTGTGCTTCTTCTGTGACCTCTGCTTATGGCTACTAGGCTACTGTACAGACCACGACTAATCAGCCATTCACAGTCTGAGGTACTGAGGTAATGAACAAGCAGGCTAATTTCATATATATAATAGAAAATATATGAATATCTATAAAATACATATATAATATCAATATATTTCATAGATTGTGATCCTAGACTTCTAACATATGATAAATCTATCATCAACATTTACAGGAAATATCTCAAATCTATATGTTCTTTTGCACATCGTCAGCTGCCCACATCTCGCCTCTGGGTATTGATATAAATCTCAGCTTGCCAGCATTTCCCATCTAGTATAAATATCCCTGTTCCTAATTACTCCTCTGTGGGTGTATTAGCTCACACTTCCCAAAGAGGAAAGTCTTTTGGACTCCATTAAGACACAGTTACACAATTACTGGTAGAATTTCCCCATTTATTTCCAGCTGCAGATTTAATTAAAATGACATCCTTTCTTCTTTGTCCTTCATAATATCATAGCATTATAACCTTGCAATTATTTTGATTATTGCAAAAAAAACATGATCATTAGAAAGTGTCAAATCCTTGGTTTACACACATTTCTTAATCCTCTAGTTTAAATTTTCAATTTACAGAAGAGGAAAACAAGGCCTGGAGAGATAAGGTGCCTAATCCAAGATGCCACAGTGCTTTAGAGGCTACACTGTGACTAGAATCGAGCCTTCTAAACCTGTAGTGAGAGCTTCTTGTAAATAATAGAAAATAACCTGATGTTGGTATAGTGTGCAACATCTGATGATCTCTATTGCCATCGCTGGTTTTGCAGAACTAGAGAGAAGAGAAACCCCTGATAATCACTTGCAACAGCTCCTAATCAACACAGAATTAAGGAAAACAGAGCAGCACTGGCACCGTATGGACTGACTGGCTCTAAGGAATGTGCTGGCAGATTGCAGCAGGTGCCAATGCAGCATTTTAAAAGTGGTTTTCAGACAGAGTCCATATGTTGTAACCAAGCCACAGGATATACAGGTGAGACAGACAGGAATCAGCACGCTTTCAATGTCACACAAAGGGCATTTCACTGCAAAGATTACATTTTAAAGCAGAATCACTGTCCTTTCCTTCTGTCTTGGGGTATTAGAGTGGTGTTGTCTGTGAGAGCCAAGAGTTCCAATACCCAGAGGTGTTCACCAGCTCCTAAGTCACAGCTATGAAATGAAGGGAAAGCTGGCTGAGCTGCAGGTGTGTTTCAGTTTAACAGCAACCAGTACAAGAGTGAAGAGTTAGAAAATGATACATTAGGAAGCAATGGTTTGTAATTACTATAGGTTTGCTGAAGGATTCTTTTATCCCTCCTTTGAGGATTTAAAATATAGTTTATTTGACAGTAGCTGTAATGATGTGTAAACTCTCAGAAATACATTAAAAACAGGTCCAGTCTAACACTGTTCGATCTTTTATTTGAAAATGGCCCACCTACTACTCTCTCTGGGGGTGGTTTTTCTCTCCATCCCTACTGTTTCTGGGCAGAGGTATAAGATGCAACCTGTAGATGCTAAATGGATGGTTCTGATGGATAACCTCAGATATGCAGATGACACCACCCTTATGGCAGAAAGTGAAGAGGAACTAAAAAGCCTCTTGATGAAAGTGAAAGAGGAGAGTGAAAAAGCTGGCTTAAAGCTCAACATTCAGAAAAGCAAAATCATGGCATCTGGTCCCATCACCTCATGGGAAATAGATGGGGAAACAGTGGAAACAGTGTCAGACTTTATTTTGGGGGGGCTCCAAAATCACTGCAGATGGTGATTGCAGCCATGAAATTAAAAGATGCTTACTCCTTGGAAGGAAAGTTATGACCAACCTAGATAGCATATTAAAAAGCAGAGACATTACTTTGCCAACAAAGGTCCATTTAGTCAAGCCTATGGTTTTTCCAGTGGGTCATGTATGGATGTGAGAGTTGGACTGTGAAGAAATCTGAGCACAGAAGAATTGATGCTTTTGAACTGTGGTGTTGGAGAAGACTCTTGAGAGTCCCTTGGACTGCAAGGAGATCCAACCAGTCCATCCTAAAGGAGATATGTCCTAGGTGTTCATTGGAAGGACTGATGCTGAAGCTGAAACTCCAGTACTTTGGCCACCTCATGCAAAGAGTTGACTCATTGGAAAAGACCCTGATGCTGGCAAAGCTTGAGGGCAGGAGGAGAAGGGGACGACAGAGAATGAGATGGCTGGGTGGCATCACCGACTCGATGGGCATGAGTTTGAGTAAGCTCTGGGAGTTGGTGATGGACAGGGAGGCCTGGAGTGCTGCGATTCATGGGGTCGCAAAGAGTCGGACAAGACTGAGTGGCTGAACTCAACTGAACTGATGGAGAAATGGGAGGAAAGAAGAAAACAAAAAGCCAGAAGTTGTTCTCCATCCTGGCCTCCAGGATTGGTGACATTAGCTGCAGTATCAGTGCAAACATTTCTGGTTTACCAATCCATTTTCCAAATCTCACTCTCCACCTCCCCCAGAGCCCCACCTCTGCTCTAGCAATAAAATATCCAAATTATTATTTGATTTCCTTGCTTGCACAAAGTCCCACACTTAAACTTATAACCTTCCTCCTTCTCCCTCCCACCCCAGAATCTAAGAGAAAGCAGAATATTTAGCCTCAATTTCCCCTGCTGTAAAAATGGAAATTTGAAATTCTACTTAAGAGAGTTGTTACGAGGATGAAATAAGATCTTATTTGATAGCTATTAAAATAGTATCTGTCATGTAAGAAGGACCATATAAGTGTTTGTCAATAAGCCTTTTCATCCCTTTCTATTTTCATCTACAGTAATAGCTCTAAGTGGTGGTCACTACTTGTGCTCACCAATAAGCAAGCACCTTCTCCACTTCCTTGAAATTAATTATGGCCATAAACTATTAATAGTTCTGGTCAATGAACTGTGAATAGAGGCAATGTTTATTACTTCCTGGTGAAAGCAGATAAGAGTCAGAACCCAGTGCTTGACGCTCCTCTTCCTCTGCTTCAGTGACTGTGGAATGCCAAACAACACAAGAACAGCTACAGGAAGGATTACCTAGACCTCTGGTAGACATTATATAAGCAGGAAATAAGCTTCTGTTAAGACACTGAGATTCTGGCACTGTTCCTTACTGTACCATACCCTAATCTACCCTGACTCATATGGATTGTGAACTTGCTTTAGCTACAGCAAATTAGGGGAACAATAATTCCCTGACTGTACACTAGAATCACCTGGGGAGCTTATAAAAATCCCAATGTCCTGGCCACAGCCCCCAGACCAAGTACATCAGAATTCCTGAGGGTGAGACTCATACATCAGTAGTTTTTTAAGTTCCCAAGGTGATTTCAATGTGCAGCAAAGTTAAGAGCCATTGTCCTATGTGGAAGCATCTTAAATGTCCATCAACAGAGGAATGGATAAAGAAGATGTGGTACATATACAATCAACTATGCTTTCAACCATAAAAAGGAACGAAATTGTGCAATTTGAAGAAATGTGGGTGGACCTACAGGCTGTCATACAGGATGAGATGTCAGAAAGAGATAAATATTGCACATGAACACATATGTGGAATCTAGAAAAATGGTATGATGAACCTATTTACAAAGCAGAAATAGAGATACAAATGTTGAGAACAAACATATGGCCACCAAAGGGGCAGGAGATAAATTGGGAGACTGGGACTGATATGTGTATATATACACACACTACTATGTGTAAAATAGACAACTACTGAGAATCTACAATCTACTGAGTAGACAATCTACTGAGAGTGTAGCACAGGGAACTCTATTCAATGCTCTGTGACCTAAGTGGGAAGGAAATCCAACAACGAGGGGATAACTGTACCTGTGACTCGTTCACTTCGCTGTACAGCAGAAACTAACACATTGTAAAGCAACAACATGCCAATAATATTTTTTAATAAAATGCATAGTATTTGCATATAAAAAGAACCATTGTCTTAGAGCAATGCTGCACTCTATGGGACTCTCTGGGATTCAGATATTGTGCCAAGATCCTCCAATGGCACCCCACCCCAGTACTCTTGCCTGGAAAATCCCAAGGACAGAGGAGCCTGGTAGGCTGCAGTCCATGGGGTCTCGAAGAGTCGGACATGACTGAGAGACTTCACTTTCACTTTTTACTTCCATGCGTTGGAGAAGGAAATGGCAACCCACTCCAGTGTTCTTGCCTGGAGAATCCCAGGGACGGGGGAGCCTGGCGGGCTGCCGTCTATGGGGTTGCACAGAGTCGGACACGACTGCAGCGACTTAGCAGCAGCAGCAGCAACCTCAGCTGTCAAGCATCAGACCTGTGGTACAACCACCCAGCAAAGACTCCATGCTAATACATCCAACTATAAGTTTCTCTATACTTGTAGCCTCTGTGCTTCTCAAGAGAGAATCACAAAAGCTCCAAGACTGATGCACCAGAAACTCAAGGTCTCCATAATCAATCTGCCTCTCCATTTAATATATTAGACATCTAGGGATGCCTTCTACATCCTTCTACGTCCTTCTACATCCTTCTACATCCCTAGTCAACTGATCTTTCTATTCTCTACAGTAGCTTTCCAACGCTGCTTCTCTCTTTTCACACCTCAGATGTACCCTCTTACCTCTCCATCTCAGAAGATGAGCCACAGAGAACAGGTTATGTTGTCAACCCTTAGACTTCTTGCTTTGGCTCCCTCTTCTTTATCTTCTTTCTTCAGAGTAAGCAGAAAGCAATTCCCCTCACCATCCCTCCACTAGCACTCTGGATCCTATTCACTCATGTCTCTGGAAGGAATTCACTTTACTAGCTGCCCCCTCATTCCTCTTAGGAGAAGGCAATGGTACCCCCACTCCAGTACTCTTGCCTGGAAAATCCCATGGATGGAGGAACCTGGTAGGCTGCAGTCCATGGGGTCACTAAGAGTCAGACACGACTGAACGACTTCTCTTTCACTTTTCACTTTCATGCATTGGAGAAGGAAATGGCAACCCACTCCAGTGTTCTTGCCTGGAGAATCCCAGGGACGGGGGAGCCTGGTGGGCTGACGTCTATGGGGTTGCACAGAGTCGGACACGACTAATGCGACTTAGCAGCAGCAGCCTCATTGCTCTCTCTTCAACATGTAATATGCTTTAAGAATGCTTCCTTTACTCACTGTTCTGTTCAGATTTTTTAATTGCCAAATCCAGTGAGGCAATTTCATTCTTAATTTCACTTTACCTGCCTATGATGGTTGACCCTGTTCCAACTCCTGTCTACTCAAAACGTTCTCCTGCCTTAGACTGCCTGGTTTTGAATATTATTGTGTGACCTCAGCATTTTAATTAACCTATGTGTGTTTGAGTTTCTTTATTAGTAAAAAGAGAATAATAACAGTCCTTATCTCATATAATTGATTGAAGAATTAAATGAGATATAGAGTCAATACTCTGTAATTGCCTATATGAGAAAAGAATCTAAAAAAGGGTGGATATATGTATATGTATAACTGATTCATTTTGCTATGTACCTGAAACTAACACAACATTGTAAATCAACTATACTCCAATAAAAAAAAATTTTTAAGAATAGACAGTCAACAGAGGCCTACTATATAGCACAGGGAAATCTACTCACTATTTTGTAATAACCTATATGGAAATAGAATCTGGAAAGGAATGGATATATGTAGATATATAACTGGATCACTCTGCTATACACCTGAGACTAACATAGCATTGTAAATCCACTATAGTCCAATATAAAATAAAAATTAAATTTAAAAAATAATAAAAATATTGATTTCTCAGCCCAAAAAAAAAGGTGAGAAAAATCATTAAAGAAGAAAAAACAGAATTAAATGAGATCATACATGTGGGCAGTCTTGTATCCACATTTTTTAATGGAAAACTCTAAATCCTAAACTTTTTTTTCATAAATTTGTCACAAACTCATTTGCCAGAAAAGTCTGACCTGAACTGTCATGAAGCTATTTGTATTCTTTCGTTATCCCACTTGCTGTGAATCTTGACGTTTTGCTTCAAAGATACTAATGTGTTTGATAACAGGAAATGTTGTCAATAATCTTTACAGAAGAGATAAAAATATATAGAAATCTACAAATTTCTGAATTCCAAAATACAGATCTCTTCCTGTAACTCTAGACATGTCTACCTATGTGCTGACTGACCCTCTTGATGTGGTGATACCATGGAGATCCCAAAATCAACATATCCAAAACAAATGTATCATCTTGCAGCCTGCCCAATCATTCTTTCCCTCCAGTGTATATCACCTCCATCCACCCAATTGTCAAGTCGATAACTTCAGTTCTTCTCTATCCCTAGCTCTGACAGCCAATCTTGTTTATTCTACCATCCAGAGGTCTCTTAAAAGTTCCCATATACTATCACTGTTGGCACTGCTGGAGATCAGACCTTCTCCTATGCAATCAACATTGAGAATTCTTGTTACCTTAATTTCATGTACCTAGAGCATATTCATAATCTGTATCCATCAGGATAAATACTTCAGGGTCTCATCATCCACTTGGATTACCGTAACAGTGATGTAAATTTATCTCCCTGCCGTACTGCTCTCCGCCTCCATCCCCAAGCTCCACCCAATTCATTCTTTACCCTACACTGTAGCTAAAGCTCTTAAAACATAAATCTATTTACCTCCCACTCCTGAGTTGTTCTTTGCCCTCAGCTAAAAGTCCAATGCCATAAGTTAGCCTTTTTCTAATCCTTCCCTATCAGACTCTTGCTTACTTACCCCAGTGTCAGTGCTCACCATTCCCCTTTGCAACCCACGTCCTCATACTTCCTTGCTCCCCACACTCCTTTTTGTTCCTTGAACTTACTATGCTCTCTCTTTCTTCCTTTGTTATTGTTTAGTTGCTAAGTCGCGTCTGGCTCTTTTGCAACCCCATGAACTGTAGCCCACCAGCCTCCCCGTCCATGGGATTTCCCAACCAAAAATCCTGGAGTGGATTGTCATTTCCTTCTCCAGGGGATCTTCCCAACCCAGGGATCAAACTCATGTCTCCTGCATTGGCAAGCAGATTCTTCACCACTGAGCTACCAGGGAAAGCCCTTTCTTCCTTTACCCATGTCCTATATCACCAGGCATATTCCTTCTGAACCTAGATTAGATAACTTTTCCTCCAAAAGGCCTTCTTTGACTGTCCAAGACTTAGTGAAGAGCCCTTCCTGTGTCTTCTTCCAATGCCACCATATGCTTTTTCTGCTGTAGCATTTGCTTCACTATTATTAAAAAAAAAAAAAAGGTTATAAATACAGTTGAGATCCTAATTATCCTCTCACTAGAGCTGCCACTAACCACTTTGGCATCTTCATGAGAATTAAGAAATCTTCGTTGGACAATCACAGGCCCAAGGCAAGGAAATCAATTGCTGAAATTATTGTGATCTGGATTTCTATTTCTATTTATCCCTCTGATGGGTGCCCTCAGTGGAAAGAAGGAAGAAGTCTTTCTACATGAGAGAACTAGGAAAGGGAAATTCACAGTAATAGGAAAGTTTATGATATGTGACTAAAAGTGAATAATTCAGATTTAACAAAGACAAACAGGAGACAGAATTGTACACACGGATAGGGACTCATTATTAGGGACTTTGGCTTATTTTGTAGACAACGAAAGATATGTTTTGAGTAAAAAAGTAACATGGTTTTTTAGGAGAAGGAATCTATATGTAATGAGTACACAAGATGCTTTGGGGACTCATCACAAAAATTTTTTTGGTAACTATGTATTTTTACAGATGTTCACTAGGCTTATTATGGTGACCATTTTACAGTATATGCAAATATCTAGCCGTTATGTTGTATACCAAAATTAATATAATGTTGTATGTGAGTTATACCTTAATTTTTTTTTTTTTTTTTTTTTTTTTTGCTTTGGGGAAAGAGAAGATCAGGATTAGAGAAACAAAATAAGAGACTCCTGCATATGAAGAGATCATACTTTGAAACAGTAAATGTTTTCCTTCAACTTCTATATTTACTGTTATTCTCTTGCTATCACCCATATATATATTTATTTAGCTTTTATTAAGTGCCTATAACATGCAGAACACAAAATAAATTGATTTGTTAATTATTCAGTGCTATTGAGAAAAATTTTTAGTATAGAATTAAAGATTTTAATTTCCACCCACAATTCACACCACATACCACTATAAATTCCAAATATACTACTGAGTTAAATGCTTTAAAACTTAAAAATGGGTTTCTAAGTTATTTCTGAAACATAGGAAATTATAAATAACAAGATAAGCAGGTTTGATTACATCAAACCATATCACCTGCACACACACACAAAGCATAATGGAGATGAGGAATTTGAAAGAATGAAATATCATTCATGATTAATTTGACTGGGAAATTTTTTCTTCAAAATCTGCTTGGAATGAATACAAATCTATATGTAAAAGATTCCAATGAACAAATAGCCCAATGAATTAATGGATAATAACCATAATTGTAAATTTTTGCATGATTCTCAACCACATCTTGTGAGATTAATAGAACAAGTATAATTATTTCTATTGCTCACATTTTCTAAATGCCCCAAATATATTAAGTGACTTTTAGAAGATCCTCAGCCAGTATGTGGCAAGTCAAAACTCAGCCCAATTCTTTGGATACTGTGTTCAATATCCTTTCCTCTATGTCACATTGAAATATCAACAATATAGGACAAGGGTATAACCCAAATGAGAAAATACATTTATGAAAATTGCTAAAACTAAACTATGCATTATTGTTAATGAACTTAAATGACCCAGATATTTAGATATGATTAAATCAATAAGCAAATCACAGTATGTGAATTTAATTATAAGCAAAATTCCATTAGAATTGACACATTCAAGGACTATGTAGAAATATGGAAAAGATCTTTGAAAACACAGGCCAATGGAAAAACATGTAATGTGAAACATTACATATTCTTTGATTTCTACAATATACATTTTGACTTGTAATCAGGAACATGATAAAAGGCTATAGATTTTATGACTCAATGGTGATTTACAAGATTGGGGTTTTATTTTTCCTTTTCATATAATAATATTTCATGTTACTACTGACTTTGATGTTTCTATTCAATGTTCACTGTCAGTTGTTAATAGATCATTTAAAACCAAAGCCAAAACCTGCCTGAAAGAAATGATACACACACACATAAAATGTCTAGGGAATAAGTATAAAGCAACTTATTTCCAAAAATAAAAAGCTATATTGAGGTATAATTGACATACAATAAACTATACATATTTAAAAAGCTAAATTTAAAAAAAAGCTAAATTTATTGACTTTTGACATTTTGTTGTTCACAGTCACATCTGATTATTTGCAACCCCATAAATGCAGTACACCAGGCTTCCCTGTCCATCACCAAGTCCTGGAGCTTGGTCAAACTCATGTCCATTGAGTTCGTGTTGCCGTCTAACCATCTCATCCTCTGTCATCCCCTTCTCCTCCAGCTTTCAATATTTCCAAACATCAGGGTCTTTTTAATGAGTCAGTTCTTAGCATCAGGTGGCCAAAGCATTGGAACTTCAGTTTCAGTATCAGTCCTTCCAATGAATATTCAGGGTTGATTTCCTTTAGGATGGACTGGTTTGATCTCCTTGCTTGAGAGTCCAAGGGACTCTCAAGAGTCTTCTCCAGCACCACATTTTGAGAGCATCAATTCTTCAGTGCTCAGCCTTCTTTATGGTCCAACTCTCACATCTGTACATGACTACTAGAAAAAATATAGCTTTGACTCTATGGACCTTTTTCAGCGAAGTGATGTCTCTGCTTTTTAATACACTGTCTAGGTTTGTCATTACTTTTCCTCCAAGGAGCAAAGTGAAAGTTGCTTGGTCATGTCCAACTCTTTGCGACCCTATGGACTATACAGTACATGGAATTCTCCAGGCCAGAATAGCCTTTCCCTTCTCCAGGGGATCTTCCCAACCCGGGGATTGAACCCAGCTCTCTCTCATTGCAGGCAGATTCTTTACCAGCTGAACCACAAGGGAAGCCCTCCAAGGAGCAAGTGTCTTTTAATTTCATGGCTGCAGTCACCATCCACAGTGATTTTGGAGCCCAGGAAAATAAAGTCTATCACTGTTTCCATTGTTTCCCCATCTATTTGCCATGAAGTGATAAGACCAGATGCCATGATCTTAGTTTTTGAAAGTTGAGCTTTAAGCCAACTTTTGTTAAACCATCACCAAAACTGAAAAGTTTCCTGATGCCCCTTGGCAATCCATGCCTCCTTCGTGGTCCACAGGCAACCTCTGACCTGCTTTCTTTCACTATAGTTTCCATTTTCTAGAATGGTATGTAAATGAAATGATGCCATAGGTACTCTTTTTTTTGTTGTTTGTCTTCTTTCACTCAGGATAATTACTTTAAAATTCAGGTACATTTTTGTGGATGTGACTAGAAAGATGATTTCCATGTACACTAAAGTTTGATAGCTATTGTCAAAGGGCATTAATAATGACGAAAACATAATTTCCTTCTGGCATTTGCAGAATTTGTTGACGGAGGCACAGTGGTATTTTTCAATTCTTCTCTCACCAAGAGACAGCCAGAGGGAATGATCCCCAGTTGGAAAGTGGGGTGGGGACTCTGGATCCAACGCTGCCTGCAGTTCTTGGGTTCAGCTCAAGTTTTGGTAACGCAGTTTTCTTATCTGTGAAATGAAGTTAGACTGACTCCTTCTGGTGAATAGGAAACACTTTTTTTTCCCCCTAAGCTGTTAACATCTCTAGACTTGAGAGAACAAGAGGATTAAATGGGGAAATATACAGGAAATGCCAAAAAGGCAGACTAGGGAGGGGGCTGAGCAGTGGAAGAAGCCAGTGAACAGATGTTTTCTTTTCTTTAGGTCAGAAGCTTAGTAACCTTACAGACACTGATCTATTTGCTGTTTAGTAACCCTACATTTGCTGAGAAGGCAGGCTGAGGAAGTTGTTTTGCTGTCAGACAGAACTGGACTTGAATTTCACCCAAGCCCATGTCACTTCCCTTCTCATAGCGGATAGGAAAAATGAGAATAAAGAAAAACAGGCATTCAGACATCTGATAGATTGTTCTGAAGATTAAATGAGACAGCATTTAATAAACAAAAAACTTCACCTGTAAAATGAAGACCTATTTAAATGTAAGTAATGAAGTTCAGAGCTCTCAATATTTCAGGAATATTTGGTAGCAACAAAAATCCAGGTCCTTCTAGCTAGAAAACCAAAGGAAATGGAGAGAATCCCTGGGCAGAATCCCTTCTGTAGGTCTCTCCACAGTGCTCCCCTTAAGGAACCTGTATTCTGCAGACAGACTCTCTCTATCTAGTGAAGGAACTGTCCACACCGCAACAGCCTTTTGTTCAGTGATACATTGAAACTAGCTTCTACTGGCTTGTGAGAGCCCACTTTTAAATTTTCAGGAATCTAGTGAGTCAGTGGTTAATCACTAACAAAAAGTAAATTATAGTGATTTGCAATTAAATAACATATTAAAAAGGAAGGCAATCAATATTCAAAACTCCTTGCTTCCTAATTGTGTAACTACATTTTAGTATTATCTCTGCTGTTAAGGCTATTGATTTCTGATAAATCTGTATAGTGGAAATCCACTATACTGGCATGCTACAGAACATTAATTTCCAACCCCCATATTCAGTGATGTCATATTGGAACCTTGAAGTCAGCCATTGATCTCAGCTAATACTACAAATCAGGATTTGATTTACTGTTTGTTGATTATCTAGACTTCAGAAACTGATGGGGAAGATGCAGATTATGAATAACGAGGATTAAATTTAAGTGTTCGTGTCTATAGCTGTTACATTGTAAATACTAATAAGCAAATATTCTTCCAATATTCAAAAACTATTACCCAGTTCAGTAAAGAAGTCACTCACATCATTAACATGAATGTAAATTCTAGCACATATCTTCATTGTTTCATTTATATCACTAAGATAAATGAAAATACCAACTAATGATTATGTTGGAACTACATTATCCTCAATGACAACCACAGGTTGACGACAGACTTAAGAGTCAAGCAAAACTCAGTGAAAGTATCCTGTGAGATTCAATGGACTATATGAAATTCACAATAAACAGTACTGAATATTTTACTATTGCTTAAGATTTGTGCTATACACCTCTTATATCAGTGGACTTTATAATAAATTTAAATATATGCATATATATGCATTTCTTGGAAGTCAGCCAGAGATAGCCATTAAACGTTTCAGTTCAGTTCAGTTCAGTTCAGTCACTCAGTCTTGTCTGACTCTTTGTGACCCCATGAATCGCAGCACGCCAGGCCTCCCTGTCTATCACCAACTCCCAGTATTTACTCAAACTCATGTCCATCAAGTCGGTGATGCCATCCAGCCATCTTATCCTCTGTCGTCCCCTTCTCCTCCTGCCCCCAATCCCTCCCAGCATCAGGGTCTTTTCCAATGAGTCAACTCTACCTGAATGCTAATGTCCAGACTCATCAATTCTGAGTTTAGTAGTCCCAGTTTAAATAGAAAGCTCTCTTTTCGCTATCTAAGCATCTGTCCAACTGGGTCACACATCTACACGTCTGTGCTTGCACCAAGGATGGTTGCACAGTGTACATAGTACAGGAACTGATTTAACATGGGGCAAATGCCAGGCAATACCATGTTTGATAATCTCTCTGACTACAGAGACAGGTACAGTTCCCCAAAAGGAACAAAGATACTGGACAAACAAAACCAGCAGATGCCCATTACAGTAGGTCTTCCTTAAATAGTAACTCACTATCACGTAAAGCAGCTCTGGCCTTTTAATCTCAGGAAAGAAAATTAGTGACAGTTTATTCATGCAGTAGTACATCTGACACTCTAAGATTAAATAACCTGCAACATATTTAAATATTCTCCTTTCCCTAAGTCGCCAATAGGTTTTCAGCCACCAGTTGTTTATGATTTATTCTTTCCTCTAACCAGCATTTCTTGACCTTCTACTTTTTAAGGAACTGGGTTAGGTACTCTAGAACTACTTAAGTTTACTCTAAATTTGATAAATGGCAGTTTAGCTTGATCACAAGCCCATCTGTTGTGTCTCAAACATCCTGTTCTGAATATGGTATCACTTCTTTAAAAAACAGTTTATGCCACCTCAGCTTCAGTAGACTAATTGAACCAAACATGTTCAAAGAGGCAAACTCTAAGAATAAATCCCCAAATGTCAGTGCTGTCTAGGAGGAATGAAGAAACATATGGGATCCCAGTCATTCTTCAAATTATTCCTGCTAAGGTGTCTGAGGGGGCCAGGCTCTAGAGAGAAGCTTTATGCCTTCCAGAAAAGTCATATGGTCATGTAATTCTAATTGTAACCTTGAAAAAAATAATGAATTGTGCACTTGGAAATCATTACAAAAATACTCTTATCACAAAGGGCCATCACATTACATCCTATTTGCAGTTCAAAGCACTGTTAGAGCCTTAAAAATGCACAAGAAATGTCCTCCTATTGTAAGAACATCTTTTGCATGTGAACATAATGAATGCCATCCACCCTATACCTCATCTTTGGGGAGATCAGGCCAATGTCTTCTCTGGAGATGACTATAGTGTTCTTTGAAAATGCATCTTACTTACTTCCAAAAGAGAACAAATGGCTCTTATGCTAGAAAGAAATAGATCAAAGTGGCTCAGATGTGTAAACTAGAGGCAGTTAAAAAAGAGTTTTTGTTTAAAGGATATAGGCCAAAAAGAAAACATAAGCTCAGGAAGGTAAAGCAGTCAACTCAGCTCAAATCAAGAGAGAAAAAACAGCCTGAAACAGTTGACGCAACTCTACACGGACAGAATCTGTGTCTTGGGCTAGTGAAATGGGAGAAAGGAGCTGGGACAGAGGAGCTAGAGCAGGCAGGGTGGGGAGGCTTGAGTGCCAGCTATATGTGAGGCTCTGCTTTAGCTACTTGTCATAGGAAATCAGTAATCTTCTCTTCAAGATAGGTATTATATACCCCCAAATGACAGATGGTGAAACGAAGGCTCAGAGAAGTCAATAACTTGTCTCAGATCACACAGCTAAAAAGTGTTAGAACCAGAATTCAAATTTAGAACTCTGGTTCCAAACCCCTCTTCCTACAGTTTGGTTCCAATGAAACTGGACAGCAAGCAAATGCAAATCCTAATATCCAAAGGGACAGTGATGAGCTTGATTCCAGTGTAGGCTGTAGTTTATACCTGGGAGTGAAGCACAGCAGAAAGCTCTAGACAGTGGCAATATTTTCAGTCAGGTCATGAAACAAGCAGGAAGAGTAGAAGGACAAGTAGAAGAGAATATTCTATCTGATTCAGGATCTTAGATGCAGGATCTTAGCCAATGGCTAGGGATGGACCTGGGAACAAGTCCAGGTCCAGGGAGAGAGCCTGGTATGGCTATACAGGCTTACTTTATTGTGCTTCACAGATATTGCTTTTTTTTTTTTTTTTAACAAATTGAAGGTTTGTGGCAACCCTGCATTGAGCAAGTCCACTGGCATCATTTTTCTAACAGCATTTGCTCACATCATGTCTGTGTGCCACATTCTGGTAATTTGTGCAATATTTCAGACTTTTTCATTATTATTATATTTGTTGCGGTGATCTATGATCAGTGATCTTTGATGTTACTGTTGTAATTGCTTTGAGAAGCCACAAACTATACCCACATAAGACAGTGAACTTAATTGATAAATGTGTGTGCTCTGATTGCTCCACTGACAGACAATACCCCATCTCTCTCCCTCTCCTTGAGCCTCTCTATCCCCTCTTTAAACAACAATGTTTAAATTAGACCAACTAATAACCCTACAATGGCCTCTAAGGGTTCAAATGAAGAGTTGCACATCTCTCACTTTAAATCAAAAGCTAGACATGATTCAGTTTAGTGAGGAAGGCATGTCAAAAGCTAAAACAGGTCAAAAACTAGGCCTCTTGTACTAGTTAGCCAAGAAGTGAATACAAAAGAAAAGTTCTTGAAGGAAATGAGAAGCATTACTCTAGTGGACTCAAATGATAAGAGTGAAATAGCCTTACTGCTAATATGGAGAAGGTTCTCGTGATCTGAACAGAGGCTCAAACCAGCCACAACACGTCCTTAAGTCAAAGCCTAAGACAGAGCAAGGCCTCAACTCTCTCCAATTCTGTGAAAGCTGAGACTGGTGAGGAAGCTGTAGCAGAAAAGTTTGAAGCTAGAAGAGGTTTGTTTTAAAAGGTTTAAGGAAAGCAATCATCTCCATAACATAAAAGTACATAGTAGAGCAGCTGATGTAGAAACCACAGAAAGTTATCCAGAAGATCTTGCTAAGATAATTAATGAAGGTCACTACACTAAACAATAGATTTCGAATGTAGATGAAACAGCATTCTACTGGAAGAAGAGGCCATCAAGGACTTTCACAGATAGAGAGGAGAGCTTAATGCCTGGTTTCAAATCCTCAAAAGACAGCTGACTGTCTTGTTGGGGGCTAATACAGCTGGGGACTTGAAGTTGAAACCAGTGTTCATTTGCTATTCTGAAAATCCTAACACCCCTAAGAATTCTAGGAAATCGACTCTGCCTGTGCCTGTAAAATGGAACAACAAAGTCTAGATAACAGAACATACACTGTTTATAACATGGTTTACTGAATATATGAAGCCCAATTTTGAGACCTACTGCTCAGAAAAAAATATACTCCTTTCAAAACATTGATAATACACTTGATCACCCAAGAACTCTGATGGAGGTGTACAACAAAACTAATGCTATTTTCATGCCTGCTAACACAAATCCATCCTGCACTTTATGGTCTTAGAGTAATTTTGACCTTCAAGTATTCTCATTTAAGAACTACAGTTTGTAAGGCTTTAACTGCCAAACTCTCCAAGCCAGGCTTCAATAATACATGAACCGTGAACTTCCAGATGTTCAAGCTGGTTTTAGAAAAGGCAGAGGAACCAGAGATAAAATTGCCAATATCTGCTGGATCATCAAAAAAGCAAGAGAGTTCCAGAAAGACATCTATTTCTGCTTTATTGACTATGCCAAAGCTTTTGACTGTGTGGATCACAATAAGCTGTGGAAAATTCTGAAAGAGATGGGAATACCAGACCATCTGACCTGCCTCTTGAGAAATCTGTATGCAGGTCAGGAAGCAACAGTTAGAACTGGACATGGAACAACAGACTGGTTCCAAATAGGAAAAGGAGTACGTCAAGGCTGTATATTGTCACCATGCTTATTCAACTTATATGCAGAGTACATCATGAGAAACGCCGGGCTGGATGAAGCACAAGCTGGAATCAAGATTGCCAGGGGAAATATCAATAACCTCAGATATGCAGATGACACCACCCTTATGGCAGAAAGTGAAGAAGAACTAAAGACCTTCTTGATGAAAGTGAAAGAGGAGAGTCAAAAAGTTAGCTTAAAGCTCAACATGCAGAAAACTAAGACCATGGCATGCGGTCCCATCACTTCACGGCAAATAGATGGGGAAACAGTGGAAACAGTGGCAGATTTATTTTTCTGGCCTCCAAAATCACCACAGATGGTTACTGCAGCCATGAAATTAAAAGATGCTTACTCCTTGGAAGAAAAGTTATGACCAACCTAGACAGCATATTAAAAAGCAGAGACATTACTTTGCCCAACAAAGGTCTGTCTAGTCAAGGCTATGGTTTTTCCAGTAGTCATGTATGGATGTGAGAGTTGGACTATAAAGAAAGCTAAGCCCTGATGAATTGATGCTTTTGAACTGTGGTGTTGGAGAAGACTCTTGAGAGTCCCTTGGACTGCAAGGAGATCCAACCAGTCCATCCTAAAGGAAATCAGTCCTGAATGTTCATTGGAAGGACTACTGTTGAGGCTGAAACTTCAATACTTTGGCCACCTGATGCGAAGAGCTGACTCATTTGAAAAGACCCTGATGCTGGGAAAGATTGAAGGCGAGAGAAGAAGGGAACGACAGAGGATGAGATAGTTGGATGGCATCACCGACTCAATGGACATGAGTTTGAGTAAACTCCAGGAGTTGTTGATGGACCGGAAGGCCTGGCATGCTGCAATCCTTGGGGTCGCAAGGAATCAGACACAACTGAGTGACTGAACTGAACTGAACTAAACTGCCATATATGGTGATTTCTCTGATGGATCTGGGCAAAGTACATTGAAAACCTTCTGGAAATGATTCACCATTCTAGATGGAATCAGGAATATTTGTGATTCATGGGAAGAGGTCAAAATATCAACATTAATAGGAGTCTGGAAGAAGTTAATTCTAACCCTCACAGATGACTTTGAAGGGTTCAATACTTCAATAGAAAAAAAAAATGAAGATATGGTATATATATCAAGAGAACTAGAATTAGAAATGAAGTCTGAAATATGACTGACTTGTGGCAATCTTACTATAAAACTTTAATAGATGAAGAGTTACTTCATATGGATGAGCAAAGGAAGTGATTTCTTGAAATGGAATCTACTCTTGGTGAAGATGCTATGAAGAGTTTTTAAATGAATGCAAAGGATTTAGAATACTACATAAACTTTGTCAATAAAGCAGTGTCAGGCTTTGAGAGGATAGACTCTAATTTTGAGAGAAGTTCTGCTGTGGGTGAAGTGCTATCAAATAGTACTGCATGCTGTAGAGAAACCATTCATGAAAGGTAGAGCCAGTCAATGCAGCAAATTTTATTACTGTCATAGTTAAAGAAATTGCCACCGCCACCCCAACATTTAGCAACCTGATCAGTCAGCAGCCATCAACATTGAGACAAAACCCTCCACCAGCAAAAAGATTACAATCTGCTGAAGGCTTAGATGATTATTCAAATTTTAAGAAATGAAGTATTTTTAACTAAGGTATATACTTTTTATACATAATCCTTTTTCATACTTAATAGACTACAGTATAGTGTAAACATAACTTTTATATACCCTGGGAGTTCAAAAAATTCCTGTCGCTGGCTTTATTCTGAGATTCACTTTATTGTAGTGGTCTGAAACCAAACCTACAGTATCTCCAAGGTATGCTTGTCCTCAAGGAACTGTCAATGCTAGTTGGCAACTGAAATTCAAACTCAAACTGGAGGTAGAAGCCCCATCATATGGAACAGCTGCCTGGGGGAAGAGGATGGGATGAAAGTTGCAGCTAAATACACCACAAGATCCTAGCACCCCAGTCACTGAACCTTGGACTTTGGCAGCAAAATCACATCTGATGGGGACATACCTCCTTAGGTCCTGAGATGGGCTCAGTCTCTGAGTGGAGTCAAGCCTGCAGACTGAAGGTCTTCAGCACTGGTATCCGAGCATGGCTCCTAGTAGAGGAGAGACAGATTGAGTAAGAAGACCAAAAAAGAAGTGAAACATTTGTAAATGCCAAAAAAGTTCTAAGAAAGGAAAAAACAAAAGATGGAGATCAAAGAGAGACGTAAAGGGAAAAGGGACATTCTTTAGATTAAATGTTTATAGGAGGTCTCTTTGTGAAGGTCATGTTTAAGCTGCAAACTAAGGGGAAGGAGAGAACATAGGCCAAATGGAGCAGAAAGAAGAGCAGCCCAGGCAGAGGGGAAAGTGCTCGTAACAGGCTGCAAGTGCCGCTAAGGGTGGATGTTAAAGAAACCATAAGAAAGGGAGGCTCCGGTGGGGTAGCGCAGGGGAGAGGAAAGAAAAGTGATGCTGGACATAACAAACGCAATATCATTCAGCTTGTAGACCAAGGTAAGGAGGTAGAACTTTTCCCTGCAAAGTACAAAGGGGAGCCATCAAGGCATTTATAAGTGGGATGCAGCATGATCACTCTGCAGCAGGAAGAAACAGGAGAGAGTGTGGGACCAATGAGAAGGCTGTTACCATCATCTAGGCAAGAGGTGAGTATCCTGCTGCAAAATGGACAGTGGAGATAGGAAGAAGAGGACAGGGTGCAGATAAAACTAGAAGATCAAATCAACAAGGACTCATGGATGAAATGCCTGTGGGAAGAAAGGACAAGGGAAAAGTAAGGGATAAATTTGTTCCTGCCATTGGCAGCTGGGTGAACAATGGCGCTGTTGGCTGAGATGGGAAAGTTCTATTAGTGAAAGACATGTTTCAGAAGAGAAATCAGAAGATGCATTTTGGACACCTTGAATCTGATATATCCAAAGTGGAAATGTCAAGGAAGGCACTTGATAGTTGACTGTGGAGCTCACAGGAAAGGTTTTGACTCCTGGGAGCAGATGATGTTGTTTAATCGCTAAGTCACGTCTGATTCTTTTGTGGCCCCATGGACTGTAGCCCACCAGGCTCCTCTGTCTATGGGATTTCCCAGCCAAGAATACTGAAGTGGGTTGCCATTTCCTGCTCCAGGGGATCTTCCTGAGCTGTGATCAAACCTGCATCGCCTTCATTGTCAGGTGGATTCATTACTGCTGAGCCACCAGAGAAGTTCTGGGAGCAGATGGAACTATCCCAGAAGGAAATTCTACAAGGATTTCCTCTTAAGGTATCTACATTACCTCTGTGTCTACATTACCAGTTCCACAATTGCACACATATGTTACAGAGTATGTTGTTTTATACCTTTCATGTCTTAGTAAATTAAAAAAAGGAAGTAGAAAGAGGTACAATAAGAAAAGAACCACAACAAAAAGACTAAATTCTCACAGCACTAGTCATATTAGGAAAACACTAGAAAAACCTAATTACCATCAGTAGGCACTAGGCTAAATAAGTTATTGCACATTCCTTAAATGAAATATAATTCAGCCACTAGAAATTACTACCATAAATCTATATTTATTTTCTAATATGTAAGATATACTAATTGTGTTATACAGAAAAGGCATATTATAAAAACAAGAGTATATAAGTCATGTCATGTATTTGTTAGAGATAATTTAATAACCACATGGATATGACCGCCCCAAAGCCTTGAGAAATATATGTTCCAAAATTTAAATAGTTACTTTGGGTGTTGAAATTCTGGGTGAGTTCTACTTTCTTCTTCATACTTTGATACATTACCAGGTTATACTTTACAATGAATACACATTTCTATATGTATATGCTTTACATCTTTATAGTCAAAGAACAAAACAGTCATTTTTATTTAGGGAAAATGAAACAAACAACAGTCTGTAAACTTCAGGTGGAAACTGGAAAGAGCCAGACTGGCAGCCAGCTGCTCTGTCACAGCTGTGATCAAAATACAGTTTGTGTTTATTCAACAGACACTTCCCATGCACCTATTCTGAGCCACACTCCACCATATTTTGTGACCTCAATAAACTCACAAGGAAACAACCTGGCTTTAGATACACAGTTGTAGAAGATTGTATCATTTTGCTAGGGTAACAAAATGCCATGGACAGTGTGGCTGAAACAACAGGAATTTACTTGCTCTGAGTTCTGGAGACTGGAAGTCCGAGAGCGAGGGGTCAGTTGGCAGGCTGGGTCTCTCCTGAGGCCTCTCTCCTTGGCTTGCAGACGGCCACCTTCTCTCTGTGCCATCACATAGTTTTTCCTTTGTGCTGGGGCATCCCTTGCATCTCTGTGTGTTCAAATTTCCTCTTCTTATAAGTCAGATCATATTAGGGCCCATGTTTAGGACCCTCATTTTAACTTTATCACCTTTTAAAGACCCTATCTCTAAATGCAATCATATTCTGAGGTATTGGATGTTATGACTTTCACATATGAGTTGTAAAGAATCTACCTGCAGTGCAGGAGACCCCGGTTCAATTCCTGGGTTGGGAAGACCCCTAGAGAAGGGATAGGCTGCCCACTCCAGGGTTCTTGGGCTTTCCTTATGGCTCAGTTAGTAAAAACTTTGCCTGCAATGTGGGAGAGCTGGGTTCGATCCCTGGGTTGGGAAGATCCCCTGGAGAAGGGAACAGATACTCACTCCAGTATTCTGACCTGGAGAATTCCATGGACTGTATAGTCCATGGGGTCTCAAAGAGTCGGACACAACTGAGTGACTTCCACTTGGGGTGATGCAATTCAGCCCATAACAAGGATCCACAAAATTAAAACGTCAGTTGTAAGAATGCTATTTATTTTGTGATTCACTCTGATGTCTTTTAAATTTTCTTTGTAAAATCTGGACCAGATACTTGGAAATATCTTACAAAATAATAATAATCAGCTAAAGAAAATTATTCTGTCTTCTTATAAAATGATTGAAAGTGTGTTAGTCACTCAGTCATGTCTGACTCTCTGTGACCCCATGGACTATAGCCCTCCAGGCTCCTCTGTCCATGGAATTCTCTGGGCAAGAACACTGGAGTGGGTTGCCATTCCCTTCTCCAGGGGATCTTCCCAACCCAGGGATCGAGCCCAGGTCTCCTGCACTGCAAGCAGCTTCTATACCATCTGAGCCACCAGGGAAGACCTATAAAATGATTAGATACTATTAATATATGACACATTCACCTTTATGTTTTAGGTTTAAGATGTATAAAAATTTACAAGACAAAGAAATTTGACAAAAGTGGAGGTTGCCTGGGAAAAGGCATGATATGCTGATAATTTTCTATATTTTGATAGGTATTTGCATCACACAGAGGTTTGCATTTGTCAAGACAATAAATATATACCTAAGATTTGTGCATTTCTTTGTAATATGTATATTTTACTGTAAATGAAAATAACTGTAAATAAATACTACAGACTATATGCTGATGTCTGCAGTTAACTTTGAAAAAAAAGAAATTTGACAAAGAAGCTTTCATTCTGGAACCTATGAAACCTAGAATAGAAGTATTCAGAATAAAATTTCCAGTGAGTGAGATTATGTCTATTAACACAATAGATTTTTATAAACTGTTAATAACTCTTCAATTCACTTTGTTTTATATGCACTGAGGAGAATCAGACTGAAATAAAATCAAGAATTTAAAAGCTAGAACCACCTCTAAGAGTTAAAAAATATTTTTCTATATGTCATGTTCATCAAACCAGTCCATCCTAAAGGAAATCAGTCCTGAATATTCATGGGAAGGACTGATGCTGAAGCTGAAGCTCCAATACTTTGGCCACCTGATGCAAAGAACCAACTCATTGGAAAAGATCCTGATGCTGGGAAAGATTGAGGGCAGGAGAAGAAAGGGGTAAAGAGGATGAGATGGTTGGATGGTGTCACCGACTCAATGGACATGAGTTTAAGCAAAGTCCAGGAGATAGTAAAGGACAAGGAAGCCTAGCCTGCTGCAGTTCCTGGGGTTGCAAAGAGCCAGAAATGACTTAGCAACCAAACAATAGCTAAGTCATGTTCAAAAAATCAACTCACTTTGTTTAGGAATCCTCAAAATCCATTTTGCCTTAAACAATGCCAAATGAAAGGAAAAGAAAGCACCTCTTCATTGGAGAAAAGAGGGTTTCCCAAGAGATTTAACTGAGCAAACACCAAACATATTATAGCTGCCCATGGTAACAAAAATCAAATGAAAGACAAATAAATTACAAGCAAAGTCACACCTTCTCAGCAATATCCAAGTTAATGCTATCAACATATGCAACTGAGAACACTTGAAAAAAAGACTATTCCATTCCTACCTCCTCTGCATTCTCTTTTGTGCAAGATTCTACCCATGAAAAAGGAAGGGAGCAGGGATGCCAAAAAAAATAGCAGCATTTACCACCACAGTGCTAGGTACAGAGTAGATTATCAGTACATGTGTAGGGGATGTTTGTTTGCTCCTTCTGTGAAATATATTCCCCTATTGCCCCCTCTCCCTTCTCAATTGTACCCAAGGTACCTTTGGTAGCATCCATCTCCCAATTTCAGTCATATGGTATAGACTGCACGACCAACTCTGGGAAAGAAGTCTATATTGCTTAGGTCAGTCAGCATTTCCTATCTACCATTACTGTTTTTAAAATGAGCATATTACTTAGTCAGAACCAAAGAGATGTGAAATGACTTTATTGAACACTCCTGGGAAGAAGAAGCTTTCTCTCTCTCTCCTAGTCAGTGGATTATGAAGCCTAGAATTAAAGCGGTGATTGTTGGTACCTAGAAGAGCCTGGGGCTATAATGAGTCAACAAATGGAGCTTCCAACTGACACCCACACGTGCATCCATGCATCTAGATCTGATTATTACGTCAGGGTGACATATAATTCCTTTAATTTTTTAAGCTCTTTTGAATTGTGATTTTTGACATTTGCAACCAAAAGATCTCTAACTTAAGTGGGAAAAAAATGAATGAAAGAAGTGATAAGCCAGGCATCCGGCCCTAGCAGGTATATGGGGAAAGATTGCCGTAGGCATATTCTATATGCGTGCACCATGGACAAGATTGCAATCTGTTACTCAAAAAGGGAAAAATTGCTCACAATTTCCCCCACAAGATAAAATTAAGATAAATCTACCCAATAGTCCTAATTCCCACCTTTACCCTTGGATGGTCAATTTTCAACAACATGTAGGCGATTCAGGTATGACCAATCTAGACAGCATATTAAAAAGCAGAGACATTACTTTGCCAACAGGTCCATCGAGTCAAGGCTATGGTTTTTCCAGTAGTCATGTATGGATGTGAGAGTTGGACTATAAAGAAAGCTGAGCCCTGAAGAATTGATGCTTTTGAACTGTGGTGTTGGAGAAGACTCTTGAGAGTCCCTTGGACTGCAAGAATATCCAACCAGTTCATCCTAAAGGAAATCAGTCCTGAATATTCATTGGAAGGACTGATGTTGAAGCTGAAACTCCAATAGTTTGGCCACCTGATGCGAAGAACTGACTCATTTGAAAAGACCCTGATGCTGGAAATGATTGAAGGTGGGAGGAGAAGGGGACAACAAAGGATGAGATGGTTGGATGGCATCACTGACTCGATGGACATGAGTTTGAGTAAACTCCAGGAGTTGGTGATGGACAGGGAGGCCTGCCATGCTGCAGTCCATAGGATCTCAAAGAGTTGGACACGACTGAACGACTGAACTGAACTGATATGATTCAATTTATAAAATCCCAGTAGCAAATATCCAATTCCAACATAACTTTTTTCTTCACATTTCATCATCAGTTGCTATATTTGATCCTTTTGACATAATCAAGCACATATTTTGGAAATGTTGGGGATGAAACTACTTTATCTATTAGAAGAAAAATACATGCTAAATTCCGTTAGGAACTTTATGTACATAATCTCATTAAATTACACAATAACCCTGTGGGAAAGATTGTAACAGCCTCATTTTAATTAATAAAAAGGAGGTTCAGAGAGGATATGGAGCATGCCTAGGTTTACACACAGGTAAGTCATAGAGCTGAGATTCCAGCCCATGTTTAATGATTAAAATTGCACTTCTGAATTATACATTAAATAAAAATAATTTTTGCATGTCACTGTGATACGCAATGATGGGAATGCAAAAGACAATTTTTACAAGGTTCTGCCTTCAAACAATGCAGTCTCACTGAGGAAAATACACAATACACAAAAACTGCTTTTACAGGGACTTCTCCGGTGGTCCAGTGGTTAAGAATCTGCTTTCCAATGCAGAGAACATGGATTTGATCCCTGGTCAAGGAACTAAGATCCCACATGGCACAGGGCAGCTTAGCCAGTGTCTTCTAGAGCCTGCCTGCTACAGCAAAAGATCCTACAAGCTGCACTAAGACCCGATGCAGGCAAATAAAAAAATATGATTTTTTTTAAACCTGCTTTTTTTTTTCCCCCAGATAAATAAACCAGTCATTTATTCCCCTCTTTTTCTTGTTTAGAAATTCTCATGATCCCTCAGACAGTTCCCTCTGGAATGAGCTTTCCTCTTCTCCCCCAGCCAGCCCCAGTGGGTTCACCTTTACAGGCTCTGGGACTAGGACAGGAAGTAAGACTTGTGAATATTTCTTCACTGGGAATTAAACCTGCTTTTACAGAGCAATGAACAAAGTAGGACAGGAATATAGAAGTTAGAGTGCACGAGTAAAAGAAAAGTTTCATAAAGCAGGTTGATCCTGGGACTCAAAGAATGAATAAGTAAAGAAGAGAAAAAAGAAATGTCAAAGCAAAAGCCACAGCACTGAAAAGAAAGAAAGAGAGAGAGAAAGAAAGGTGGGGTTGGAGGAGGGAGGGAGTAGAGAAGAAGAAAAGGAGAGAAGGAAAGAGGGAAGGAGCGAAATAGAGCCTGGAGTGTTCGAGACACCAAAGACTGGCTATAGCAAAAGACTCAGGGGCAGGGTGTGGTCAGAGAAATAGAGGAATACAAAATGAAACTGGAGAGGTCTGCTATGTAATGGAGAGAAGTGGGGAAAATATTGATATTAATATATATCTTGCCTCTTTTTAAATAGGTATGGGGCCTGGGGTGAGCCAAAATTTGACTTTTAGCAGTGTTATCATTTTTGCTTTTGTTTCTTAAGAGAAATCAGTCTGACAGTGAGATAGGAGCAAGAAACCATGATTTAAGTAAAAACCATGGTGCAATAGAAACCACTAGGCTCTCTATGCTATGGTCTCTACCCTATGGTCTATCTATCTAGCATACTGCCAGTGAAGAGAGAAGGTGCTTGTGTCTGCAGAGAAGAGACGGTCGACGATCACATTATATGTGTAATCTGCTTTAAAACCTGGAAAGCCAATGGCACACTTTTGTGAAATATTGTTGAAGTTGGAAGGTTCAAAGAATATTCAACAATTACTGGAAACTTTCAAATGCAAGGATTTCTGTCAACCATAAAAGTGTCTACCTTCTGATGCATGAGGTAGAAAGATAATGACTCATTTTATTTAATTGAAGTAGAAAGCGTCAGGTGTTAATCCACCCATGTAGGCTAAGCTTTAAAAAATTATAACAGCATAACAGCTGCTGAGTGGAAAGAACCTTCCTGTGTTCTGCACTATCTTTTATATTAAATTCCTTTTTCTTGAGAATGATTAAGTCTGTGCTTCAGTTTACTAATACAGCTAGTGATAATGCTGGGTTTACAGAAAATAAAATTATTATTCTGCTCTGATTGCTGCCTCCACTGTTGAAAGACAACACGGTAATTTCAGTCACCAACATTTAACAGTGTTTACTTTAGTGGGATGTTAAATCTCAGAGATGGTGAAATTAAGTTACTTGACTAATAAATGTCACCGATGCATGTTTTTAAACTAAGACAATGTAGTCCTGGAGAGTAGTTAGATAAGAAAATTACAGCTTAGGAAATAAGTCAAAACTAACGTTTAATATTTCTGAAAGGTAAGGCAGGCTTTTAAAAGTCACAGGCAGCCTGATAGCATTGTGGTCAGAATAGGAAGTCTCTGAGGCAAGTAAGGGTAAGAGCCTTGGAGCAAGATCATCAGGCTTGAGTCCCAGTTCTGGCGCTTGCTGGCTAAGTGGCCACGGATTTAACCTTCATCTGTAAAGTGAAAAGGGTAACAGTGCTTACTACAAAGGGTTTTGTGAGAATTAAATAACATTTTATAAGTAACCACTGTTGCATGAATATACCATTCAATACATATATATTAATCCCTTATTCCATGTATTAGTTGGGATTCTTCAAAGAAACCAGCACCAATAGGAAATTATTTATATCTATATGTATCAAGATTGCTGGAAGAAATATCAATAACCTCAGATATGTAGATGACACCACCCTTATGGCAGAAAGCAAAAAGGAACTAAAAAGCCTCTTGATGGAAGTGAAAAAGGAGAGTGAAAAAGCTGGCTTAAGACTCAACATTCAAAGAGCAAGTATCATGGCATCCAGTTCTTCACTTCACTATGGCAAATAGATGGGGAAACAATGGAAACAGTGACAGGCTTTATTTTCTTGGGCTCCAAAATCACTGCAGATGGTGACTGCAAGTCATGAAATTAAAAGATGCTTGATCCTCAAAAGAAAAGTTATGACAAACCTAGACATCATATCAAAAAGCAGAGATGTTACTTTGCTGACAAAGGTCCATCTAGTCAAAGCTATGGTTTATCCAGTAGTTATGTATGGATGCTGAAGGTGAAGCTCCAATACTTCAGCCACCTGATGTGAAGAGCCGACTCATTGGAAAAGACCCGGATGCTGGGAAAGATTGAGGGCAGGAGGAGAAGGGGGAGATAGAGGACAAGATGGTTGAACAGTATCACAGACTGAATGGACATGAGTTTGAGCAAACTCAGGGAGATAGTGAAGGACAGGGAAGACTGGCATGCCCCAGTACATGGGGTAGCAAAGAGTTAGACATGACTGAGCGGCTGAACAATCTATATCTATATCTATTTGTTGTTGTTGTTTAGTCACTCAGTCATATCTAACTCTTTCATGACCCTCTGGACTGTAGCGCACTAGGTTCTTCTGTCCCTGTGATTTCCAGACAAGAATGCTGTAGTGGGTTGTCATTTCTTTCTCGAGGGGATCTTCCCAACCCAGAGATCGAAGCCGATCTCCTGAATTGGCAGGCGGATTCTTTGCCACTGAGCCACCAGGGATGCTTATAGTTATAGATATCTATAGCCATACCTATAAAGAGATGTATTATAGAAATTGGCTAATGTGATTATGGAATACTCTGTATAATCTGCCATCTGTAAACTGAAGAACCATGAAGTCAATGACACAATTCAGTCCAAGGCTGATGCCTGAGAACTAGGGTTCACTGATATAAGCCCGGAGTCTAGAGGCCCAAGAGCTAGGACCTCTGATGTCCACAGGTAAGAAAAAATGGACATCCCAGCTCAAGAAGAATTTGCCCTTCTGTGTATTTTTGTTGTTCTTCTTCTAGTCAGGCCTGCCACAGACTGGATGATGTCTGCCCACGCTGATGAGGGGGTGCCTCTTCATCAGGCTACTGAATCAAATACTAATCTCTTCCGGAAACACCCTTTTAGTCACATCTAGAAATGATGTTTCTCCCGTTATCCCAGCATTCCTTGGGCTAGTCAAGCTGACACATAAAAATAATTATCACATTTCATGGAAGGCCTTAAACTCTGTGGAAAACAAGTAAATGAACACAAGGTGGCCCCTAATTATCGGGCATTCACCAGGTAGTAGGAACACCAAAGCATGAATAGAGATAACAGTAATTCTTTTCAGTAAACATGTAGCTCCTATCTATTATATGCAAACTTTTGTCCCAGGTGTTGAGAAGAAACACTCTGCACTAGCTTAACTTATAACTGTCTATCACATTACTATGTATTACAATAAGACAAGTTCAATGAAAAGTATTGTTGAAACATATAATGCTGGTAGGAGTTGTTGCCACTCAGTGGAGGAGACAGGATCAGGAAGAGCTTCATGGATAGGTACAAACTAATCTGGATCTCAAAGAATGAGCAGGATTTCAGCATGTCAGATATGGGACGTGTGTGAAAAAGGGTTAACTCAGCAGGCCTGGGTGGTTCAAATCTGCACATTAGAAAGAAATGACTGACTCTTGACTAGTTCCTGGGATATAACCTGGAATATCATACTTGATGAGATCATCTTTGTATACCTGGGCTTTGGGCCAATGACAAGTAGTTTATGCCAACAATCTGAATTATTGGGGATGTGGGACAGAGACTACACTGTATCAGTTTAACCTCTGATGAGCTGGAGACTGAGTAACTAAGGTCAGCTACAAAGGATGATCCATACCTACCTCAGTTCAGTTCAGTTCAGTTCAGTCACTCAGTCATGTCCAACTCTTTGCAACCCCATGAATCGCAGCATGCCAGGCCTCCCTGTCCATCACCAACTCCCTCACCTACAATTAGATCTCTGCAGACCTAGGCTCAGGGAAGCTTTCCTGGCTGACAGGACTCTGTACACACTGTCATACATCATTGATGGAAGAAATAAGCACTGTCCAGACAGCTCCATTGGAAGAGGGCAACTGGAAGTTTGCACCTAGTCGCACCTGGATTCTGCCCTGTGCAACTGGGTACCTTGTTGATTTCAATCTCTATCCTTTCATATAACAAATTGCAACCATGAGTATAACAACTTTTCTGAATTCTATGAGACCTTCTAGTGAATCACTAAATCGTAGTGTGGTCCTGGAGACCCCTGACACTGGATGCAAAATAACCAGGACCTTAAAGGATGGGCAGGATTTCAGCGGTTCAAATAGGTGCAAAAGTCAATTCGGGAAACTTGAGAATTGCACTACAGAGAGAAACTGTAAATATTTCCATGTCAACACAGTCTCAAATTATTTGTAAACATTGAAACACATAGAGCTACAAATACTGTAATTACTATAATTGATTTAACAAATCAATTTCTAGCAGGAACAAATATATTGTATACGAAATGTGTACATGAGTAAATTCCAATGTTGTCATTATTTATGATTCATCCTATGATATTTTTGTATGAGTTTTACAAATAAAGACAGTCATTCTTTTTGTCATTAAATATAAATGAGAGCATACCTGTTCTATATGTAGCTTTCATTTTAAAGCTTATAATTTTCTCCATGACATATAGGATTAGACGTTTATTTTAAATCACCAGATGGCTTTTTTTTAAACTTTGATACATTTGTATTTGGTAATTTCAAGATAGACTGATGTTCAAAAAACATTTTTATACGTATTAAAATACATTTTGCCCAAACTAGGTCATTTACATTGCAAAGGTATATTAAACAGACATTAAAAGGAATGAAATCTTGCCATTTGCAGTGACATAGAAGGACCTAAGTGAAATAAGTCACACAGAGAAAGGAAAATACTGTATGTTTTCACTTATATGTGGAATCCAAAAATAACAAAAACAAAAACAAATGAGCAAATGTAACAAGAGAGAAACAAACCTACAGATACAGAGAACAAGCTAGTGTTTGCCAGAAAGGAGGAGCACGCGCAAAACAAGTGAAGGGGATTAAGAAGTACAATCTCCAGTTACAAAATTAATGTCACAGAATGTATAGCATAGGAAAAATCATCAATAATATTAAAGTAACTTTATATGGTGTATAATCTATAAAACATTGAATCACTGTGTTACACACCTGAAACCAAAATAAGATTGTAAATCAACTATCATTAAATTTTTTAAAAAATATTGATATCTGTTTTTATTTATCAGATTGACTAAGATATTTCTATATTATAAACAAAAAATTTATTCAAGTATGTAGAAATGATCCTTCACTTGTTTCTGGTAGTAGTTACCCTGAGCAATAATTTTCCAATACATCAAAATCACTTTTGTAGACATCTGCTTCCAGCAACAAAGATTATTATTAAAGCTTGAAACATACCCATATATCCCATAATCTACTTCAATCCTCCTTAGATAACCAATTAGCCTTTCCTTTTCTTTGGGTATGAGTTGCTCAGCTTTGCAGCATTTGAAGAATTAGTCACATATCTCATAATCGTCAAGGATAAAGCATTTGGGACTACTGTGACTAAAGAACAGGGCTACCTACTAATACTTTTAAATAAAGATGTAACAATAACAAAGAGCATAAAAAAACTAAAAATCTGCCAGGAAGCTCATGGCAATGAGCGGCTCTTGCAATCTAGGAGTCGGGTGCCATGATCTGGGAAGGAAACAACCTGCTTTACATTGTTGCCTCTTTCTGAACCCAAATAGTTATGGAAATCCTGACTCAGTCACCTGTTGGTGGTGGTGAGGGCAATGATAACTACAAATATTTTCATTTATACTATCTGTTCCACTTACTGCATCTCAGAACAAAAATCAATTCCAGTTACTATAACTGCATAACAAATTATTACAAAATTTAGAGCCTCAGAACAACATTTAATTTGCTCATGGGTCTGTAATCTGAGCGGAGCTTGGTTAAAACAGCTCATCCCTGCCTTACTGGGCACCAGCTGGGATGACTTGAAGGATAGAATTGGAATCACCTGAAATCTTGCCCATTTACTTGACTCATGTCTAATGCTGGCTGTGGGCTGAGACCTTATCTGGCAATGTTGGCCAGAACACTTTTGTATGGCCTGGTTTCCTGGCAATATAGTGACAATTTTCCATGAGTGAGCATCCCAAGAGGAGGGGAAAGAGGGATGGAAAGGGAGAGAGAGACTGTTGCAGTCCTTTACTCAGATTCTTTTAGTGTTGCTTTCAGAAGACACATTCCAGATACTAATCTTACAATCAGAGGACTTTAGGGGAATGAAAAAAAGAAGCAAAAACCCCTGTGAATGATAAAACGAAATGCTCTGTTTAATTTATTGCAACAGCTAGTAATATCAGAATGAAGGAAAATGAAACCTTCTACTGAGCTATAACACATAATCAATTTCATAAAAATGTAGTCACTGATTATTCCAGGAGAAAATTACATTATGAAAAGTGAGAGAACTGCATACCTCTAGGCCTTTAACTTATCCCATAAACTGCATTATAATTGCCCCTGATTGACAAGACTGTTAAAACCAAGAAACAAAACCCTCCTGGAGATAGCCTCAGCCTTTGTACATGAACATGATAATGCTTATTTTAAAATAAAAGATACAATTGAGATCTATTCATATTAACACATTTTATTTATACATCAATACCCTAAGAAGACCAAAATTCTCTTTTGATTTGCTGATTTCATGTATTGTTCTTTTATCTTGTGTTTGGTAAACAAAAGAACCCTCACAATAGTTGTGAATTAATTAAAACGTAGAGAGTGCCCAGCAAGCATAATTATTCCTATATACTTTCTTTTATAAGGATGAAGGAGGAGGAAATCTTTGAGTTTCCTGGTGGCTATTCCAGGAAACCCAAATATAATTTAGACATAAAGTTCATCTTAATAATTTTATTGTTATGAATTTGGGGTTTGAGTTTGGGAAAGGCAAAATCCAAGTGACTTGTCAGGCCAAAGCAGAAGATAAGTCATAAATACCCAAAGACAAACAATTACATGCAACATTTAAAAATATGTAACCATAACTATTAATAATTTTAAGAAAATAATCCTTTTGCAAAGCAATTTAAGAGTATTCAAAAAGCACAGAGTTAGAACAATTTATTAATAAAAGAAATCTCTGTTATCTGGACACAGATTATTATTATTATTTGCTACACAGAAGAAAGCTAAAAAGCCTCAAATTCTAGTTTTATTCTTTGTGAACTTAATCTATTTGACAATTTGCGATAAAGGATTTATATATATACAAATTCATACAAACTCAAAATTTTCAACACTGCTTTTCAAGTCATTAATTGTAGGCATTATAACTAAAAATATGGTCTCAGCTTTGTCTCTTTTAGCTTTATCAAGGCTGACATCTTCCAGAAACAAAGTTGCATAATTCCTTAAGAAAATTCTAGGAAATGAAAAAAATAAAAAGAAAGAAAATTCTAGGAAATGAAATCCAGTAAAATAAAAAGGAACATACCGCATGGCCAAGTGGAGTTTACCCTAGAAATGTAAGTTTAGTTTAACATTCCATAACCAATTGGTATAATTAATCATGTTAAAGAAAAATAAAGGAAGAAAACCATATGATTATTTAAATAGACACAAAATATGCATTTAACAAAACTCGATAGTCATGTATAATAAATCTTAGCAAGTTAAAAACAAAAGGAAACTTTTTTTTAACCTAACAAGGGACAGGCATCCAAAAACTCCTAACACGATACACAATCGTGAAATATTGAATGCTTTCTCTCCAAGATCAAGACAAGGGCAATTGATGAAATTTTAATATGAACATGGATGAATCTTGAAAACATTATGCTAAGTGAAAGAAGCCAGCCACAAAAGACCACAAATCATATTATTCCATTTATATGACATATCCAAATTAGACAAATCTGCAGAAACTGAAAGTAGATTAGTGCTTGCTTAGAGTTGGGGAGGATGGTTGGGGAGAGGGATGATGGCTAAACTGTTTCTTTTTGAGGTGATGAAATATTCTAAAACTGTGGTGATGGCCACACCCATCCATGAATATTCTAGAACCCTTGATCTGATTTCTTTAAAAGGGCCAATAAAATGAATTTTATTCTCAGCAAAGACATAATTTAAAAATTCAATGGTCCTATATGCAGGCTCTGTTTCTCAAAATTCACGTTATCTTAGCTCATCTTCCCTAGCAGCAGAGAGAGTCTGGGATTCTAATGCATATAGTGTACTGAGGGACTGCTCTTGAGGAAAACCTTCAAGAGAGTGAGGACTGCAGTTCTAGAAGAGGAAAGAGTCAGGCATGGACCAAGTTTAGTTCTGGAGCCTAAACTGCCCCTGTAGAATTAGTCCCACTTTGAATCAAGAGGGTTGGTCTTACTTATCCTCATATTAGTCAGGCTTTGGCTTTCAGCCACCACCAGCAGTTGAGGTTGTAACCTTTTAGCAGCAGGTACCCACTAGCTGAGAGCTGCCATCTATCTGGTGAAAGCCAGTAGCTGTGAGTCATTAGCGGTCAAAACACAGCCCCTAAGAGATGAAGGCACTGGTCCAGTACAGGGGATCTGGGCACAGCATCATCCAGTCTACTAGTCATCCCAAAGGAGTTCTCATGAAAGTTGGAAAATATTTAAGGAAAATAATTCATCCTATTATTGTTTGTAATAACAAGAACTACATTTAATTTCCTAAAAATTTAGGAGGTATATATTTTGTTCATACTGCAGGATGCCATTAGCCATTAACGATATACTAAAAGACCATTTACAGAAGTAGAAATAAATTCCAGAAATATCGTGAGGTGGACAGACCACAAAAATATAAACAGTATAATCCCATTTTTATAAATGTAGCAGTATGTTTATCTTGTACACATTCTTTCCCCTTTTGGGGAAGGATGTATTGACATAAAAATATAAATAGCAGTTACTGTTCAGTAGCAGGATTAAAGCTATTTTTATTACCTGTATTTTGTTTATGTTTATTCTGTTTCCCTTATATAAACAGGTAATTTCAAATATTATACACCAACAAATTAATTCTCAAATTTGAAATTAAGGACTGTGGTCATGCCCAAATGCTGTGAGATTAAAGACTCCAAAACCAAATCTGACTCTTGAAGAGGTCACCATCCTAATATGTAGTTCTCCACTTTGCACATTTAGTTTTGTCATTACACCTAAGGTTGGTCAGATGGACGGTCGCTGCCCAACCAGAGGTCTACAGGCCAAATATCCATGTACTAATTTTCAATGGCATGACCACGACATTTCTGCCACCACTGCATTCATAACTTATCCACAGCCCCATGTTCCCAAGGTCAGGTACCTGAGAAGAAATGTGAGTTAACAGAAAGTGTTTTGGTAAGTATATGAAACCAATGGCCTGAGGATATATTCATCCAAGTTTTTTGTAGATTTCTGATGACCCCCACTAAACAACCCAGGACCTCTGTACTCACCCGTTCTCCTGTGGGTTATCTACCAACCCTGGCCACAACTGACAGGATCATGAGTGTGGATCTGAATCAGAAGCAGCATTCCGCTCTGGTCAGGGACTTGGTGTGACTTGGAGAAAAAAGGTGATATGATCCAAGTTGCCTCCCTTAGAAATTTTAATTAGACATTATTAAGATAACGAGGCTGCAAGAGAGCAGAAACTGGCGCAGTCATGAAATCTTGTCAGAGCCATGGTAGATCACAGAAAACCAAAGAGGCAGAAAAGAAACCGCAGAGAGAAACAAGACGCCACGAGCACAGAGACTATGGCAGAGCATGAAGAGACAGTCTCCCCTGGTCTGTAAGATGATCTCAGTTCTCGGCTGCTTTCCTTTACCTGCTCACAGACACCCTCATGATAAACGGGGATGAGCACGACTGTGAGTTTCTTGTATCAAAAGCACTTCACCAAGAACAATACTCTGACACAAACCACAGCAAGATCTTTGTTGACCCACCTCCTAGAATCACAAAAATAAACAATTGCTACCTAATTAAACTCAAAAGCTTTGGCACAGCAAAGGAAACCGTAAATAAGATGAAAGACAACTCTCAGAATGAGAGAGAACATTTGCAAAGGAAGAAACAGAGAAAAGGTTAATCTCCAAGATATATATACAGCTCATGGAGCTCAATATAAAAAAACACAAGCAATACACTCAAAAAATGGACAGAAGACCTAAATAGATATCTCTCCAAAGAAGGCATACGGATGGCCAAAAGGCATGTGAAAGGACACTCAGCATCACTAATTATTAGATAAACGCAAATCAAAACCATAATGAGGTGCACCTCACACTGGCCAGAATGGCCATCATCAAAAAATCTACAAATAATAAATTCCGTAGAGGGTATGGAGAAAAGGGAACCCTCTTACACTGTTTGCAGGAATGTAAATTGATACAGCCACTGTGGAGAACAGTATGGAAGTTCCTTTTAAAGAAAAACTAAACCTAAAACTATCATATGACCCAGCAATCCCACTACTGGGCAAATACCCAGGCAAAAGGCGTAACTCAAAAGGATACATGTACCCCAGTGTTCACTGCAGCACTATTTACAACAGTCAGGACATGGAAGCAACCTAGATGTCCATCAACAGATGAATGGATAAAGAAGATGTGGTATATATAGAAATGTAATGGAATATTACTCAGCCATGAAAAGGAACAAAATTGAGTCGGTGTAGTGATGAACCTAGAGCCTGTCATACAGAGTGAAGTCAGAAAGAGAAAAGCAAATACTGTATATTAATTCATATGTGTGAAATCTAGAAAAATGGTACTGATGAGCCTATTTGCAGGGCAGGAATAGAGATGGAGACATAAATAACAGACTTATGGACATGGTAGGGGAAGGAGAGGGTGGGATGAATTAAGTGAGTAGCACTGACACGTCTACACTATCATGTGTAAAACAGACAGCTAGTGGGAAGCCGCTATATAGCATAGGGAGCTCAGCTGGGTGCTCTGTGATGACCTAGATGGGTAGAATCAGGGGGTGGGTGGGAGGCTCAAGAAGGGAAGGATATATGTATACATATGGCTGATTGACGTTGTTG
Organism: Cervus canadensis; assembly: GCF_019320065.1. Taxonomy (NCBI): domain Eukaryota; kingdom Metazoa; phylum Chordata; class Mammalia; order Artiodactyla; family Cervidae; genus Cervus; species Cervus canadensis. The sequence goes on from NC_057391.1 coordinate 70,362,826, forward strand.
TACAGTAGAAATTAACACAACATTGTAAAGCAATTATATTTCAATTTTTTTAAAAAGCACTTTACCTGCACTATTTCTGACTTACCACCAAGTAACCATAAGCCTACCATAATCAGTATCTCTTTGGAACCCAGGTAGATTTATTCTCTAAAGAGAAGAGCCTACAGAGTGGTTCTTCAGGGTGCTTGTTTGAATAATGACAGTCTCCACACTCTAGACTCTCAGCTTCCCAAGAGCAGCAACCTCATCTGGTTCTGCACACCCATGTAGACGCAGCATAGTGCCAGCACACAGAGTCCTTCAGTAAACATATTTTGAATGAAAGAAACCACAAGTCATTTTAAAATGTTCAATTTACATGATTTCCACAGCAGCCCTGTGAGACATTTCTCTTAACCACAGCTTTTGCAATGCAATTGTTGTCTATTGGCCCATGCAATATTATACTTTTTACCAGTTTCATCTGAACCATTAAAATAAAGAGCCAGAATAATAGCTAAATTTTAGTATTTTGGTTAGTCTCTATAGTCAAAGAAAGAGAACAAATAATCCCTTGCTTATCTAAAGTGCAGCAAACCATTTTTGTTATTCTAATTTAATATTCCCATCAACCATATGAAAAAATATTACATTCTCACTTTACAGACAAAATTCAAGGCAGAGAGGAGTTATATAACTAGAAAGGAATGAAGCCAGAATTCAAACATAGGTCAGACTTAAAAATTAGTTCTTTCTCTTTATCCTAAGCTGCTCATAGCAATCTTAGAGATCATCAAATTTACCCTCTTGTTTTACATGTGGGAAAAAGTAAAGGTCTTAAAGTAGAACTTCTGATTCCTGACTCTGAGAGTTGAGAAGACATAGACATCATTGTTCTGCTGATGAAGATAGCAACACAAAGCCAGGATAATTCTTGACTGGAGTCACTGAACGTATTGAGGATTTTTTTATCCAGATATTAGTATTGCTGATTCCGTTTTACTGCTGAAGTTGTTCCACTGGTCATAGAAGACAAGTTAAATCTCATAATCTACTGTTAGATTACTAATCTAATATAATCTACTTTCTTATGGTATGCATGCATGCATGCATGCATGGATAGATCAATGGATATATCCCTCTATCTACATATATGCATAGGCAATTTCCCCTTCATAGGAAGTTGTTATACTTTACATGAGCAGTTCCTCCATATTCAAGCAAATGTAGATTTTTTAATAATTTTGTAGAGCCACATATGAGCCAGGTAATTTTATCTATATGCCACTTTACTAATATAGAGTCATAGAGAAGCCTACATTTTCCCAAGTCTCTGTTCATCTGGGGAATTAAAATCTTCTCTATGAAATCTGAGTCATCATGAAAAGATCTAATCTTCCAATTGTTCAGCATTCATGATTCCTATTCCTTCCAAGAGAGATAGAAGTATGAATCACTGCCAGTACTGTGTCCTGAGTGCTAATTTCTAAAACTGTCTATTACCAAACCTCTGGCTTCATCTCATGCTCATTAAATTAACTTTAAGTCTCATAGTGATTCAAAGTCCCACCAGCAGCTTGCACTGAATTTTATAATAATTTAGAGTTTTCTAAGTTTCAGTTTTCTAAATTTATTGCAATTCATTAGCAGTGATACCCTTGCACTAGATGTCATCAGGGAAAAACACCCAAAGGCAAGATCTCTGCTTCCAAAGTGATGTGTTTATGTGTTGTGTCCATGCTGACTAAGCAGTTCAGGCAAATGCTAGACCACGTCCACGTTTAGGCTCTGCAGTTGTGGTCTCTAGATACGCTGGGATTCCAAACTACTTCAAATCTTGATTTGCAAGTTGGTAGACTATCACTGAATATGTGCACACGTGCACACACACAAACACACACATACACATCTACCTATTAAATCTGCACTCTGTGATGATTTACTATACTTGGATGCTTTAAAACATTCTTACCACTACCTGGTACAGTATAAAGATCATAAACTTCAGAGTCTGACCTCTCATCGAAGTTTTGTCATTTACTAGTTTGTTTGCTATTATGCTGGAACAAGTTACTAAACCTCTCTTTTTCTCATTTTTTTTTCATTTGTATAAGGACAGTCCTGAATGTTCATTGGAAGGACTGATGTTGAAGCTGAAACTCCAATATTTTGGCCACCTGATGAGAAGAGCTGACTCATTTGAAAAGACCCTGATGCTGGGAAAGATTGAGGGCAGCAGGAGAAGGGGACGACAAGAGGATGAGATGGTTGGATGGCATCACCGATGCAGTGGACATGAGTTTGAGTACACTCCAGGAGTTGGTGATGGACAGGGAGGCCTGGCGTGCTGCAGTCTGTGGGGTCGCAAAGAATCGGACACAACTGAGTGACTGAACTGAACTGAACTGATAAGGACAATAATACATTTCCTCATAATAACACTCTATGGAATAAATAAAATAATGCAGGTAATTCACCCAGCACAGCACCCAGGAGCTAATATCAATGAAAGTCTCTGTCTAAGAAGAACAGAGGCACCATTAGGTCACAAAGGTAGGCCACCAACTCATATTTCAAAAATTACTGACAATTATATGGAGGGCAAAACATATAAGTGCCTGGAAAACAATATGGAATATTTACAAATTCAGAATGATCTAAAATCAAAATAACCCTAGCTGTCTTATGAAAATGAATTATAAGTTTCAGTTTGAAATGTATTTTTCTTAGGAATTTATCTCTGAGACATTTTGCTTTAAGGCATTGGTTTAAAGAGTTGAAATTTCATCAACTTGAAACTGGTAGCATAAGGACCTCTTAAATCCAAATGGGAACGCATGGACTTTATCTGTAACATAATTTTTACAGAATTATCAAAGAGAGAAGATATTCTACAAAGTCATGACATTGAACATAAATGATAACTATGAAACAGCATATCAAGTTTCATTTTCCAGCTAAGTATGATATTTTGGGGATCATATAATTATTAGGCCAGGTAGTATCTTCAGGCCTCTGTGAATCTTGGGCCTACACTTGGGCCTGGAGTGACTTAAACCTGGTCAGACAGATGGGCCTCCATCATTTCAAAAGAGCCTTGTTATAAGCTCTAGAGGTGCACAGTCAAATCATAGCAATAAAATTCATAGAAAAACCTTTTGAGAACTATCTAAAATGGGTGAGGTCAATTGAATAAAATAAAGTAACTTGTACTGGTATAGACATCTTTTAAAGGCCATTTGTCCTACAAACAAATTACCTAAGGAGTAAACCAAATTTAACCTTCTAAGCTGAGTGACTTAAGTCTTTGGTGCTCTTTCTTTATACAGTGATCACAGATAAGGGCAAATATGCTATGTGGGGAACCACTTGAATCATACAAAGCATGAATGCAGAGTCCAGAAGATAATGGTAAAATGTTGGTTTGTAAATCTATCAGTGGACATAATGGCTTAAGCCCAGCAGGAGTCTTAATGATAGCTCGAGTCAAATAAATTGGATAATTTTCATAAAAGGCAACAAATTATTTGTTTAACAGTTAATGCACACACTGAAGAATGGAAACACCAGAGAGAGGTCATAGGGTATATGGGGTAGGGTCAAAGTTTCTCTTCCCTGAGACCATTCATTGGTGGTATATACTCCTGAGAGATAAAAAGGAAGTTAACTACAGAAGTTCAAACTAGTGGGACTTCCCTGGTTGCTCAGTGGTTAAGAATGCACTTTCCAATGCAGAGCACACAGCTTCCATCCCTGGTTGGGGAACTAAGATTCCACATGCTGCAGGGCAGCTAAGCCTGGGCGCCACAACTATTGAGCCCACATGCCACAGCTAGTGAGAAGTCCACACGACACAACAAAAGACCCCCCATGCTGCAACTAAGACCTGACACAGTCAAATAAAAATAAGTAAATGAATGAAGCTCAAACTAAAAATAAGGACTTTTATCACTTCATCTTGATCCAAAGATTTCATCAAACTGAGGCAGAAACGTTCCAAAAATCAGAATACTCAGTATGTGAAAGGAACCTGTTTATCACACGTTTTCAATAATTAGTAATTGTTATTATGATTAACATTGTTACAATTATAAATAATTAAAGCAACTAATAACAATATTTTGCTTCCCCGGGGGGTGCTATTGGTAAGGAACCTGCCTGCCAATGCAGGAGACATAAGAGACACTGGTTCAATTCCTGGGTCACGAAGATCCCAAGGAGAAAGGAAATGGCAACCCACTCCAGTATTATTGCCTGGAGAATCCCATGGACAGAGGAGCCTGGAGGACTATGGTCCATGGGGTCGCAGAGTCAGACATGACTGAAGCAACTTAAGCACCTACAGAGTTGCTTACTATGTTTAACAACTACATTCAGATTCATAGTCTCTTTTAAGTCTTCAAAAAATACCATATGTTGTGTCATATCATACAGAAGAAAAAATGGAAGTAAAAGAGATTAATTATCCTGACCAAGACAACACAGCTAGTAAATGGTCCAGGTAACATTTAGTGTTGTTTTCTCTAATCTCACAAGTTCACTTAATGGTACAGATACAGCATATGTAATGACCTCATTTTAAAATATCCTAGGATAAAAATAAAATCACAAACATAAACACAAAAGTGTAACAGAAGTACAGAGATCATCAATTCTTTGGAGAAAAGTGGCCTTGGGTAAGCCAGCGCAGAACAATTATTATTACTCATTAAGAGAAAATTATCATTTTCTGAGGATATTCAATTTGCTGTAATATTAATAAAGCTTTAAAAGCCCAAAGGATGGTTTATTGTGTGGAAGCAGTGGGGAGTGTGATTTTTCTTGATTGTATGGTCTTTTTTTTTTTAATTCATTGTCTTTGCTTGGTCCAGTAATTACATTTTGAAGTTCCATAGCACAAAGAAGCTGATGTAGCAAATAAGCCAATTTGAATAGGCTTTTCACTGTTTCTCATAAAGACATGATTTGCAGTTACAATATTTTTCTTCACCCAATGCCTTCAGATGATCAAATCCTCCCTCAGGAAAGGAAACAAAACGAGCCAAATTGCCAACATTCTTCACCCCTTGAGACAGCTTATTTGCATGTTGCAATGAAGGCTCTTATTATCTCTTATTCCATCTTGAATCTAGAATATTTTATTGTGATCTTAAAACAAAAAGACAGCTCTACCTTGATGAGTCTGATGATGTCCCTCCTGCAGAATTCAATGATAAGCTTGACCCTCTGCCATTTTCTCAAATTATATTTTGGGTCAATTTGCAAGTACTTTTAAAAACATGCATTTAACAACTTTTCCAAAACACAGAATGAGCACCTAATAGACTTTCTCCTTATCTGAAATCAATGGCACCCTCCCTTCCTACTTAATCTGTGTAACCAAGGTTTCACAATACTGAATCAACTCATTCAGATTCAAAAGACCTATTATAAAATTAAAGTTTCTAATACACTGAATAACATCTGAGCAGAATCAGAGATGCAAAAAAAAAAAAAAAACATTTCCAAAGGGAGTTGTGGGAAGAGATAACACACACAGAACTGAGCCTTCTCATCCTTGAACTGAGCTTTGGAGATGCTCAGACACCATGAAGAAGCTAACAGAACTCAGAAGACCTGAAACCGTAGGAACCTCTGTGAGGACAGAATTTAGGACCCAGAGGTACAGAAAATGGCTGCTCAGAACAGAAGATGGCCAGGAACCATGGACAGAAAACAGGCTATGGGAAGCTGTTTTACCTCCCGCCATGCTCTGTATAACAAATGAGTGGCACCAACCTGTAATCAGCCAGCTGCAGTAGGCACCAAAGGACAGGATAATCCTTCCTCCCTAGAGTCCAGTAGTGACAACTGTGAGAAGCACCCGTGAGAAAAGGAAGTACCCGAGACAAAGTTACAAAGGGAAGTGGATGGACTGAGATAGGGTCTGGCAGAGGCGGGCATCCCTCTGGGTCAGCCAGGTGAGCGCAGGAAGTGCTGTCCTGACTAGAAGACCAAGGAAATTCTTTTCTGCTAAATACTCATCTTTGTATTTCCTTTCTGCTTTGCTCTCTGCTAGCAATTTCTTCCTCACCTGGAACTACCTCCTGACTTCAATTCTTACATCATTTCACCACCAGTTCAGAGCGGGGAGAACAGATGATGATGAAAATTAAAAAGGAGAGAAGAGAAATCAGTGAGTCACCGCCTTGAGTCCTCCTGCCTCAGCTTTGGTTAATCCTTAAGTTTCAGTATAAAAACCTAATCTGCTGACATTAATATAAGATGCTGTGTAGTGCATGCCTGTCACATACCAGGCTCAGGGCCACTTGCTTGACAAATATTATAGAATTCAGTACAACATCCTGGGGCAAGGATCATTGCCCCTAACTCAGAGGTGATGAAAGTCTTAAAATTCATAAGTCGTAAAATCTATCCATAGTCATACACTTTATACATGTTCAAATCCAAGATTCAAATCCAGATCAGGGTAGCTCCAAAGATCTTATTTAAGTATGCTCTTCACTACCATTTCTAGAATTCCCTTTGAAAATACCAAACAAAGCCAGGTGTAACTCAGATGCCCTTATAGGTCGGGAAGGTGATTCTTGATACCCAGGCAGTGGAAACAGGCAACCTTGCCCATCATCCCCACCAGGGATTCCCTCTAAGTGAGGCAGGATGGAAAGAAAAATGGTTTGTTTTTGTTTTTGTTTTAAAAAGGATGCTTTTGTCTTTTCTAGTCATACTTTTGGAGAAGGAAATGGCAAACCACTCCAGTATCTTGCCTGGAAAATCCCATGGACAGAGGAGCCTGGTAGTCTACAGTCCATGGGTTAGCAAAGAATCGGACAGGACTGAAGTAATTTAGCACACACACACAGAGTCATACTTTCTCTGTCCTCTGAGTTCTGTGTCAGAGAAAGAACACAACACCTATTTGATTCCTACCCAAAACACAAGGCATGAAGTTTGAGCACCATGTATGGCAAGGCAAATGAAATTTGAACACTAGATATTCCCCCAAAAATTCCATGCTTCTCTACTCCCCAAGCTCTCCTCCCTTGGGAATCCTCTTTGCAGAACACTTTGGTGCTCTGCCCACTGTGGCTTGGCTTGGGCATCACTGCTTTTCTAAGATTCATTCATGTGCTTTGCTCAATAACAGACCAGCTTCTCCAAGTTCCCTGATTTATGTGTCCAGAAGAAGAGGACATTTTCCTCTCTTTTCTCTCCCCCTCCCCCATCAGCTCTCAGATAGGGGTTCGTTTTTCTCACCCATGTAAATTATTCTACCTACTTTGAAAGTCAGATGCTTTTCATTGTATTCAGGGTTTTTTTTTAGTGCTCTTACTAACATTAATTAAGAAGTTACTTATAACTTACTAATAATTTAGTTACACAGAAAACATCTGTCTCTTCAAATGGAGTAGCAAGAGGTGCTCTTACTAATTCTCTAAGGTCACTGGCAGACCAGTACAGTGCTTAGACGATAACACTTTAGAGAAAAAGTATTCTATTAATCCCAGACCATGCTATTAAAATGCTCTTTAGTTAATATTTTTCCACAAAATCTTTAGCAATAGCAATTTTGTAACAAAGGGACGGGTCTATGTTTTAGCTACATGGAAGGAGAGGTGTTCCAGAACTTCCAAGGCAGTGGGATGGCCCCAGATGTGAGGAGAGCTCAGAAATGCAGCTGGAAACTGCTCAGACCCTCACTGGTAGGTTACAACGGAAACCAGGAAACAGCAACAAGCTCCCTTGACAGAGAGTGGGGAGAGAAGAGCACAGGGCAGGACTCTGGAGTGCCCCATCTCCCCAGTGCAGAAAGAGCTAAGAATATTTCTACTATTTTTCAGAAGGATTTAAGTGGTTCCTGAAAACTAAGATCAATGTTTTGCATAAGTTTAGCCTTCATGGCTGCTGAAATTTTTTATCTGATTTCTCTTCTCCTCCAAACGATGTTCTGGGAACATGTTCTGAAATCTCAGAGGAAAAAAATAAAGGCAAGCCAGGACCTCCAGCATTTGTTAAAATGTTTTGTGTAATCCATCCCGGTTTATTTGACTCTAGGACAGGCTGATTTTAATCCTCATATGCAGTCCTTTCTGACCCTTTGCCCACAAAGATAAGAGGAGTAAAGCTTTTACAATAATGCAATATTATATCTGGAAAGGATTCCACAAATCCTCCTGTAAGATCGGTATGAAAAAAATCCAATTTAGCAAAAGCTTTAAATACACACACAGGCATGCACAATACAGTGTACCTCTGACCTGGGAAGTTCACAATGAACGGGAACCAAAGGGAAACATAGGTCTGTATTCCAAAAAAGCACACTCCTTCAGCATGCAAGTCTTAATTCAGCAATTTTTTAAATAGATATCAAACTAGTTATTAAATAAATATTAAGATTACTCGGCGTTCTTTTTCTCTTCCTGTTTGCTCTGGATCTCAGACTATAAAAATAAAACTTTTGTTTTACCTTATGAATCTCCCAATTTTTTCTAGCAAAATGTCTAGCTTTGACAGTTTTGCTTTCCCTTCTCCTTTAACATGTATTGCCATGATTTCAGAGTAAAACCCTTTTTTTTTTCTAATTTTAAGCTTGCTGCTTTATGCTTATAGTATTATCCAGATTTAATGGAGAATTAATAAACAAACAAACACGAAAATCAGCCTAATGGTTTCCCAACCAGCAGTAGTGCAGATAAAAGTGGTCTGCTTCCCCTTGGCAGATTTTGACCAACATTACACAATGACCTTATCTTGTAAAGCAAAGTGATCAGCCTCCCCCAGAGCAGCCACCCAAACTACCTGCTTAGGCTATTAGTCTATTTTCATTACCCACATTTTTATTCTACTTTGTGTGTGCCCCTAGTTGTTTTGGGGTTGATACAGTTTAGCCTGGTGGGGTCATATAGAGTCAGACATGACTGAAATAACTTAGCATGCACACACGTACAGTTTACAGGTTCAGGCAATGAGATGTAGCAGTAGAGTCACATGCATTAAAAGAGAAAAAATGCTAGTGGCCTGTGTGAAATTGACAGACCTTGCATTGAGTTAGAGCTGGAAAGATGTATAAAGAAAAAATTTTTAATAAAATTCTCTCTTGTCTTTCCGGAGAACACTGCTGATTTATTCTACAGTGAATTCTTTCATAAAACCAAATATCACTTGGTGACACAGTTAAACTTCCTCTTATTTATCTGTTTTAAATCTGGATCTTTATTTGTTGGGTTTCACTGAATGAATTTCATTTACTCACAAATTCCGTCTTCATCCCTTTCTGATTGTGCCACATGATCTATGACAATCCCAGTCCTTTTTTCTTTTGCACAGACAACAAATGCACTTGCATATGCATGGAAGCTTTGTCTCTGCCCATCATTCTTCACCCACCTTCCCTGGAACATCTTTATTTCCCTTACTTCCTGACTTTAAAGTCCTCAGTCCCCACATTACACCTCTTAATGTAATTAGTTTGCATGTCTCATTTCCCTACCAGATGATCATTTCAAAGGTCAGAACCAAGTCAGGCCTTGTATTATATCAACCAAAGCTTACAAAATAGGTTCTCAATAATTATTTGTTGAATTTGAACCAAAATTCTTCTTTCCTTTTCATCCAAGCCTCCTCTGACACCAGTTCAAGCAAACTGAGTTACAACACAAAATCTAAATACCTTGTGTAGCATACAAGACTGGCCATATACTTGTCCCTTTTTCAGCCCTATCTCTTCCATCCACCCAGAACTATGTGCCAACTCATATATATTTTAAGCTATATTGATTAAATAACAAAGCTGTTGTTTAGCCACTAAGTCATGTCCTACTCTGAGACCTCATGGACTGTAGCCCGCCAAGCTCTTCTGTCTATGGGATTTCCAGGCAAGAATATTGGAGTGGGTTGCCACTTCCTTCTCCAGGATCTTCCCAATCCAGGGATTAAACCTGCAAGTCCTGCAATAGTAGGCAAATTCTTTACCACTGAGCCAACAGCAATCCTCAAAGAAAAATGTACCATGTTATTTTAGGGCTTCCCTGGTGGTTCAGATGGTAAAGAATCTACCTGTGATGTGGGAGATGTGGGGTCGATCCTTGGGTTGGGAAGATTCCCTGGAGGAGGGCATGCAACCCACTCCAGTATTCTTGCCTGGAGAATAGAGGAGCCTGGCAGGCTACAGTCCCTGGAGTCACAAAGAGTCAGAAATGACTGAGCGACTAAGTACATATTATTTTAAAAGAACAAATTGTGTAAGTCTTCAGCATATTACTTATCTTCCCTATAAGTGCTTATTTCAATGAATAATTGGTTCTCTATGTTAATTTTCATTTTTAAAATTTAGTTCCCCCAGCTAATATTACCTTATGCTTCTGTGCTTTGGCACATTATCCTCCTTCTTAAAACACTCCCTGCCCTGACCTGTTGTCTACTAACTCATCCCTCCAATGACTCTGAATTCAAATCTCTACTCCCAGATTCTCTCCTGATTCCCAAAACCATACATATAATTGACTTGTTCATCTCCACCAAGAGATATTAGGAGTCTGTGGCATTGATCCAGTTGAAATACTATACAGATAGCTGTGAAGATGGATGAAAGAAGTAGTCTGGGATATATTTTGAGAGCTGTGTCAGTGGGAATGTCTATGACATATAGATGCAGATTACTTCACGTTATTAGAAGTTTACCACAATGAGGCTGAGAGCATAAGCTCACTTTCCTATTAACTTTGCTCCTCTTCATTGTTAAAGCTCTCTCCTGGCTAAACACCCTAGACGCAGATGTCTTGCAATCACATGAGTTTAGTTGTCAGCCTCCTTTTTGGAGATCCAGACTTAGATTTCCACCTTCCTTCTCAAAATTTCTACTTAAACGTCTCACAGTTATCTCGTATTTAACATATCCCAAACTGAACTCTTGTATCTTATGCTACCTCAAACTGCTCTTTCTCTAGTGTGCCTTACCTAAAAAATTGGGCATTTCTTCACCTAGTGCCAGAAACTTGGGAGTCAACTTTAATGATGATCTCCCTTACTGCTCAGATCTAAATGATCATCATGTCCCAATGATTCTACCACTAAATTATAACTTGAAGTCACATATTTATGTCCATTTCTATAGCAACCACCCTGGTTCAATCCAATTTCATCTCTCACTGGACTAACCTGAATAATTATCCTTTCTGCCTCTACTCTAGACTTTACTCTGTGCTTCTACACAAGCCAGCGTGTTGTTTTAAAACTTCAAATCTAATTATGTCTCCTCCATTTTACATTCTTCAATGCCTTCTAATCCTTTTAAAATAAAATTTTTTAAAATCCTCACCCTGGTTTATAGTACCATGCATAATTTAGTTCCTACCCATCTTTCTAACTGCATCCCACAACATTCTTTCCCCTTACTCACTTGGCTCCAGACACACCAAGTTTCACTCTGTCTCTACAAGCTCATCAGCTCCATACCTGTGATCTCCTCTACTACATACTCAGCACCTAGGCCATGCTTGGCACATACATGTTTAATTAGTTCAATTAATGTTTATTAAATATATAAAATAATTAATGAGTTCTGAGGACCATCACCTTTATGCCAAAAGAATAGTTCAATCTATTATGATCCTTTTAGCTATAAGTAATGGAGGAGCCAACGACCAGAGGTCTATTGAGAACAGAGGTCTATCATTAAGAATTTTATTATGTCACACAACTAGAAAACCAAGGAAAGGACAGTTTTGACTCAGCTTTGACCAATTATTTTAGCTTCAGAATAACATCCTAAAGCCTCCAGTTTCTGTTCTTCTCTCTGCTCTGCATGCTCAGCATGCAGGAGCAGGCCCATCCCCTAATGGTCACAAAAAAACTAGAGAATTTCAAATATCACAGGTAGATGACAACATCCAGCTAACCACGGGAGTGTTTTTCCTCCATTCAGCTCCTTTTATTAATGAAAAAACATCAGATCTCTCTTAAACCAACTCCTTTACACTCTACCCACTGCCCTCTACCCTCATCATTTCTTGGCCAGGTTTTTTGTAATAAATCCCATGGTAGTACATCTTCCCCTTGATAGTCAATCCTCCCTCCTTCAACCACAATGATATTTCTAAAATAAACATTCAAAGTTATTTTCTTTCTTACAATTTTTTCCCACAGCTGTGGAAAGTTCAACACCTCAGCGGACCCTGAAAGTTTCACCATGATTTAGTCCTCACTTTGTCTCTAGCCTGGACTTCCCTGGTGGCTCAGATGGTAAAGAATTTCCCTGCAGTGCAGGAGACCCAGGTTCGATCCCCGGGCTGGGAAGATCCCCTGGAGAAGGGAATGGCTACCCACCGCAGTATTCTTGCCTAGAGAATCCGATGGACAGAGGCTATAGTCCATGGGATAGCAAAGAGCTGGACAGGACAGAGTGACTAACAGTCTCACTTTCACTTGTCTCCAGCCTAATTTCTAAGTCTTTCCTACTCATGAGGAGAAGGAGTCTTACTGAGAGAGTCCAGAACTTTGAAGTTCGACTCCCTGAGTTTGAATCTTGGCTCTGTCACTTCCTTAATTACTTGAACAAGCAATTTAACATTTATATGTCTCTGTTTTCCCATCTATAAAATAATATACCCTGAAAATTAAGTGAGGTAATATATGCAAAGTATGTGAAACACTGCCTAGCCCAACACTAGTTACTGTCTCATGGACAAACCATTCCAAGTTTCTTTGAACCTGATTTTTTGTTCCGTCTCTGTGCATCTTCCTCAAATCCTCTTCCTCATTTTATTTTCGAGGCAAAATCCTCACTGTTCAAAAGTCACTCAAGAGCCCTAGCTTGTGAGGACTCTAAGCTTTCAGATGCATTATCAACTACTTCTTAACATTTGCTCTGGGTTAGAGAAAGTTTAGTTTTTCTATTAGTACCAGTCTTCCCTATCAAGCAGTCTCCTACTCATTCTTTGTGACTTCTACTGGACTCTTAATACTCCAGAAATAAACTCTTGATCCTTCAGTCCAATCTGAAAAATAAAAAGGTTAAACATTTTTAGAAAACTAACCTTAGACTTCAGAAGTGACATAAAGGAATTCTTCATCATTCATTTTATTCAACAAGCACTTACTGAGCACTGATTACAGGCACCATACAAAGAGCAGGGATCACAAAGATTAGTAATATAAGAGTTTATAGTCTAAAGTACAGACCAACATGGTCAGTGGAACTTTCTGTGATTATGTAAATGTCCTACAGTTTCTTTTGCCAAAATAGTGACAATTAGCCAGATGTGGCTATGGAACACTTGGACTATAACTCATGCAACTGATGAAATGAATATTTAATGTTCTTTAATTCTAAGTAATCTAAATAGCCACACGTGACTAGTGATTACCATATTGGACAACATAATATAAACCATTATATAAAGAAATAATTACCAGGCAACCAAGACTGTTGAAGAGATACATATAAAGTAACATAGGAGCAAAGAGAAGTGAGTGACCAATTGTTTATGGTGGTGAGAAAAGCTTCCAATATTTGGTCACAAAGAATGAGTAGAAGACTGCATGATGGGGAAAAGTGGTGCAAATGGAAAAACAAACTTTCTCCAGCTTAGACAGAATCTAAAGAAATAGCTGACAGCTCACCTGAAAGCTTAATGAAGATCTCACAAGCTGGGGCTTTTGTCACTAAATGATTTCTTTAAGATGTATATACCACACCACTTGTTGGTTTTTAATCTTCAGTGAAACTCAAAGAGCACAATTAGAAAGGAATGGAGAGAAATGAATGAAGATGAGTGAATTATGCTGTACATAAAAGTGTGAAATATTATATTTTGAGATAAGTGACCTCACAGGTTATAATGTAGTAGAGAATATTTCTTCATCTGTGAGTTTATACTATATTAAACTAATTTCTGAGAATTTATGTGTCCTTAGGGAGTATGTGTATGTTGTAATGTGATATTTGAGAGGGAACCATTTATCACTCAACAAGGAGTGTAACGAAATATAAAATCTGCACTCTTAATAGAGAGATTTAGGGGAAAGGACTAGGCTCCAGACTGAAGGTTCCATTCCAAAGCCATCCTACACTGTCTTCCTAGAGCCCCTAAGGCATATCTCTACACTACATTACTCCAACTTTGACAAATATACTATTGGGTTAAAAGGAGAGATCCTGAAGTCATACTTGACCCTATGGAAAAGGTTTCCAAAAGATGAGCAGAGATTTACCCTGAGGAAGTTAGGAGAGAAGGTAAACCTGGGGACACAAAAATAAATTTAGAAGAGGGTGGGACACATTGAGAGAGTAGCACTGAAACATATATATTACCATATGTAAATTTAGATAGCAGGAAGAAATTTACTGTATGATGCAAGGAGCTCAAATCCAGTGCTCTGTGACAACCTAGAGGAGTGGGATAGGATGGGAGGCAGGAGGGAGGTTTAAGAGGGAGGGGACATACATATACTTATGGCTAAATCATGTTAATATATGGCAGGAACAAACACAATACTGTTAAGCAATCATCCTTCAATTAAAAAAAGTAAATTATAAAAAATAAAAGTTTAAGTTTTGCTTTTTACATTTAAAAATAAATAAATAAAGTTAGGAAATATTACAGCAGAATGACAACTGCCCACAAAGTGGCTGACAACGGTTTAACCTCTTGGATACATTTCTATTGAGTCATGAGACAGGTAGCGCTTTGAAGAAAGTTTTAAATGTCTTCCTTTAATATAATCCTTGTTGTTCAGACAACTTAGCACATTGAAGTCCTTAAACAAAATGAGGAAGCGCATGAAGAGAAGTGAGCCAAGCCAAATGTTCGATATCTCTACCTCCTCCACAACCCTCTCCACAGTGGCCTTGAGACAGGAACAACACTGTCTTAAAGGTACTATGGACAATTGGTTGTTAGATTTCACTCTTAACAACAACAACCATGTCCAGCAGTAGAATAAATAGTGGTAGGTGGGAAGATGAGACTCAGAAGAGCAGTGATCCAGTGAATGGAGGAGGAGAAGATCCAAGACTTCTCTCCTTGAGCTTGTACACACACACAACTACACAAAGATACTAGAGGGTGATGACTCTCAAGGGATGAAAAATGCTAAAACTTTGATAACAGTGAGAAATGCATTCTAATGAGCTTATATGCAAGTTACTGCATAATATTTGAGAACCGTGCCTAACGCCATACCATTATACCCATTTTAGTCTACTTGAAAAATCTGAATTAGTGAAAAGTCTTAATCATATGTGATTTTTAAGGATATACAATTACATTACTTTTTAGTGAGTTGAACACACCAAGTGATTGATACAACCCAGCCAAACGGAGGTCCACAAGATTGACGTTAATGGTTAGCTAATTAGCAATATCAGCAAATAAAACCATTCACAAATTGAAAATTCTTGCTTCCTTCTTCCTATTTGACTATTCATTTAGTCATCTCTGTTCTTCATGAATGATATACAGGTAAACTCCAAACCAGCCCTCTGTTCAAATAAGCATAACTGAATTTTAAAAAACCACACACAAAGTAAAGAATATTATCAAAGTAAATCAGCAAACCTGGTATAAAGGCAGGTTCTATTTCAGCATAAGAGGCGGGCAGAAGCTAGAGTCAGAGTCTAGTCAAGCTGTGTTGACACCTGCGAGTGAAGCCAGTTCTCTGATGTTTTTTTCCAACAAAAACTAATTCTAGTCTAGAAGTCAAGTAAAGCAAGTACTCTGTTACTTTCCAACATAAAATAACTGTAGAAGTCAAGAACATAACTTCCTTCCCCTTTAAGCTCCAGGCATGGTATGCTACTGCTGCTAAGTCGCTTCAGTTGTGTCCGACTCTATGCGACCCCATAGACAGCAGCCCACCAGGCTCCCCTGTCCCTGGGATTCTCCAGGCAAGAACACTGGAGTGGGTTGCCATTTCCTTCTCCGATGGTATGCTAGTTAACTGCTTAACAACCAGCTCTCTAAGTGTAATTCTCACTTGCATTTTGATTGATGTTTTGGTTTTTGTTAGAGAGAAAGATGAATTTAAAATATTTAAGTTGAAACTTTACCAGTTTGCTGATTATGTGAACACATTCTTTGCTGAACTTCTGATAATTTTCTAACAATGGAAGAATATTTTTTCCTCTTTTGTGCTACTCACAATGAAACAGCTACAAACATCATATATTTATATTTAATCTTCATTATTAGCTTTTCCTTCATTACTTTCTTAGGTCTAGATAGACAATTAACAAAATAATAGCTCAAGCCTTAGTTTTTAGTGTTTGCTGATTTCCATTGTGTAAGTTTTCTCACCATAAATCCCTCCAGCTACCAACAGAATGCCAATGAATGCACACTTGGGAAGAGATACACAGTAGCCTAATATTAACTAATTCTCATCACACAGATAAATACAAATAACCTCAAGAGCATAGGGATAATTACAGTATGAAATAATTAAGAAATAACAAGTTTTTCCTTTGTTTTTAATATAACTCATTTCATTGTAAGTTTACATAATTTAATTGTAAGTTTACACAATTTCATGTTGACAATGCTTAACATCCAGCTTGCAAAATCCCAAAAATTTAATAATCAACTCTCAGGGCACAGTAAAGCAGTTTCTAGCACACAACTGGTCCAGACACAGCCTATATATGTAAAATACAATTCTGAACAGAGTAACATGCAACCTACTAGTATCCTCCAACATGTGAGTTTGTGTGAGCTTCAGAGACTTCAGAGAACAGAGCACTATAGCAAAGAGACACAAGGCTAAAAAAAAATTACACAGACTATTTGTAACAATCAAAAAAATATAGGAGTAGATATAATACAAAGCACTGAGTATGTTAGAAAGGGTTGTTACATTAAAAGTATCACAGATTAGGCTTTTACCTACCCACCCAATACCTATTTTCCCTATAGATTAGTCTGCCAATTGCCTGTCAAATATCCATTCTCCCTTCCCTTTTTGCTAAAAGGACACTGCTATTCTTAGAAGCACCCTGAGCCCAATTAATAAATTATACTTTCCAGCCTCCTTTGCAGCCATGTGGCAGTCTGAGCCAATGAAAGTAAATATAAGTCATGGCTTCCAAGAAGACTTTATTAAAGAATTCACTCCGTCACATGATGTTTGTTCCTCAGTCTTTTTCTCCCCCATCTGGAATTCTGTGTCAAGGCCCTGAGACCTGAAGGCTGAGAAAACATGCTTGAGATATTTGGCAGAAAGATAAAAGTCAGGTCCCTGATGACATCCTTGATCACATTGCCATCCCTACCCTGCCTGCCTCCAGCTTTTCATTATGTGAGGAAAACAGAAAACATAGCTAGATTATATCCAAACTACTCTCACTTTGATTTTTCTGCTCCATGCAGCCAAACTTAAAAAGTCTAATTAATAAGGGATCAACATGAGAAGACCAGGAAAGATTGTCAAACAAGAACATGATAAAGTTTAGTGTCACCAGTCCAGCTTAAAACGCATCTGAAAGAGTCCTTCATTAATTCTCACTCAACCACCCACTAGGCATGCACAAGGACCATAAAGGAAAACTAGGGCTGACTGTTAATGTATCCTAAGAATTTGAAAAGGAATTTCAACCAAGTGTGAGGCCATTAAAGTTGGAATGAAAAATAATTGGTGACCTATGGGTCATCCTTTGCTATCAGAAGCATAAGTAACAAGAAGGTAGACAGACACTCTGTCCCTCTGCCACTATATCAGCCAGTGCTTGTTTTCAAATAATAGAAATTCAACACAAATTAGCATAAAAATTCAGGCAGAGAGCAATCTAGGAGCTTGAACTACATTATTAAGACTCAGCTCCTCTTCATGTTTTGATTCTGTGCTTTCTCACATTGACTGTATTGAATGGATTTCAGGTTCCATGAGGTGGCCTGCACCAGCTACAAATCATATTCTCCTGGGCTCAAATGCAAAGAAAAAGAACATCTCTTTCTTTCTTAGTCTCAGAAAATTATGTCTCATTGGCTCTGCCTGCATTATATCCTATCTTTGA
This sequence comes from Cervus canadensis, assembly GCF_019320065.1. Taxonomy (NCBI): domain Eukaryota; kingdom Metazoa; phylum Chordata; class Mammalia; order Artiodactyla; family Cervidae; genus Cervus; species Cervus canadensis. The sequence goes on from NC_057391.1 coordinate 70,380,812, forward strand.
AAGAATCACTGTGACCAAGGAAACATGCAATGCTCCGATTTCCCATCCCAGAGCCACCTGCCTCCTCCCTAGAACCAGAAAAGGAGTCCCTTTGAAAATACCTTGAGAAATGGAGTATTTACTGTCATATCAGTAAACAAGAGTGTAACAGTCATCAGCTATTGAAGCCCTCTGATGTGAACCCTAAGGGCACTCAGGAAGGAGAACAATACCTGAGCTGCCAGCCAACAGGCTACAGCCACTCCCTACAGTGAGTCCCAAGGAAATTCAGTTCAGTTCAGTTCAGTTGCTCAGCCGTGTCTGACTCTTTGAGACCCCAAGTGCTGCAGCAAGCCAGGCTTCCCTGTCCATCACCAACTCCCAGAGCTTGCTCAAACTCATGTCCATCAAATGAGTGATTCAATCCAACCATCTCATCCTCTGTCATCCCCTTCTCCTCCTGCCTTCAATATTTCCCAGCATCAGGGTCTTTCCCAATGAGTCAGTTCTTCACATCAGGTGGCCAAAGTATGGAGTTTCAGCTTCAGCATCAGTCCTTCCAAGGAAGCTCAGGATATGAAAAGCGCAGGATACTGGCCCCAGGATAGCTGAGATGCATGTGAAAGGAATGATTTCAGTGAGCCCAGGCTGTTGCATCTTCCCATACATATGCTAAGTTGCTTCACCCTTCTGACTCTTTGGGACACTATGCACTAAATCCCTTGAGATATCTGGTTTTAATTAACAGTAATCGTTTGATGTTTACACTACCTACCCTTTGTTGCTAAACTTCTATAAAACCTGGCTCCTCCCCTCACCTTCTCAGAGCAGTTCTCTCAGGGTTACTTGAGAGGCTGTCCCCTGGGTTTGAAATCCTAAAAACTCCCACCAAATAAAACAACTCTCAGCTTTCAGGTTGTGACTATTTTTTAAGTCGACAACAAGAACTGAGTGGAATTACATCAGTTATTGTCAGTTTCTACCTACCGGGCAGTGAGGACATACAAAGCTACACCTTGGCCACTTTCTCAAATGATTCAATTTTCTGAGACAGAATCACTTTGGGAAAATGTGCTCGAGTGGAACACTTGCTTCCTTATTCCCATCTCATGTCAGCTCTGGAGAATAGAAAAAGAGCAGTCTCTCAAAAAAATTGAATTTGATACCAAAAGAAGGACGAATACATAAAAGAGGGCAAAAACAAGGTCCATTATACTCTTGGTTTCCCTCAGGATAGAAATTCTGAGTTTGCACTAATGAAAAACTGAGCAAGTCCCTCTCCTGTGGTGGGAATTTATTCGGAAATACCACTCCCCAGATTGCTCAGACAGTACTACACCTGTTTTGACTTTACACACACACCGGGAGGCTACAACTTCAAGGAACCAGCTAAGTAGGCAGGTGGGGGAAGGGGCATGAGGTGCAGTCCTCGGTGTACAACCTCGGAGGGAGGTAGAGAAAGGAAGAGCCCTGGATGAAGTCAATGCTGGGGATAATGACTTTTCACCTGCCACAGTGATTCATAGAGTCAGAAGCAGTGGAAACACAATAAGATCCTACCTCAACCAGGCAGTTACCACACCACATGAATGCCTTCCAGACATTAGGAAGCAAATTGGAAGCCCTTCATAACAAAAATAAGAAGATGGAGATATATTTATCAGGTGGCAAAGAAACAAAAACATAAGAGACACAAACCAATTACAAAGATTTAACCAGCAAAGAGAGGCATTTATGTTAACAAAAAGAACAAGCCACCATAAATGTTTATATCAACTATGCAGAGCAAAAACTATTATAACTTCTAAAAATTGATCAAAACTATCATTTCAGATTGACAATAACAAAAATAAAATCACTACCTGTCAAAATGTATCAGTAACATAATATAATTATTTATACTGGAGAATTGTTCTAGTTATTTATTCAGTGGAGAAAGAAAAACCACCTCAGGATGAAGATTTCAAAATTAGTTCTCTCTCCTACCTTTTATTATCCTAATCAGCAACCTACTTGAAACTGAATAGCCTTGAATGGTTCTATCTTTTCACAATGGTCTTTGTTCTACTTACTGTATTCTCTGTTTTTCTTCTTCACTACACCCAGGCTATACTCTTAACTGTGCATGCTTGCTAAGTCACTTCAGTCGTGTCTGGCTCTTTGCCACTCCATGGACGGTAACCCACCAGGCTCCTCTGTTCATGGGATTCTCCAGGTAAGAATACCATACCAGGTTACCATGTCCTCCTATATTCTACCTACCACCTATCCAATTACGTACTTAATATTACATCTTATTGACCTATTGTTTTGACTCAAATAATATTTTAAAGGGGAACTGGTTAATAAGAAAATATAACATAAGGAGCAAAGGTAGAAAGGATCATCCATGCCCCTGTAGAGTGCAGAAGAGAAATACCACATGGAAAGTACTCTAGTTTGTTAGGACTGCTGCAAGGCAGTGCTATAGGCTGGGTAGCTTAAACAACAGACGACACTATGAGACAACATTTCTATGTTATCTCACAGCTGTGGAAGCCAGAAGTCTGAGATCAAGGAGTCAGCAGGGTTGGTTCCTTCCAAGGGCCATAAGGGAAGGATCTGTTCCAGGCCTCTCTTGGCTTGTAGATGGCCATCTTCTCCCCGTGTGTTTTCGCATCTTCTTCCTTCCGTGCATTACTGACTCTGTATCCAAATTTCCCCTTCTTATAAGGATACCAGTCATACTGGATTAAGGCCCACCCTAATGACTTCATTTTAACTTGATTACCTTTTTAAAGACTCTATTTCCAGAAAGTTCACATTCTGAGGTACTAGGGTTCCAGCATATCTTTTTTTTTTTTCTTTTTGGGGGGTTTGGAGAGAGACACAACTGAACCCGTAACAGGAGGGATGGCCCTTCCTAAGAATGGACCAGCATAGAATTGGTGCCACCTGCTATCCAATGAGTAAAGCTTATATCTCTTTAATAAGTCACTTAAAACTGTCACATGAAGAAATTCTTTCCTTCATATTTTTTGCCTTATCACTACTTAATTCACATTATCCAACTCCTCTCCTCTCATAAATCAACTGGATCTATATTTTCCTATCTAATTGAATATTTTGTCACTTAGTAAATAAAGCACATTCCTTCTTAATAAAGCAAAACCAAAGTTACCATACACAGGCACAAGACTGGCATAAAGCCCTTCATAACTGGTCCCTGAATATCTCTAATCTACAGATGGACCCAATGAGTCAGTCTTAGGCTCTGAATCCAATCTTACTAATACACAGTGAATGTAAGAGTCTGGTCTTGAGCTATACTTCTGGTTCCACACTAATAGAAAGCTTCAGGTTGTCAGTAATTGATTTCCTGATTTGTGATCCAGGCTGTCTGTGACTGAATATCTCCTTCTTGCTAATAGATCAAGACCTATTTTGACAGAATCATTCCAAGAAAGTTCAAGCAGCCTCTACAGAAGGGGGTTAACTCAGGCTGGTTGTTCCAGCCCCAGCATGTTCTAAAGAAAAGTCTGATCTGAGAGGACCTGGCTCTTGGTCAGCTCCTGGGAGACAATCTCAGAGCCTTCACCAGTTCACATTTTACCCTTGCTGGTTTTAATCTGTATCCTTTCACTGTAACAAACAATAACTGTGAATGTAACAGCTTTTCTGAATCCTTGCAAGTCCTTCTAGCAAATCATCAAGTCTGAGTATGATCTTGAGGAACCCTGATTCAGAGCCACTTTGAGTGAATACCAAGGACAAGAAGCCAAGTATTTTAGCTTTTTTTAATCCCTGTTGATTTTTGGTATTAAAAACATTTAGAAATTTTATACAATCTATTTTTCTTGGTTTTCACTTACATATCAAATTCTCAATTGAACTGACTATATCTAGAAACTTTTTTAATACCTAAATGAATTGACCAAGAAAATCAACCTCCACAGATTTAGCAAAAGGAAATACTCACACATGTTCACATACATGGGCATAAAAGATTCGGTCCAGTATGACTTGTAAATTAAAAAAAATCAGAAGTGACATACATCCTTCAGCACAGGAATGTTATAATGCATACTTTGTAATATTATGTAGCTGGCCACTGCTATGAAATGCAATCCAAAAAAGATTCGGGGGGATAAAAATCTAGTATGCAGGGCACAGCTTCATTTTTGTAAAAACAAGATGAAATCCTAGTTCTTTTTGTTTGTATAATGGTAGGAAATGAAGTGGAATCTCATCCAGTGGGGACCATGGAGCAAAGAAGGGAGGATGGAATAAGTGGAAATTTCTTTGGTATTATTTAAATACTTTTCAATCATTTTTTGGCTTGGTTTAGTATCACTTTTGCAATTTTCCCAGATTTCCAAAATACCAGACATTCCAACTTTTAACCATTTTGCCTTTATCTTCAATGCCAAAACACCTGGCACTAATCACAAAAGTCAGCAATGTCTGAGTCGCTGTAGCATTTACCTCTACTTCTCCCTCTGAACAAATCTCACCTGAACTGTGGTTTTGGTTTAGCAGATGCGATCTGGCTCACCAGGTGTGAGAATCGGTAGCTGGAGGGGAGCTGGCAGATAGCCTGAATGAGAATGAGCCTCCATTAAAGGTACTTATTTGACCTTATCTTAAAGATCTTTGAAGTATGAATGCCCTATTTTCTCTGGGTCACAAAACAGCCCAAGCAGGACTTCCTCCCATGAACGCTTGAAGCTGGGGGAGCTCTCCACCAAGGAAGAGGAGTGTGAGTGCTGAGCGACCATTACGATATGATAAAGAGCATTTTTCCTAGCTATATTCCTGCTTAGCCAACTGGTGATGTTATCTCATGCAAATTCACTTCTACTCCAGATACTAGTTTTCATCATCTGTAAGAATCTTGAGTAGATCATCTCTAATGTCTTTTACAGCACTACAATTCTAACTGTATATCACAATAAATTAGCTCCATTTTCCTTCACCTGGACACAGTTTTTCCCCCTCTACCCAGCTACTGCTTTCAATCAAATACCCTTGTCATTTCCATCAAGAGAAGAAAAGGTTAGGCTGCTGTAGGGGAAAAAAAAAAAAAAACAGGGTGATTCTTGTGGGGAAAGAATCACCCACCACACAACTCACCTGAAATGAGAATAAATAAATATATTAAATACTTCTCATATTTAAAATAAAGCTACATATCTCATATTAATTGTATTATATAATTCGAACACAGCAATTTATGCCTTTTGATGTTTATCAAGAAGATGAATTAAAACTTTGATTAATGAAAAGAACATGTTTCATATTTATATATTCTCTTTAATCTTTTGTGTGAATACGGAAGGAACGTTAATCTCTGACAAAACAAAAGGAAGCTTCAGTGTGGGGAGAATAAGGAATAGACCACAATGTTAACAGAAATGTAAGAACTCATGATCATTTTCAATTTCTAGGACCAACTTCTAGCTATTCTGAACATTTATTTTTGTCTTTCAATTTGAAGTCCTATCAGGAAATACAAAAAGAAAAACATTCACTTATGGTCTTCATTTCCAAAATAAATTGAGCCTCATTATAAAATATCCACACTCTTCTACTGCAATTAATCTGTTCACAAGAAAACCAAATACAGAAGATTAATGGATCACAAATGAGGGCTGCTGTACATGATAGAATGACTACCATCATCACCTCAGTCATGACACCGCATGACCTAAGTGTTCAGTTCTTCTACAACAAATTGCAACACATAACTGTGGCACTAATTCTGTTTCCAATACAGCTTGGCATTATGTGTTCCTGAAATTTTATTTATATTCTTTTTCACTTTTGCAATTATAAATCCCTGCAGTTAAGGGTCATGGGAAAATGTTGGTAAAGTCTGTCCTATAGCCCTAAATGGGCAGTGGATATCAACAGTATTTGTGGTGTTCTTGGGACAGCTTTTGTGCTTCAAATTGTTTACTAAAGGAGCTAATTTTAGGTTGAATACCAATAACACCTGAAAAGAATAACCTTGAAAAACTACACAAATAGCAACTAAAAGGCAATGTGATATGATGCTGTAATTTAGCTAGGGAGCACATTTAGAGAACAGCTGTAAATCAACAGATTTTATTAAGATTTGAGGTAGGCACAAAATATATAGATGACAAAGTCCTTTTCTTCAAAAAAAAAAACTAACACTCTACATAGGGCCCAGAGCATAGACGAAAACGCTGTAGTTTGGTAAGGAAAGGTATAAACTCACCTGAAATCAAATTGAGAATGTACATTCTAAGAGTCGATCAAAGGAAGGTATGACACAAACCAGAAAGGGTTAAACGTGTATGGCACATACTCAGGGGAGCTTGTTTAGAAGGAAGATGTAACAAATGAAAATATTTTATGGAATAGTAGAAAAGGCCTCAAGTTTGGATACAAAAATTGGAAAGGGCAATAGAAATATCAGATGGAGATAGGCATTTTGACAGACTCTTTCTGATTAATACTTCTTGAGTACTGCTTGGGGCAAGAAAAGTATAGAGATACTCAAGGTACCTGGACTGGGACTCTCGGGGGAAAGATAAGGGTGGCGACACTAGGCACTCAGGTTATCAAGAGATTCTGGAAAAACCTAGGGAGCTTGGAGTATCATGTGTGCATATTCATACTTTGGGGTTCCATTTTAGAAATTCTAACTATTGTACAATGGTGGGTGTTTGTGTTAGTCAGTCAGTCATGTCTGACTTGTTGCAACCCCATGGATGGTAGCCCACCAGGTTCCTCTGTCCATGGAATTCTGTAGGCAAGAATACTAGAGTTAGTTGCATTCTCTTCTCCAGGGGATCTTCCTGACCCAGGGATCAAATCTGGGTCTCTCACCTTGCAAGCAGATTCTTTACCATCTGAGCCACCACTTTAGAAATTCCAACCATTGTACAACAGTAGCAAACAATATCATTGCTGCATACCTTCTGTGATTAACCTCAAGGCAATTCCTCCTCAATCTGGTTGGTGTTGCATAACACTTTTAAATACCTACACATGAGCCTGACTCATATTTTAAAACTCTGAAAATTACTTGTACAACCAAATCCTTGATATCAGCTTCTTTTTTTGTTGTTGTTTCTTTCACTTAAAGGTATATTTAAAACCTTTCAATAGCAACCATAATGGGATAGCTGGTAATCAAACTAATCACCCCACGAATGAATTACAATATTTTTAAATAACTATGGGCATTGGAGGGAATGGAACTTTGGCACATGTGAGAAGAAAGGAACGGGTGGTGAGATTTATCATATTCATCTGTCTCTTTCCTTGAGGTTGCTTTCTAGTTTCCTGTAAACAGAGGTAAACCCCTAGCAGAAATATGGAGGTCTAAACGGGCTATGGAGAAAGAGTTTGGGGGTTAGGTGGCCAACGCAGCTGGCACTTGAAGATTAAAATCACAGAAGATAAGGAGCCTCAGGAAAGCAACCCCACGATCTGTATAGAAATCCCGCTCTGAAGTCACTGACTAACACCTGAACTTCACATTGAAGAGTTTGAGCATAAAAGAGGTAATTTCTAGCACATTCGGTAAGGCAAGAAAGAAAGAAAAGCCATTGAGTTTGTCATCCAGTCTCAGACAATGTGATCATCTATTAGAACATTCCACTAAATCTATTAAAAAAAAAAAAGCCTTTAGAACCAATAAGTGGGCTTAGCAAGACCATAAGATACAAAAATCAATTGTATTTGAACATACTCAAACAATTAACAATTATAAACAAATTAAAGAAACATACTATTTACAATAGCACCTCAGGAGCAAATCTAACAAAATAAGTATAGTTATTTTATATTGAAAAATATACAACAGTGATTAAAGGAATCACATTTAGGATAAAGCACAGCTAAACAAATGGAGACACACACTTTTCATTGATCAGAAGACTGTCGTCAATTTTTCCCAAATTGATCTTTAGACTCAACATCATCTCAGTGAAGGGCTTCCCTGGTAGTTCAGTGGTAAACAATTCACCTGCCAATGCAGGAGACACAGATTCTATCCCTGAGTTGAGAAGATCCCCTAAAGAAGGAAACAACAAACCACTCCAGTATTCTTGCCTGGGAAATTCCATGGATAGAGGAGCCTGGCAGGTTACAGTCCATGGGGTCACAAAAAGTTTGGACATGATTCAGCCACTAAAAACAAAACAAAATCTCAGTGAAAATCCTAGTATTTTTAGTAAAGAACAACAAACTGTTTCTAACATTTATGTCAAAGGCAAAGGGTTAAGCAGTCAAAACAATTTTTTTAAAGAAGAGCAAAGCTGGAGAACTCCTATTACCTAATTTCAAGAAAATATGAAACTCTAGTATCCAAGACAGCGGAAGTACAAGTGAAAGAATAGACACAGATGAACATAGCAGAGTAAAGGCTCCAAAAATAGGCTCATGGAAACAAGACCAATAGACTTTTGACAAAGATGTTAAGGAAATTCAATGCAGAAGACATAGTCATTTAAACAATTGGACATGTGTATGAAAATAAAATATTCTCAAGAAATGAGAAATAACCAAGCATCCATCAGAAGAGGAATGGATAAACTGTGGTGTACTCATTCAATTGAATATTACACATGACTAGAAAAGAACAAATTTCTAAATACTCAAGAAAATGGATAAATTTCACAGACATTATGTTAGAAGCCAGACATGAAAGACTATATACTCGTGTGATGCCATTTATATGAATGTCTACAATAGGTAAAACTAGCTCATGAAAGCAGACATCAAAATAATGATTTTGTTTGAGGAGTACCGATGGAAGAGAAAGAGAAAGCCTTACTTCCCTGGTGGCTCAGACAGTAATGTGGGAGACCTGCGTTCGATCCCTGGGTTGGGAAGATCCTCTGGAGAAGGAAATGGCCACCCACTCCAGTACTCTTGCCTGGAAAATCCCATGGACAGAGGAGCCTGGTAGGCTACAGTCCATGGGGTTGCAAAGAGTCAGACACGACTGAGCAACTAAACTTTCTTTCTTGATCTGATAGCAGTTACACAGGCATATACACGTGAAAACATTCAATAAAATGAACCCTTAGGATTTGTGCACTTTACTGTATTTATGTTGTATGTCTCAATTTTAAAAGTAGGAAGGAAGGGGGAAAGAAGAGGAAGGGAGAAAGGAAGAGAAGGGGAGAGAAGGGGAGGGAAGGAGAACTTTATATATTGCTGTGGCGTGATGATGTGATCTCCAGGATATGGTGTCAAGTAAAAAATTGAAACTCAGAACAATATTTATGACATGACACTTTTATCTAAGAATGGAGACAGGGAGATACCAATATGTATATTTATCAAAAAGTAACAATTGAGGAATAAACCAAAAATAAATAAACTGCTCCATACAGGGCAGGAAGACAATAGAGTGCAGGCAACAAGGATGAAAGCTACATCTCTGAATGGACCTTGTTTATTGTTTATATTTTGGAGCCATGTAAATGATCTTACATAATTTTTAAGATAGATTTTTTAAAGTGCTCTGTAAAATAAAATTAATAGTATGAATATATAGAGAAGAATTATTTCAAGTGACTCTAAAACATAACATTTGAGTGTATCTCCCCGTGAGAATGTATAAAAGACAAAAGAACTGCCAAGAAATCACAAACTGTATTCATGCTTTAAGTCTTTTGCTAGGATAGCAGGAGAGGGCGCTCTTGAGAGCTGTGAAGCCTAGAAATCTACCCTAGCCGTACACCTCCACAGGAGCTTCCTGCTAACCACAAAACATCTCATCTCATTAAAATATGAGTAACAATAACAAGGAAATATAAAAAGATGAAAAAGAGCATGATAACTTTCTTACAGATAGTGAAAACACCAGAAAAATATTGACACAAAACAGGTTAAGAAGCGCAACTTAACATTTCAGCTGAGAATTTTAAACCTTTATGTACCAACTGAAACTGTAAAGGAGAAATACCAAAGCTCAAAGAAGAGATGATCAGACAAGAGGAAGTAATAGTTGATAACAGGAGGATAGGCAAGATGAACTGACAGTGCTCAGAAAAGAAAAAGAAAAAAAAAATGACAAAGCCATTTCAGAAATAAAGACTAAATTATAAAAAAATACAAGGAAGAACAGACACCATCAGTAAGAATAGAGAGGATAGAAAATCAAACAAAATACAAAGTAAAATAGAAAGAGGCAAAAAGGACTACATTTAAAAAGTCAGGACTTAGATGCCCATCAACAAATGGATAAGGAAGCTGTGGTACATATACACCATGGAATATTACTCAGCCATTAAAAAGAATTCATTTGGATCACTTCTAATGAGATGGATGAAACTGGGGCCCATTATACAGAGTGAAGTAAGCCAGAAAGATAAAGAACATTACAGTATACTAATACATATATATGGAATTTAGAAAGATGGTAATGATAACCCTATACACAAAACAGAAAAAGAGACACAGATGTACAGAACAGACTTTTGGACTCTGTGGGAGAAGGCGAGGGTGGGATGTTTCGAGAGAACAGCATCGAAACATGTATATTATCTATGGTGAAACAGATCACCAGCCCAGGCTGGATGCATGAGACAAGTGCTCGGGCCTGGTGCACTGGGAAGACCCAGAGGGATCGGGTAGAGAGGGAGGTGGGAGGGGGGATTGGGATGGGGAATACATGTAAATCCATGGCTGATTCATGTCAATGTATGACAAAAACCACTACAATATTGTAAAGTAATTAGCTTCCAACTAATAAAAATAAATGGAAAAAAAATTAAAAAATTAAAAGCCAGGACTAAAAGATTATAGATAGATTTATATACCCCTGGTCTTTCCAGGTGGCGCTAGTGGTAAAGAACCTGCATGTCAATGCAGGAGCTATAAGAGATCCAGCTTTGAACCTTGGGTCAGGAAGATCCCCAGAAGAAGGGAATGGCCACCCACTCAAGAATTCTTGCCTGGAGAATCCCATGGCCAGAGGAACCTGGCAGGCTACAGTCCATGGGGTCGCAAAGAGTTGAACGTGACTGAGCACACACGCATTTACTTTTGCCTTTGTTCACACATCATTATTACAGTGTGGTCTTTTTGTCTTACACTACCTTGTGACCTTGTCTGATTTTGGTATCTGTGATGTGTGAGTTCAACAGCAGAATATCATGGGCCAATTCCTATCACTGAATAACACAGGCAAAAGCAGAAATGAATGAGTTAAAACAGAAACTCAATACAACAAATAAACAACCGCAACAGAGGATGAGATGGTTGGATGGCATCACCAACTCAATGGACATGAGCTTGAGCAAACTCCAGGAGACAGTGAAGGACAGGGAAGCCTGGCACGCTGCAGCCCTGGGATCACAAAGAGTCGGACACAACTTAGCGACTAAACAATGTATACAGTCATTTTACTATGTCATGGGGGTGGCGGGAAAAGGTGCAAAGCAGAATGAATAAATAGATGAGAAGAGAAACAAGTCCTTACTTGAGGGAGTTTTGCTAATTCCTCTTCAAAGACACATTTTATAAATATCTAATATTGGTAATTAATAATTGACCATTTTAATAGTCACAAAAGGAATCTCTTTGTGTTTGATTGTCACTGTAGAAGACTACATGAAGTAATTTAACTTTTTATTTTATATTAAAGTATATCTGATTAACAGTGTTGTGATAGTTTCAGATACACAGCAGAGCAACTCAGCCAAGCCTATACATGTATCCACTCTTCCCCAAACTCCCCTTCCATCCAGACTGCCACATGACCTTGAGCAGTTTCCTATGCTATAGAGTAGGACCCTGTTGGTTATTCACTTTGAACATAGCAGCCTGTACCTGTTCAGCCCAAACTCCCTAACCATCCCTTCCCCGCCTCCCCTTCCCCTCTAGTAACCATAAGTTCATTCTCTACATTGGTGGGTCTGTTTCTGTTTTGTAAATAAGTTCATTTGTATCATATCTTTTTAGATTCTTCATGTAAGGGATATCATATGATATTTCTCTTTCTCTAACACTATTGAGATAATTTTTAAAACTTTAACACAAACCTTTCTAGACTAATAGAATCACAGGCTCTAATTTTACAAATCTCTCTTTTTCTAGCATCAACTGCTAAAATTTGCAGAGCAAAAACATTTTCCTAAAAACAAGATGTCAGCTACTACTTATGGGAAAAGTGCTGCTAGTTTTCAATAACATAACATAAGGTAGATAAATGAGAGAAAGAGAGACGGAGATAGAACAGAGTTTGAGGAAAGACATACATTTTCTTTGTATGCTTTTTTCCCTACTGTTATGAGTCAACAATATAATTTTTTAAAGTAAGAGAAAAATATAAGGATTTTAGAAGGCTCTGGAAATGAGTTCAATAATCAAGGAGACAAAGCATCGCCTTCCTACAGGGTTTTTCCCATCAGTCTCTAAGCACACCTATTAATAGAAGTGACTTCAGTGACTCATCACTTTCTTTTGTGAGAAGAACCACGAGTCTCACCAGCAGTGCCATGGGGACCTTTTGCAATGCAGGTATTACAGGGGGTGTAGCCAGAAATAATGTATTCTATAGAGTTTCCAAGTTGGTTACACAGTAAACAGTCTGAATGGAACAAAATGAGAAAGGGAAGCCAAATGAAAAGGAAACCAAGGCAGAAACTACAGTGAGGTGGATCTTCAGTAACAAAAGGAAGGAATAACTCTCTGAGCAAATTCTGGGGCTTCCTATAGCTTTCCAGGCACAATCTTCCCCCTCAAGCATGCCACACTTGAGGTGGGCAAGTTGAAAGCCATTTCTGTTTGGTACATCCAAAGATGACACTCTGATTCTTCCAGAAACTAATACACAACAGGTATCAAAAATAACCTACCTGCTGATCCAGAGCTTGTGGAGCATATCACCTTGGTGACCACACTAGATAGACAGATAGATGGATAGATATTTTTCCCTCCGTGTTTTAAATTGCTAAAATGCTGAGCATGTTTTGCTTTTTCCTACAGTACACCACATACTCAATCCAGATAAAAGACTTAACCATGTAGACAATAGAAAATTGTCACACTTACATAGAGCACAAGTCAGCCTTTCTCTGTAAATGGCTGCCTGGATAGTGTTACCTGAAGGGGAAAGAAATGTTCACCCCGAAAAGTACCTCCCTGATTGTCCTGGCACATTGTAGGCCAGTTTTGATTTCTGAACGTTTGTGGCATAAATGCTACCCAATTGAGCAGGCCATAATAAAGCAGATTTAAACAAGAAGACTGAGGGCCTGGTGTTCTTGGTGGTTAAATTTTTACTAAATAATCAAAACTAGGATTAATAGGATGAACATTATTATAAGATTTCTTAACAAAGAGAACATATTTCAAAGTATTTTATACACCAACAATGTACAAACAACAAACACTGAATTTCCAACATCCAAATGAAACTTACCCCAAATGGTAACAATCTAGAACTTGAAATGCATTTTTTAATTATATCAGGGGTATAAACCTGCTCTGCTATATGATGGGTAGTTCCTCAGACCAGCCCAAAAGAGATATTTTTCCCTCCTGATCAAACTTTTTTCTCTAGTTCATGTCCATCAACATATACCTTGGCTCTCTCCATATATCTAGTTCCCATTCACTTTTCAATCTGAGATGTGCTACCCTCTAGACAACTCTTCTCAAATTGTTTCCAGTACAGTCACTCTTCACTCCCTCCATACTCCCCTCCTTCATATGTCCCAATTTGGGTCCCCTCCATACTAGCCCCCACTCTCAGAACCCAGTCCAGAAATGACACAAAGCAGAACTAATTGCCAACCATGGTCCAACAGCTCACCAGGAAAAGCACGCCCTTTGGGGCAAGTACTGATGGAGAAGGAGGGCTTATTCAGGGACACATCCCATTTACAACTTCTGATCTGTATAATTGGAAAAGTCATGGTAAAGGACTGAGGAAAAATCCAGAGGGGTTCCTGAATCTTACTAGAGGATCTTTCAGATCAATGACTCCACCTGGTTGACATCCAGAGCTTCCTCAAGTTACTCTTAACAGGGAGGAAAGACCAGTCTTTTCAAAAGACCTAGATGAAGCAAAGCAAGAGAACAGAAACAGTGCAGGTCATGCTGTTATCAGAGGGGGAGAACAAGTTGTCCCAGATACCAAACCCAACGTGGACCACTGAGACCATGGAGAAGATGGTAGAAGACAGAGGCTGACCCAGTATAAAAATATGATCCTAAAGGGAGAACAGGCAGCAGGAAAGAAATCTCTCTATTGGAAAGAGATAGTCAACCAGGAGCCAACGGAAAACCCTGCCACATTTCTTCAACACTCAGAGGATGCCTCTGAATCTATACCACCACTGACCCTGAGTCATTGGAAGGGAATGCAATCCTGAGGTCATATTTCATTTCCCGAAGTGCCCCCAACTTTAGGTGTAAACTTCAGAAACTGGAAATAGGACCATATACCCCTACCTCTCACCTGGTTGAGGCTATCTACCAGGTGTTCAATAACTGAGATATAGAGGAGGAAAAGTCAGAGCATTAAAAGGTCCAGAGGTAAGCCCACCTACTTACTGTTGCCCTCCATCCTCAACTGGTTGGCACAGGGAATCTGGACTAACTGCCCACAGAAACCCTCGAGTCTGGTGAGCCACCCTCAGCCCCCACCAAAGGATAGCAAGCCAAGGAACAAGGAACAGTCAGTGCATGCACCTATGTAAACAAGAGGGAACACTGGAAAGGAGAAGGCCCTCATCGCCCCCAAAGGGGAATGGAAATGGCAGATCCCAGCTTCCACTCTTGAAGGCAGATGGTCCAAATAAAGGAAGAAAGATGAAGCCAGGGCCTCCTAAGCTGGCAGTCCAATTGACCCTCAAGGAGACCCAATTGACACTGGATGTAGGGGGGTGCGCCTATTAAATTCTTAGTCAACACTAGTGCCATTTATTTGGTTCTGAATACCAGATCAGGTAAACTCAGTCACAGAGCTGTAAAATTATGGAGGTATCAGGGAAGGCCCAAGAATGGGCATTCATAGAGCCATCAGAATGTAAACTGGATTAACACATGCTTACCCATTCCTTCCTGTATGTCTCCAAATGCCCTATACGCCTACTGGGAAGAGCTATCTTACATACATTGAGGGCTAGTGTTCACATGATGGGAGACAGATTAGAGATTGGTGCCCCCTTAGACAAAGGGTACCAGATAATGTTTAATGGCTGAGGACAGACCTCTGCAGACAGAATGAGTCAACCTCCCTGGAGTCAGAAATAGATAAAACAAGCTATGGGAGCCAGTCCCATGCTAGTCCATCTAAAATCTAACATACATGGCCCAAAAGGAACAGTACCCTCTCCATCAGAACACCTTGCTGGCCTTGCCTCTGTTATACAGGGCTTAACTGACCATGGTCTTATTAGACCTGTGACACCCCCATTCTTTCTGTTAAAAAAACCCAGTGGGGAATACTGGATGATACAGGACCTAGGGCAGTCAGTGAAGCTCCTGAGGATATATATCCAGTAGTTTCTAATCCCCATACCGTGTTGGTTACTCTACTAGCACCAGAATGTGGTATTCTGTGCTAGATTTAAAAGATGCCTTCTTCTGTATTCATTAGCCTCAGTGTCACAAGAAACATTTGCTTCTGAGTTGCAGGACCCAAACATGCAACACAAACAACAATCTTGCTGGACAGTCTTGTCCCAAATGTTCGAAATTTCCCCACCATTTTTGAGGAAACTTTAGCTAAACACCTAAAAGATCTACATCTGGAGGAGGGAACCCTCTGCCAGTATGTGGACAATACTCTGACCACAAGTTCTGCTAAGGGGGCCTCTGACAAAAATACTATTAACACTCTGAATTATCTAGCCAATAAAGGATATAAGAAGCCCAAGAAAGAGGCTCAAATATCACAAGCTAAGGTGACCTACCTAGGCTTCGTTCTCACAGTAGGTAAGAGAACCCTACCCCAGGAAAGGAAAGAAGCTATTTTTGCAACGTCACCTCTCCTAAAACTAGGAGACCACCTAGGGGTTCCCTGGGATGATCAGATTTTGATGCATCTGATACCCAACTATGGTCTAACAGCTAGCCTTCATGTGAAAAATTTAAGGAAAAAGATGATGATCCTTTTGGGTGGAATTCAGAATGTAAAGGGACCTTTCAAGAATTGAAAAAGCAATTACTTCAGGCCCCTGCCTTGGCCCTCACAGATTTAGCTAAACCCTGTGACCTTTACATTCATGAGAAAAGGGGAATCACCTTCAGGGTATTAGCTCAAAAACTGGGACTCCTTACTCTGTTGGTTGCTTATTTCTCTCAACAATTAGATCAAACCACAAAGGGATAGCCTCCTTGCCCACAGGAAGTAGCAGCCACTACAGTCCTAAAGGAAGCCAAAAAGTTAAGCAGTTTGGTAAGCTGGTCATTAAATGGATTTTATACCAGGTCAGGCTGTACTGAGTTCTAAGGAAATGGAATGGCTATCTCCTGGAAGTTTGATTCAAGTTCAGGCTCTGCTTTTAGATAACCCAGTGGTTACCATAAAAGCCTGTTTCACACCAAATCCTCCCACCCTGCTACCCACAGAAATGGAGCCCCTGGTGCATGACTGTACAGAAACCATAGACACAATCTAGTCCAGTCACCTTGACTTGGGAAGTGAGCTTCTGCCAAATGCCAAAGAAAAATGGTTCACAGGCTGAAGCAGTTTTATCAGAGACAGGGAAAGGTTGGCAGGATACACAGTAACCTCATAGACCTACGTCACAGAAACAAGAAATCTACCTCCAGGGACTCCTGCCCAAAAGGCCAAGCTGGCAATACTTGCCAGAGTCTTAATGTTCAGGACAGGGAAGCTCTTAAGTTTTTACACAGACTCTTTGTAGGTGTATGTCACCCAACACACACACGGGGCTATTTGAAAGAAAAGAGAGATGTTTACTGCACAGAATAAACAGGTGAAACGTGGCTTAAGGATATTCACGTTCTCAGAAGCAGTACAGCTTCAAAACTAGGTGGTGGTGATTCATCGTTGGGGGCCGCTAATTGGGGGTACAGAGGTAATAAAGGAAAACAAAACAGCAGACCAAACTACCAACAGGGCAACCCAAGAACCAGCAACTTGGCTACATCCACTCACACCTTGAAAGCCAGATCCATCCAATTATTATCCAATCCACACAAAGGAAGATTAGAAAAAGCCCAAAGAAAGAACTTCAACAGAGACCAAGGAGGCCAAGTGTGGCTAGTTAATGAACATGGCAATACTGCTCTCCTCAAATTGCAGCTTCTCAAGCCATCACGGACGCTCATCAAGGAGCTCACTACGGGAAGGAGGCCCTATGTAACTGGTTAGTTGAGGTCATGGTAACTCCTGGCATTAAAAGTACAGTCAGTCAGATAGTTGAGACATGTCCCATCTACACAATGAACAACCCCAACACTACTGGTGTGACCCTCTCTCTGACCTGAAGCTTCTCTCCTGAAAACCACTAAAAATGTGAACAGGGATACTCAGGCCGGGGCAGTGAGCCCAACAGCAGGGCACAACTGTGCCTTCAGGCAAAAGACCTAGATCCCTTTGTTTTCAGGAAAAATTTGACTTGTGACTATTATTTTCTTGCTAATACATGGGCCAAGCATCTGAAATTGTCTGGTGTCCTTTGTCTCCCAAAGGTTAAATAGTTTCATCTGAAGTAGAAACCACCCAAAGGTGGTCCCTAGGGATAGAGTCTGGACTGAGGCCTGGTGACCATCACACACATCTAAAGGCATTTGGGGAGAAACTCTTTCCCTCCACCTGGGGTTCTGACAACACCCAAACTCATCAGGAAGACAGACCCATGTCCCTTAGTGCCCTCAAGAACAAGGATCAGGACAAAAGACAGAGAAGGGATTTATCACCGGCAAAGCCCATTAATAATTCTCATAAAGATAGGCTCTGGGAAATAAAATAACATCTAACCTTTTTTTTTTTTAATTTCCCTTGGTGCCTTGTCTAGTTTCACTTGCTTGTAGGAGCCCACACTGAGGCCTTACCTGGCCCTTCAGACCAGAGTTCCTGGTGCAAAGCTGCTGTGCCGACACCTCAGTAGCGCAGGCCATTCAAAATGGCGGCAGCGGGCCGTGTGCAGACATTGCATCCAGCACCACCACCTGGAGCCTGAGCAGCTCACCTGCGGCTGCCCCCAGGAGAACGCTGCTCCCCCTCCCCGCCTCTGACAAGAACCCTAGGAGGCAGCCCCACCCACAGCCTGCCTGTCGGGAAGTGTGTGCTCTAGAGCGTGAGGTCGCACCTCTTCATTCTTTGATCAAAAGAAAAGAGTTTTCCTTCACTTCTGACCTGGACTTGGTCTATTCTATTGGCTCTAGTGACACCAAGCAGGAGGATCCTTGCTGAGGATGGACTTGAAAGGGTCAGTAACAACTTTTCCTCTCCATCCCATTCTTGACTCCACAACAGAAACTGAAGTCCATTTTTGGTTCCTTGACCATTCCATGCTTCCTCCTGCCTCAGAACCCTTATCCTCTCTGCTGGACTCCTCTGCCTGAAACTCTCTCCCTCTTTCATTATTTTCTACTCAGAACACCCAATTCCCATACAGGTCCAGCACATATGGTTGTACAGGCTGTGGACTGAACAACTCCAGAACTCCATTCACATCTGAGTCTATATGACCACCATCCTCTGGACCTTTGTAGTGTCTACATGATAGGTCTACACAGTCATACATGATAGCTCTGGTCCACCAGTGTTATCCATACAGTTCTTGCTCTTTCCTTAAGTCTCTGCTTGCTGCTGGTGCTAAGGTGCTTCAGTTGTGTCCAACTCTGTGCAACCCCATAGATGGCAGCCCACCAGGCTCCCCCGTCCCTGGGATTCTCCAGGCAAGAATACTGGAGTGGGTTGCCATTTCCTTCTCCAATGCATGAAAGTGAAAAGTGAAAGTGAAGTCGCTCAGTCGTGTTGCTGGAGTGGGTTGTCATTGCTAGAAGTTCCCTTTCTTCAGAAGTTCTGGACTTCCCCTCTTGATCAAAGTTATGACCTGTCTTCTGTCCTCCTTTGGAACATCATGATATTGAAGACAGCCCTTTTCACAGAATATTGTAACCATCTGTTTTCCTCTGCTAGCCCCTGCTAGACTGTTTATGGTTCAGCATGTCCAAGCCAAGCTCAATAACTTCTCCTCACCCCCACCTCACTCACCCAGTCATTCACTTTCCATCACCCAAACTTCCCTTCTTCTGTATTTTCTGCTTCAGATGAAACTATTTATTCACTCAATTCTTCAACCCATTCTTTGACAATATTCTCATTTTACAACCAAAATTAATTAGTAACCACAGCACTTTTACAAAGACTTCCAAGATAGCACATACCAACCTGAGTTATATTGTAACTTTTGCTTCACATGCTAATTTCTTCACAAACCATGAACTTATTAAAGACACAAGACTTCCTCCCTTTCACCAATACCTCACATAATGCTTGGAACTATTCTGTACTAATATCTTAGCAAACTACAAATCCAAATAAACCATTTTTAGGACCCTGTTCATTCATTCTTATGTCTTGGGACACTGGTTCTTTTAATTATATCTTATTCATTTGAAATTTGGCTTTCATTCAGAGAAATACTAAAAAGGGAATTTTTCTATAATCAAATGAACATTTTCTCATATAAATAAAAATATTTTTAGTGTACATTCACATTTATCACTATTTATGAAATCTACCTCATTGCTGAAAATTTAACTGGCATAAAATAGATATTGGCAGTTACGGTGACAAAAGGATGTTGTTTAGAAGAACACCATATATAGTAAAGCAGTCCAAAAATAAAATCAGAATTCTAAAAACGGTTCTTTTAAGTAAATTTCCATCACTTTGTTGATAACAAAACATTCTTATTTGTTAGAGATATAAAAACATAAATGTTTCCTTTTAACAATAAAAACTCTCCCTACAAAAGAAAATTAAATAGCTACTGTTTGAGTCTGGGCTCTGATGCTTACTGATTTGGGGATCTTGGACAAGTCAATTAATCCTACAAAGCCTCAGTATACTTATCTGTAAACAAAAGAGAAGTAATCATAACATGATCTCACAGAGTTAAATATCAAGATTAAATGTGAATTGGTAAGTAAAGGTGATTTCTAAACTCTAAAGTGTTAGGTCACCATTATAATCACTGTTATTATGATTCCTACAAGGTAAATGGCTTTCCAAAGAATGACCCAGTCCCCATATGGATTTAGCCCTCACTTCCTGTAGTTACTTATTATTGGAGCTGGCTGTGAAAGACAAAGTTTCAGGTAGTGTTATCATGAAATTGGATAAGGAAATATAGTATGTACAAACAAAATGTACATGTACACTAGTATTTTGGCATAGAGTATATTTGCATTGAATATTTTCATGATTTTTAGGAAATTAAGCCGTAGGAAACCAATGATCCAAGTCTTGCTTTCAGCCACCAAATAGTATAGAACAGAGTAAATATTTCAGGCTTTGCAAACCATATGATCTCTGGTATCACAACTACTCAATTCAGATTGCAAAAACAGCTGTAAACAATATGCATATGCATGAGAATGACTGTTTTCCAATAAAACCTTACTTATGCACTTGAAATTTTGAATTTTACATTATTCTTAAATGACCATGAAGTATTATTCTACTTTTGATTTTTGAAACCATTTAATAATGTGAAAACACTTAGCCCATGGAATGTACTAAAAACAGGTGTCAGGCCAGATTTGGTCAATGTGCCAACCCCTAGTATAAAAGACAACATCTCAAATTGAAGATTATACAAATAAATAGAAAGATATTCAGTGTTTGTGGATTGGAAGAATTAATGTTGTTAAAATGGCCATAGTACCCAAAGCAATCTACAGATTTAATGCAGTCCCTATCAAAATACCCATGACATTTTCCACAGAACTAGAACAAATACTCCTAAAATTCATATGAGACTACAAAAGACCGCAAATTGTCAAAGCAATCTTGAGAAAAATGAAAGCTAGAGGAATCAGGCATCCTGACTTCAGACTATCCTGCAAAGCTATAATAATCAAAACAGTATGGTACTGGCACCAAAACAAACACAGATCAATGGGACAGAATAGCCCAGAAATAAACCCACACACCTATGGTCAATTAATCCACAACAAAGGAGGCAAGAATACATAATGGAAACAAAACAGTATTTTTAATAAGTGGTGCTAGGAAAACTGAACAGCTATAGCTGTTCAGAATGAGACTGCAAAAAGAATGAGACTAGAATATATCCTCAGACCATATACAAAACTCAAAATGGACTAAAGACCTAAATTTAAGACCTCGAACCATAAAACTCCTAAAAGAGAATATAGGCAGAATACACTTTGACATAAGTTATAGCAATATCTTTTTGGATCTGTCTACTAAGACAAAAGAAAAAAACAAAAATAAACAAATGGTACCTAATTAAGCTTAAAAGCTTTTGCCCAGCAAGGGAAACCACTGACAAAATGAAAAGGCAAGCTACAAATAGGAAAAAATATTTTTAAATTATATGACCAACAAGGGGTTAATATCCAAAATATATAAACAGCTAGTACAACTTAATTTATTTAAAAAAATATTTTTTAAGTGGGTGTGCATGCTAAGTCACTTCAGTCATGTCCAATTCTTTGTGATCTTATGGACCATAGCCAGGCTTCTCTATCCAAGGGATTCTCTAGGCAAGAGTACTAGAGTGGATTGCTATGTCCTCCTTCAGGGGATCTTTCAGACCCAGGTATCGGACATGTATCTCTTACATCTCCTGCACTGACAGGCAGATTCTTTACCACTTGTGGCAAAGACTTTAATAGACATTTTTCCAAAGAAGACATACAGATGCCAAAAAGGCACATGAAAAGATGCTCAACATCCCTAAATATTAGAGAAATGCAAAGCAAAACAAGAAGATATCACCTCACACCTGCCATAATGGCTATCTATCATCAAAAAGTCTACAAATAACAAATGTTGGAGAGGATGTGGATATAAGGGAACCTTGTACATTGTTGGTGGGAATGTAAATTAAGGCAGTCACTATGGAAAACAGTAGGGAGGTTCCTCAAAAAATTAAAAATAGGACTACCATATGATCTAGCAATTCCATTCCTGGGTATGTATCCAGAAAAAAAAAAAATGAAAACTAATTTGAAAAGATAGATGTACTCCCAATGCCCATAGCAGCATTATTTGCAAAAGCCATGATATGGAAGCAATCCATGTTACCATCAACATATGAATGGATAAACATGTGGTATACATATTCAATAGAATATTACTCAGCCATAAAAAAGAATAAAATTTTGCAACAACATGGATAGACATGGAGGGTATTATGCTTAGTGAAACTTCAGGAAAAGATCAATACTGTACATTATTACTTACCTGTATAATCTTAAAAAAATAAAATAAAACAAATAAATACAACAAAACAGAAACAGATCACAGATGCAATAGAACAACCTAGTGGTTACCAGTGGGAAGAGAGATGAGGGAGGGGTAAAATAGGGGTAGGAAATTAAAAGGTATAAATGACTATGTATAAAATAAATGAGATACAAGGGTATATTGTACAGCACATGGAAAACAGTCAACATTTTATAACTTTAAATGAAGTGTAACCTATAAAAAATATTTAGTCACTATCCTATACAAGTGAAATGAATTCAACATTGTAAACCAAATATATTTTACTTAAAAAATAAGCATATAAGTAAATAAAAGATAACAGCTCACATTGGACAGTTTTCTCATAAAAGCAATGCAGGTTAACTCCTTTTGGTGTAGTAATTCAGCCAAGTTTGGCAGTTTTCTAAATTAGAATACTTTTGAGATTATATTATATATAAAATTCTTGATTGTTTCTATAAACATTGTCAGAGGAAATTGGAAGTAGCTATCCCACAGGAGGTCACTGTCTACTTTAATTTAACGTACAACAAAATATACTTATACATATCCTGTAACACATCATCTGTCTTCAGGAGGCATATCATGTAATCTGGAAAGACTTATATATAGTGATTTCTCATGATACATTTACATCTGCAAAATCTTTTCATCTAGTTTATTTATTCTATTTCCCAGGCAGTGTAATGAGAGTGTGGTACAGACAGCCACTCAAACCATGCTTTAATCCCAGCTTCCCACTTAATACCTGTGTAACTTAAAGAGAATTTGTCAAATTCTTTAAAATTATTTCTTCATTTGCAAGACAAGAAAAATGACAGGAGTATTTACAGAGTTGCTTCGAAGTGAAAGATCATGTATCTTAAATGCCTGGGGCAAAGAATGGCTCCTTTTCATCATTCTGCTTCCAATTTCAAAAAAGTTCCAAAATCCATCTCCTACTCTGAGTTAAGGTGAATTTTCCTCTTTGATTTCTCCTTTGTCTGATTCAGTATGATCATACAAGGAACCATTAATGTTTTTTAAAAGTTTTATCAGCATTTTATCTACATTTTCAAATGCTTTTTTACAATGAAGCTGAGTACTCATTTTATGGAAACATTTAGATGCCTGTTTTTAAAGCACAGAGATTCACAAGAACATCTAAGCATTAAGAGACTATGAAAAGAGGGCAACACTGGAAAGCAAACACAAAATAACTCTGCCAGGGAGGTAGGAGGAAAGCAGGAGAGGCTGGTGTCATGGAAACCAGAGCAGAGAAGAAGAGTAAAGTTTCCAGAAGGAGGGAGTATCCAACAGGGTCAAAAACTGCAGAGATCAACATGAAAACAATCAAAAAATGCTCATTACATACATATTTTAAAATATGTATTTGTTTTTTAATGGAGTATGTTTTTAGCTGGGAAAAATAGAAACAACAGGGCAATTTAAAGACTGAGACACAAGCAGATCTATCAAATTCAATTCAATACAAAAGATTTTTACTACTCACCTACAGTGTGCCCAGAGCGTAACTGAAACTGAGTATCCAAAAATCACGTAAAACTAAAAAAAAAATAAATAAATAAAACTAATAATTTAAGTTTATTTGAATCTCTTATCTTTTTCTGTCCTTGAAAAGTGAGCTTTATAATGTGACTATTTGATATCATGAAATTGGCCTCAAGCTTTAACTCTATTTGTGTGCATTGCTAATCAGCAAGCATTCCCGATTGCTCTTTCCACACTAGAATGCAAAGCATGTCAGATGAACAATGAAAGTTATGCAAGCCAACCTCATTATTAATACGCCTACTGGCTTTTCCAACCATATGCTTAAATATCTTCTTCATTCTAGGATTTGATAGCTTAGTATCTCAAAACAAGAAACCTTGCTGGTTTCGTTGCCGTGATAACCAATCGTCTTTTAGTTTTGTGGTTGGAAGCCATTGGCCACTAGGTGGAGAAAGATACCAAGTGACCCCCTAGCTAAAGGCATGAACTGAATTTTTAGTTTCCCAGATTCACTTAGTGATTTTTCTAAATAGTAGGTCGGATTCAGTTACGAACAAAGGAAATCTCTATGAATGGTGATGCCAAGTATTCCATGCACTTGGGGGTCATTCTTTTCCCTGGAATCTGTGCATTCACTTTGCAAGAATGAGTTCCCTGCCCTTCTCATCAAGATAACCCTCAGAATTTGAATTAATGAGTTATTGTTCTGCCTCTCAGCCTTGAGTGCACTGGTAACATAGTTCTTGCTCCATGGGTGAAATAAAGGGGAGGACACCCCATGAGTCATTTTCCAGGCCCTGTACCACACTCAGATACCACCCTTCCCCTCAAAAACACAACCATACCCTTCAGAAATATTTGAATTTTTACTGGGGACCTCGGAAGGACAAAAGATCTTTAAAATCAAAAGTGAGAAAACTCTCAAGGGTAAAATTTGAGAACCATGACTGGCACACCCATAACTCACCCAGAATCTGTCTTGACCTGAATCATAGTAAATTTGCTGCTATCTTGAATAGCTTATGTGAATAGTATTTTATAAAGAAATTTGTTCCTCTAGTCAAAAGACATTTTTATTCAGGTAAATTTTATTAAAAATTAACTCTATTAAATTCCTTTTTGCTATGTTCTTTGTCTTTCAAACTTTTAAAATCACAATATAATTTTTGTTCTTTTCCTTTCTAAAGTTTTTCTCTAATACATCTCTCCTAATTTTAATGAATTAATCACTTTCACAAAAGACTTTAAATAAAGGTTTTTAACTTTCTCTTCAAGAAAAGTTATATGTTTATTTTCTCACCCCTCATCCAAACATGTCCAAATGTGTGAGTTATTTATTGGAAAATATTTCCCACTTTACAGTTAATCACTGTTTGCAGAGAGGAAAAATAAAAAGTCATTATTGTTTCGTAGATAGGATTTTCTTCTTGTCCAAGAATATTCTAGCTCTGCCAATTTAAATCTTACATAAATTTTAAAAATGTAAGAAGTGAATCCTAAGAGTTCTTTTTATAAGAAAAAAATTTTTATAACTATATGAGATGAGGGATCTTAACTAAACTTATTAAGGTAATCATTTCAAAATAAATATGCCATTATGATTAACTCTTTAAAGTTATTTTGAAAATGAAAAGATAAAGTGGAATAGTGGATGGGCAAAATTAGTTAAAGATTATAAAGCTAAAAAGGAAACACAGTGAGAAAATGAAAGAAGTAAAGACTGAATGGAAAAACATTTAACAGGGTCGTGGGGTTGTATCTAAAGACTTTTTTGCTGATTTGTATCCCAGGCTCATCCCTTTCTAACCATAAGTCTTTTCAGAATTGATTTCTTACTCCTTCCATCTCCAGATTCACTGCTTTCCCTGATGTTTTAGATCTTGTAAAGATGGCAGTAGACTAAAGATAAGCAATAACTTTATTTCAAGGAAAAACTCCTATAGGTAACTTAGTGATTTATTAACTACCAGGTTATTACCTTCTATAACTAACTTAGTTGGCCTGGAAATTGTGAGATCAAATCTTTTATTCTGTTAGATATTTCAACCTTTAAGAAAGCAAGCCCCATGCATATGTGCATACTCCACACATAAACAGGATCACAGAACTCAGAGTGAAGACCTTGGCAAGAGCTAATCTCAGCCCTGTCATTCAAATGACAGGGTATCGAACTCTAAGGAAGGAAAGCACCTTCCCTTGCATCTTCTAGTGCTGATGGATGGATTCAAATCTTAAGGCAGTGCTCCTCGTCCTAGTCCAGTGCTCATTCCACATTACAATTTTCCTGAAATAAAGCCGAGTTCAGCCTGCACTTTGTCTGTTTGTTGCTCTGAACAACAGCAGACACTCTGACTTCCACCAGCAGAAGCAAACAGCATCATCTGTACAGCTCAGATTTCTCTAACTGCTGGAGTTTATCACGTGAAGGGTTCGGAGGGCCATGAGCCCAAGACTCAAATTTAGACTTCACTATTTCACTTTATCTTTGATTAAGATTAACATTCAGTTACAGAAAGACATAAACCGAACTAAAAGACACTTCCCACACAACTTCAAACTTGGATCCCTTCCAGACCACCCTGTAGGGCACCAGGATCCCATGAATAGTACAATCATGTTCCATGATACTTTTTGTGTGTACGTGCATGTGCTACCAGAATTGATTTGTTAGATATAGTTATGTAAACTACATATCTGCTTTTGCATTTCACTTCTTCATATACCAGAAGGTTCAAAAATGAAAATGCTCAGAATTCTTTGGATAGCTGAGAAGCTCTGCTGACAGGAATACCAGATTGTGTTGTAGGAAAATAGGGAATTCCTCCAACACGGAGGCACCATTCACTATGCACACTCATCCTCTGCTGGGTGTTCTATTTGAAGTTTTGTAATATTATACCATGTCATAACATATGTCATCCTCATGACATAGGTACTGTTATAGCACCCAGTTTACAGATGAGGAAAGGAGGTTTAGGTTAAAGGCTCTAGCACAGACGACTAGTAGGTAATTGAGCCAGGACTAGAGAGAGAACCCAGTCCTGGCTGACCCCAAATCCATATTCTTGCCCCTCTGGATCACCACCTTTCAAGATGGGTTAATTTCCATGACAAAACCC
The DNA here is from genome assembly GCF_019320065.1 of Cervus canadensis. NCBI lineage: Eukaryota > Metazoa > Chordata > Mammalia > Artiodactyla > Cervidae > Cervus > Cervus canadensis. The sequence goes on from NC_057391.1 coordinate 70,407,824, forward strand.
TCCTGGTTCAGAAAAAATCCATGGAAAGTCTTCAACCCCCACCTAGTGACCTGTTAAAACTAAACTGTTAGTCACTCAGTCGTGTTTGACTCTTTGCCACCCCAGGAAATGTAGCTCCTCTGTCCACAGAATTCTCCAGGCAAGAATACTGGAGTGGGTAACCATTCCTTTCTCCAGGGGATCTTCCTGACCCAGGGATCAAACCCAGGTCTCCTGTATTGCAGGCAGATTCTTTACCATCTGAGCTATTAACCACATAATAAGCTCTTCCCCTCAGCCCATAGTACTCTTATTAACAAGCAGGAAGTGAGACACTCCAGCCTGTGCCAGAAACAGTCTGTGTGATAGTCTGAGTGTGTACATTACATTCAGAGCTTAATATTGGTGACGTGAGGACTAACTGCTGGTTGACTTACCCGTAATCCTGTACCCTTTCCCTGACCTCTATTTCTAACACATTTCTCACACTAGCCATTTTTTTGGTCCCAGTTTTACATGATAATCTGTTGAATTGGTGCATTTATGGCTCATTCCTCAGCATTTCTGCCTGTTTCCAAATTATAACCAAATCCTGTTTCTGTTTCTTTCTTTATTAACTCCAAAAGACAGTGTTTTTGTCCAATATTGCTCTCAGCCTTCATGATACGCCAAACCACATCAAAGCCTAAAGTTATGTGCACTGCTTACCTAGGACTCACACTCACATGTGTGCTGAGTCGTGTCTGACTCTTTGCGACCCCATGGACTATAGCCCACTATGCTCCTCTGTCCATGGGATTTTCCAGGCAAGAATACTAGAGTGGGTTGCCATGCCCTCCTCCAGGGTATCTTCCCAACCCAGAGATCAAACCCCTGTGACTCTCGTATTGGCAGGCAGGTTCTTTACCACTAGCTCCACCTATGAAGAGCTCACCCAGAACTGGGACCAGGTAAAGACAGAAAAATGGTTAATTTGTCCCAGTGTCTCACGCTATTCACTCCGTGTATAAATCTCTTCTGCTCTGTTCTCCCCAGACCTCTTATGCCCACATACTACTCTGAATTCCTATAGTTAGGAAAGATCATATTACTAACTATACAACTGACTGGTCAATGTTCCTTATCATGCAGAGGACTCCTGGAGGGAACAATGCCCTTGGTAGAATTTCAGACACTGTGAACCCAGTAGGGAGATTTTTTTTGGTAGGAGTATTCATTATAATATTTAAGTGGTTATTTGGTCACATAAAGTTGGCCCTTCTTGGAGCCAAGCACAACTCAGAGGATGGCAAGTTTTCTGCCCCCTTCCCTGAGGCAGGATGAGGCACCCTAGGGAAGAACAGAAAACCAGACCCACCCAGTGAGGACAGCCAGGCTTCAAGGGCAAGTGCAGGCCAAGAAACAGAACACACAGTTTCCAGAGGATTCACAGCAACAGGGAAAGGAAGTGGTCAGTCAAGCTTCATCTTCAGGAACGTCCTGAAACTGAAAGGAGTGTCCCAACAGGCAAGTGGAACAGTAAGGGGAGATTCACCCTGGAGCAGGTCATGCCCTGAGATCCAAGCCAGAAAGAGCCACGGGGAAACTTAGCAGTCAGGTTGAGGAGCAGGAGCGCTGCTTGAATTCCTGGCAAGAGGAATTACCAGACCAACAGAGGTCCCTGACTCTAAAGGGACCAAGATATGAGCCATGTATCTGAGATATCAGCTCAGTTCAGTACAGCCACTCGGTCATGTCCGACTCTTTGCGACCCCATGGACTGCAGCACGCCAGGGCTCCCTGTCCATCACTAACTCCCGAAGTGTACTCAAACTCGGTCCACTGAGTCAGTGATGCCATCCAACCATCTTATCCTCTGTTGTCCCCTTCTCCTCCTGCCATCAATCTTTCCTAGCATCAGGGTCTTTTCAAAAGAGTCAGTTCTTCGCATCAGGTGGCCAGAATATTCAAGTTTCAGCTTCAGCATCAATCCTTCCAATGAATATTCAGGACTGATTTCCTTTAGGATGAACTGGTTGAAACTCCTTGTAGTCCAAGAGACTCTCAAGAGTCTTCTCCAACACCACAGTTCAAAAGCATCAACTCTTCTGAGATATCAATTTGGCTCAAAAAATAAGACAAGAATCTATCTCTTACATATAAATGGGAAGCCAGAGTCTCAGAACAAACTTCCCTAATCAGAATAGGGACACAATTCAGAGCCAGAATCTGTGCTCTGACCCCTGGACAGAGTCCGATAGGTTCTCTGTTTGTTGTCAGAATGAAGACTTGGGGTGCTGCTGGCCTAGCAACTGAAAGAGTGGTGGTCCCAGTTTGGAGATCTGAGGGTTAGATTGGGCCATAAGCCTGTATAACACTTTATGCTAATGAGGAAAAGGCATCCTGTGCACGCCATGGTAAACCTGTCAGCACAGCTCTCGGTAATGGACATCTTTGTGTTCTTTATGAAAAATACCCCTCCCAGTTGGGCACAGACTTGCGCAGGTCACAGCCTGGTGTCTGGAACACAGCTAGATTCTACCCGCCTTCTTATTCCTCAATCAGCCACCCTTGGGCAGTCAACAACCTGTCCAACCATACCCAGCTGACCTGGAAAGTATCATACAATGGCTTAACACTAGGAGAAAGCCTGTTCTGGAAAAGTCTAGAATCAGAGGTAAGGAAAGGATTTTCCTTCTCTCCTCTAAGGTATAACCAAGCCTCATCCACATATCCCATGGAACATAAAAAGGGGAATCAAGAGGAATGTGCATCAGCAGCTGATCAAAAGACTTATTTCCTCTCGGAAAGGACATTTAAATATGAATTCAAGCTAAGTAATCTGAGAAACTCCAAAATAAATGCTTTGGCAAAAACATGCATTTCATGACTTTCTTTTCATAGACCAGTTATGTTCCTTGTTTTTTTTTTTTTTTCCGAGGCCTGCCTAACAAGAGTTTTTATTATCTGTGACCAAGTAGAAGATAAGTTGGACAGATGCACCATTCTGAGGCCAAGATCCTCACAGCAGCTCTTTTTTTTGCTAGAAGCAACATCTGGCTGCATGGCTCTTTTCCCCCTGGAGATGCAGCGGCTGTGGACGTGGCTGGCTGCTCAGTTTGATTGCAGCTGTAGAGCTGCATCCCAAGTTGTTTCTGGCATAAGCTGCAGCTGGGCAACATCTGACTTCGTCCTTCCACAACCTCCCCCATCCTTTTATATAAAGCAGACCCCAGAGGAGTTGGGGCAAGATTCTGGATGATGTCAGCCCTCTGGCCCTATGCCCTCGGTAGACGTTGAAAGTGAGGCCCAGTGGTGTAGGGACCAGCGTTCTGTACCCTGTGAAGGTTTAGGGAAGAGCATAATCACATCAGTCAGGCAGGAGCCGGGGGGGAAAATGAGTTTCTGTTCACAGGGGAGAGGAAATGAAAAATCTTTCTGGAGCATGGGTACTTTCCTGTCAGTGACGCCTGCAGATAAAGAATGAAGAGAGGAACCTATAAAGATACTCAAGAGAGAAAGGAGGCCAACAGTCCCCAAGGGTTCCAGGAATACCTTTGAATTGGAAGGATTCCGGTCTGATAATTTTTTGAAAATCATGTTTTCATTTTCCAAATGATACATAGTCGCTGAGGAAACTATAGAAAAAGAAAGTAAAAAATACACACCTAGAGAGAACCCTATTTCTATCATTCAAACTCAGCTCATTTGGGATATTTCCTTCCTAACTTTTTTTTCTCCCAGTGTATAGAATGAGGAGAGGATCTCCCTAGATTCACTCACACATGATATATGTTTTTATATTTTTTATATGATACTAAATTATAAAAATTTTGCCATGTTGATGTTCTCCTTAACCATTTTTAATGGCTACATAATCAGGCAGTGATGTCAATTTTCTAAATTAACATTATTTAGGTTCAGAGGTCACTGAAGAAACATTTTCAAAAAGGAAACAGAATCAGTAATAAATAAGTAAATAAAAATAAAGATTGGATTTAGACAATGAGAAGTAAGAAAAAGTTGACGTAAACTGAAAGATTTATATAGACTGGGAAACTAGCAGGATGACAATACAAACAGTAGAAATTCTGAAGCTGGACCTTAGAGCTTGTGTAGTTCTGTGCTACTCAAAGTGTGATCCTCAAACCACCAGCATCATCTGGGAGTCTGTTAGGAGTGCAGAATCTCATCCACCCCAGACCTACTGAATCAGAACCTGCATTTTCCGAAAACCTTTGGGGAGTTCATTTGTGCACTAAAGATCAAGGATCATTGGTTTAGAACAATTTCCTCCCCTATCCAGAGAGGTAAAATCTGACCATAGTCACACACTTGTTAGCCACAGACCTGGTTTCTGTCTTTCTACTAAACCAAAATTGGTACTATTCAACTAGTAATAATAATAGATAATAGTTATCGGTAGCTATGTGCCAGGAATTATTCAAATTGTTTTACATTTAATCCTTATCACAACCCTACTAGTGTCCCTATTTTATAAATAATTTTTAAATAACTTGCCCAGGGCCAGATAGTAATTGACAGAGCTGAGACAGAGCTCCATTACTTGAGCTCCTAACCACTGAACTAGATGGGTAGAGGGACCATTTTGCTATACTTTAGCTTAGCTTATCTGACACATATCACACTTGAGTATGTTAGAGTCCTACACAAGGGACAGTGCACAGAGCTACGTGGATCTGAACCAAAAAGTCTAGTTCCAAAGCCCCCACTTGCTGTTAATGAATCACTGGGCCAGCAGAACTGCAAAAGAGAACAGGACATCCTGCTGTCTGAAAATCAGTACAGCCGATGTAAGAAGTCTTAATCTGCAAGAAGTCGCCTGTATGTTAGGCTTCCTTTCTTATTGAGTTTTCTATTATTTTCTATTTACCCGTTATTGATTTCTTCTCCCAATTTATTCATTCACTTTAATCTTTTATCATGCCTATTTTTTCTTTATTAGTTATTATAGCACTGCTCAGAAGACTATGTCAGAAGACAGTCTCTGCCCTCCTAGATTTTGCAGTGCAAAAAGAAAGATAAAGATTAAATAAATAATTATAGGAAATATAAATATATTGATAATATATTACACATTGTTTATATGACTATGTTTAACTTCAAGTAGTGCTATGAAGGAAAATTACAAGTGCTGAGAAAAACCAGCATGGGCTGGTGGCCTCATCTTGGAGTCAACCTTAGTCAGGTCTACCCACTCCCTGCAACTTCACACACACATTACCTTCCTTCATCATTGTCTCTCCACTTAAATATCAAACTCATTTTACAAATAGTCACATTTTTTTCAAATCAGAAAACCTTCTAACATCCCCATTAAATTCAGTACCTGAATTACTTTCCTACTGCTGTTATAACTAATTACCACAAACTAAGTGGCTTAAAACAAATTTATTATCTTAAAGTTCTGGAGGTAAGTATTCCAAAATGGATCTCCTTGGTAGCTAAATGGCTAAAATCAAGATGTGGCAGGGCCTCGTTCCTTTTAGGGGCTCTCAAGGGGATTGATTTCCTGGCCTTTCCTGGTGGTTAGAGGCTCTCCCTTTCAGCCAGCAACTGCATAACCCTGACCTCTACTTCTGTGGTCACATCTCCTCCTCTATGATTCTTCTACCCCCTCTTTCACTTATGGGGACCACTTCCATTGAGCCCATCTGGATAGTTCAGGATAATCTTCCTAACTCAAGATTAATCACTTAATCCCATCTGCAAAGTTCCCTTTGCCATGTGTAATAACACAAGTTCAAGGGATTGGGAGGTGGATGTGTTTGGGGGTCATTATCCTGCTACGACAGCAGGCTCATGCTGTGTCCCTCACCCTGTTCCTAGGCTGTGTGTGCACTTGTAGCTTCATCGTATCACCACTGTCTCCTTCTCATTCTTTCCCCTCATAATACAACCACGTAATGATTCCAGTAACACATCAGCTAAACAGGAAGAAGGAAGCATAATGGGGCAACCCCTGAACCACACTTTTCCACTGGAGCATAGCCTTTCTCCTTTTTTTTTCAAACAAAGCTTTTGTCTTGGACTTGATTTTCTAAAAAAAGCCAAAACAGCACATTTCCTGATTCAGAATGTGCCTACAAAACAACAGAAAGGCTATCATTTTTTCCAGGTAACTTTTATAAAGGAAAAAGTTACACTGAAATAGCTCATTATATTGGTAGAGACATTGGGAAGGTTGATTAGAATGTTTCAAAAGGAACTTTGACTCCAAAAATCTATCCCCAAAACAATTAGAGATGAAGCACAATGATGTACAATCATTTAAAAATGAAGAGGTGAAAACAACCTAATTATTCAAGGTTACAGGATTGAAAAAATAAAGATTGCAGGATTGAATTATTATATGTTTGTGCAGTGGTTCACTCTGTAGCCTTTTAAATAATATTGTGATACATATTAAGTGACATGGAAACAGAGTAGTGATATCAATTTTCAGGATTATGCAGCATGGTTAATTAACATACGTGATTATGTTCAGAATTATATAACTAAGATAACCATAGAGTTCTTTTTTTTAGTTCTTTTGGCTTTATCTGTGATTTTCTAATTGTTGCGCTATAACTTAGATTACTAAGCAATAAAAAAGCAGAGCTTTTCAAGTAGGGTTTACTGATGAAAACATACAGATATTTAATCATTAAAATAATAGCAATAATAACCAGAATGCATTTAGTTATTTTCATTTTGCAAAGCATATTCTTATGCAAATTTTATACCCATTAAATGATTTGGACACTAGCCAGGAATATTTATACCCTAAACAACCAATGAGAATCCACATAGCTATAAATAGCAGACACAAGATCACTTTTACCATCTATCCCTCTCCCCATGATCCCTATGCTCTTGTTACACAGAACTTCCACCGTTCTTTCAAATGTGCCACACTTATTGTCACCATAGGACCTGTACACTGACTGTCCCCTCTGCTTGAAATACTCTTCCCACAGATCTTCACATGGCTGGCTCTTTCTTATCATTTAAGAATCAACTCAAATGTCACCTCCTCCTCCTCAAAGAAGTCTTTCCTCACTACCTCAACTAAAATATTGCCCCCACCCCTTCTCCCAGACAGTTTTTTTCATGGCACCTTTCTGAAATTATTTTCCCCTTTAAGGTGTTTGTTTACAGCGTGCATCTTCTCCCCACTCCCATCCTTTTCTTCCCCTAAAATGCAAAGCATGTGAAAACAAGGCTATTTTTTTCTCTGTTCAGTAATTCCTAGAACATGCCTCATACACAGGAGGTACTCAATACATTTTATGTTAAATAAAAGAATTGCCAGAAAACTGTATCCATTGCCTTATAGAATGTGGGCTACAGGAGAGTTTTATTTTTCTTTGCAGCATTCAGTTCCTTATCATGATTCTGGAAGGTTCTTTACTCTTTTTTTTTTAATAGAATCATCATGTACATAGAGTGAAATACACAGATCTTAAGTGTACAATCTGATGAACTTTGGCAATCATATAAGCTCACTTAACCCCAACCAATATATATAGCTTTTAAATCACTCTAGCAAGTTGACTTTGCAAACCCTTCTAGGTGTCTCCACAGAGGCAATAATTATCCTGCTTTCTATCACTATAGATTAGAACTCCCTGTTCTGGAGCTTCATATAAAAGAAATAATATAGTACTATGCTCTTTTTTTTTGGCTACATGCTTTCATTCATTATACTTCTAAGATTTGCCCATATTGTTGCATTTAGCAATAATTTATTCATTCTCAATACTGTGCAGTATTACACTGTATGAATATTTTTCTATTCTTTTATTTGCAGACATGTGACTTAGTCCCAGTTTGAGGTATTATAAATAAAGCTGGTAGAAACATCCTTGTATAAGTATTTTTGTTAATATCCATTTTCATTTTTCTTGGCGAAATAACCAGGAATAGGATTACTGGGCTATACAGTAATTATATAGTTTAACTTTATACAAAAAACCGTCAAACTGTTTCTCAAAAATAGCTGTGCTGTTTTACATTAACACTAGCAAAGCATGGAAGCTCTGTTGTTTCACATTCTCACTGACAGTTGGTATTGTCAGTCTTTTTAACTTGGAACCTTCTGGCAAGCACGACATGACATACCCCTGTGGTTCTAAATTGCACTCTCCTCATGACAAATGATGTTGAGTACCTTTCATGCATTTGTTGTTCATTTTTATATCTTCTGAATAAAATGCCTGCCTGCTCAGCTATTTTGTCCATTTTCTCACGTGGATGGTGTGGGTTTTGATTTCTTCACTATAGCAGGTGTTCGTTATGTTCTGGTTGTGAGTTCTTTGCAGATGCATAGATTACAGCTATTGTCTCCTAGTCTCTGACTTACCTGTTCATTTCCTTAATGATGCCTTTAGAATAACTGAGGCTTTCAATTGAAGTCCAGCTTATCTTTTCATTTTATAGCAAATGCCTTTTGTATCCCCCTAAGGAAACTTCGTATGCCCCAAAGTCAGGAAAATACTCTCCCATTTTGAATCGATATTATGTATGGTACATAGTAGGAATTGGTACTCATCTTTCTCATACACTTATCTTGTTCTTTCAGTACCATCTGCTGAAAAACCATCATTTTACCTATTGAATTGCTATGGTGTCTTTGTTGAAAATTAATTGACCATAAAAAAAGAATGGATCTATTTCCAAACTACTGTATTCCATAGATCTATTTTTCTATCCTTAGTTTAATATCATGCTAGCTTGACTGCTGTATCTTCATAGTTAATCTTGGGATCAGGTAATGTAATTTCTCCAATTTTGTCCTTTTTTTAAGGACTATTAGTCATTTCTATTTCTTATACCCGTTTTATAAGTTGTATCTTTCAATTAAGTTATTGAATGTCTTGACAGAGTTATTCATAGTATTCTTCTATACTTTCAGTGTCTGAGATTTGTAGTCATGTCTTAACTTTCACTCCTGCTAATAATAATTTGTAAGGTTTTTTTTCCATCTTCATCAGTTTTTCTAGCAGTACATCAATCTTATTAATCCTTTAAGATTCAGTTTGGGCCTTGTTGCTTTTCTCTATTTGGCTGTTGTGTCTGGTTACTTTAAAGATTTTCTCTTGCTTTAACTGATTTTTAACAATTTGACTCGGATTGTCTAAGGATGGTTTTTTTTTTAGAGTTTGTCAAGCCTCGTGGATCTATGAGTTAACGACTTTCATCATATTTGAAAAATTCTTTGCCCCATTTTCTCTCTCTTCTCCTCTTGTATTCCAAATGTGTCATGATTGTGGACTGCTTGAAATTATTCTACAGGTTACTCTTCTGGAACTTTTTCTAATCTCTTCACTTTCATTTGGGTAATTTTTATTGGAGTGGTTTTAAGTGTACTGATCAACAATCAATGTCCTGTCTAGTTTGAACCCATACACTGCTTTTTTTTAGTTCAGAAATTACCTTGCTCTAGTTACAAGTAAGAAACTACCCTTCATCTCTGACCCATAAGTTCTGCGACTTCTGCCAACATCCATGGAATTGTGGCAGGCTCACTTGTTAGCTTGCAGGTACACGGGCATGAATCTGAGCAAACTCTGGGAGATGGTTAAGGACAGGGAAGTAAGGCATGCCGCAGCCCATGGGATCAAAAAGAGTCAGACATGACTTAGCAACTGAACAAAACAACAACAGTAAAATCTCAGACCCTCACAGTCTTTGATAACCGGTATTTAAGCTAAAAAGTGTTTGGAGACTGCAATTAAAGATATTATTTTATTCATCTTTATATTTAACTATGGTAGAATCCTAGAATTCACTCCCACAGGAATATGTGAAGCAATATTTCTCTCTGTTTTTAGCTCTTCATCCGTTGCAGCTTACTCAACAATCTTCAAGGACCCTGGGGATCAAGCAATTTGCTTTGGTCTCTAATCCTCTTCCAGATTCCAGTTCATTCCACCTGCCCATGGAATCATCTAAGGCTTGAGTGATTTCTCCTCATCCCTACAATATTTCTCAATCTATGGCAGGTTTGCAACACCATCTGTCCAAACAAAGACTGACAACTTGATCCAAGGTATAAAAGCTGCCACACGTATCTGTTCATCCATAAAGAGCTCCTTCCTCTCTTATTCTCCTTTTCTTTATTTCTTTCTCTCTTTCAACTAAGATTTAAGTTCTTCACAGGTTCCTGCATTAACCCTTCTCCACTAGCCCCATATAAAAAAATAATTTTTATCTTATCTGGCTTTTTAGTTGTTGTACCATCAGTTCAGTTCAGTCACTCAGCCGTGTCCAATTCTGCAGCCCCGTGAACTGTAGCCTAACTGTAGCACGCCAGGCCTCCCCGTCCATCACCAACTCCAGGAACTTGCTCAAACATGTCCGTTGAGTTGGTGATGCCATCCAACTGTCTCATCCTCTGTTGTCCCCTTCTCCTCCTGCCCTCAATCTTTCCCAGCATCAGGGTCTTTTCCAAGGAGCCAGTTCTTCGCATCAGGTGTCCAAAGTATTGGAGTTTCAGCTTCAGCATCAGTCTCTCCAATGAATATTCAGGACTGATTTCCTTTAGGATGGACTGGTTGGATCTCCTTGCAGTCCAAGGGACTTGAGAGTCTTCTCCAACATCACAGTTCAAAAGCATCAATTCTTCGTCGCTCAGTTTTCTTTATGGTCCAACTCTCATATCCATACATGACTACTGGAAAAACCATAGTTTTGACTATATGGACCTTTGTTGGTAAAGTAATGTCTTTGCTTTTTAATATGATGTCTAGGTTTGTCATAGATTTTCCTTCAAGGAGTAAGTGTCTTTTAATTTAATGGCTGCTGTCACCATCTGCAGTGATTTTGGAGCCCCAAAAAATAAAGTCTCTCACTATTTATTTCTACTCTTTCCCCATCTATCTGCCTTGAAGTAATGGAACTGTTGTTGTACCATATCAGGGAGTAAATATCTTTCCTATTCTTCTATATCACAATCAGATGTTTCAACCCTGATTCTGATAAATACCTTTGCAATGTAATGTATAAGAACTCCAAAGGTATTTTATACAAAAACTCAGGAGCTGTATCATTGTTCTTGGGTATATGCATTTAAGGGCTTCCCTGGTAGTTCAGCTAGTAAAGAATCCACCTGCTATGCAGGAGAATCCAGTTCGATTCCTGGGTTGAGAAGATCTCTTGGAGAAGGGATAGGTTACCCACTCATATTCTTGGGCTTCCCTGGTAGCTCAGATGGTAAAGAATCACCTGCAATGTGGGAGACCTGAGTTCGAACCCTGGGGTGGGAAGATCCCCTGGAAAGGGCATGGCAACTCACTCTAATATTCTTGCCTGGAGAATCCCCATGGACAGAGGAGTCTGGCAAGCTACAGTCCATGGGGTCTAAAAACTCAGACACAACGGAGCAACTAAGCATAGCACAGCACATACGTGTTTAAATTTGGCTCAAGAACAACAACTTTTAGATGTAATCAACAAACTTTAACCACTAGACAAGTGTAGTTAAGTGACAACTGACAGCTGCTGATGCTGGGAAAGATTGAAGCAGGAGGAGAAGAAGACAACAGAGAATGAGATGGTTGGATGACATCACCACCTCGATGGACATGAGTTTGAGCAAACTCCAGGAGTTGGTGATGGACAGGCAAGCCTGGGGTGCTGCAGTCCACGAGGTCGCAAAGAGTCAGACACAACTGAGTGACTGAACTGAACTGAACTAACAGCTGCTAGAAGTGCTGCTCACTAAAACTCACAGGGATTTTACTTTGCTTAGAATGATAATCCTCAGTGACCAAAAAAATGAGAAATTTAAGAGTTAGATTTGATTGCTTGCTTAAAACTAAGGACAGAAAGCAACTATAGAAGTGATGTTAAGAAAAGGTCTTTCTTTTTATATCATCATATTGAAAGAGACATAAAAATGTTGAACTGAAGTTGTTGAAAATCAATAATTTAGCACAACAGGGATCATCCACCTTCAAAATTTGGAAATTTAGCTGTACACTGTAGTAAAACCTCCTTAAAATGCCCCCACTGTTTTATGAGTCTGGTCTTTACTGAGAGTTGAATTTGTCCTAAGAGTACCCATGGGTAAGTAAATAGAGACTTTATTTCCCAACAGATCAGAGACCATAGCAGAGCAAGTCATGGCTCTTTTAAGCACCCCTTCCCACAAAACTGGAAGAGACAGTTTTCATCCACTACCAACTAACCTCCTGGATTTTTAGTTACAATAGCACCCACTACTACTCAACTTTATTGGTTAGGAATTTTCTCACTTCCTCTGTAGTATAAAAGTACTTTATTTAAGTAAACATCTATGAGCATCTACTACATATCTAACATAAATGCAGCACTAAGGATGTGAGAGTAAATGGGATGCACTCACTGCCCTTGAAGATTTCAGGACGATCTTATCTCAGATTACCACCTGAAATTTCAGCTCTTCTCAGTCCCCTCCCCTTCCATGCTCCCCATCCCAATTGATCCCATTGCCTGTCATCCCCAGTGAAGTTTACTTCCCACAGCTGACTGCCTTCCACACCCCTGACTCCGATTTGAAACAATATTGGCCCCCCTACTTTGTGCTGGAAAGCTTGAGCTCACTGCTTCTCACAGACTCTCCCTCTGAATTTTCAGAGGCATCCTAACCCCAAGATCCAGATCTTTTTATTCAAGGAAGATATCCTCTTGGTTATACTCCAGAGGAAGTCATTCCCAACCTCGAATGCCCTCAAGTAAATACAACTAACATATGCTCACTTGTTAAGCCTCCTAGTTCATTGAACACACCCCAAAATGTAACACATTTTACCATAGGAAGCTAATGGTATGTATTACCCACTCAGAACCAGACATTCTTCCTTAGTCTTTCAGTCTAATCCTGCACACTCCCTGTCCTGATCTTCCCTTAGGGTAGAATAAAAATAAGAAGACCACAAATCCCATGTAGTGCCTATGTGAGTTTCATACCTGGATCAGAGGATGTCTCAGACTTTAATTTCCCTAGGTGCTTTCCAATCCTAGATTTTGAGAAATAGAATTGCCTAGTATTTGTGGTAAACTGTTCAGAGAAATGGACACAATAGTAGCTCCCACCTCATCAGTTCAGTCCAGTTCAGTTCAGTCACTCTCGTGTCCGACTCTTTGCAACTCTATGGACTGCAGCACACCAGGCCTCCCTGTCCATCACCAACTCCCAGAATCTACCCAAACACATGTCCCATCTTGTACACCTTCTGCAATTAGGGTTTTCTACTACTCTCATGAAGCTACGGAGCCTCCCGTGAGATATGTACTGGCCCTCTGACTTGATTTTACCTACAGATTGCAGTAGAGGTGAAGGTGTGCCTTCTAATACCAGGCTTTCAGAGACCTTGTACCTTCTAATTCTATGATACTGGAACACTCCCTATTGGAATCCTGTCTTACATGCCTTAAGGAAGCCTAAGCTAATCATATGGTGAAATCACAAGATAAAGAATCATAGTGTCCCAACTGCAACTTCAGCTGAACCCGGACTTGAGCCAATCTGACATCTGAAGGTAGCCATATGAGTGACTCCAGACAACAGAAGAACTGCCCAGCAAATCCACAGAATCATAAAAAATAGGTACATTTTGGGATGGTGGTTACACAGCAATGAAAACTGAAATAATATTTAAGGGCATTATTTAAGGAACAACAGTGTCTGGGTTTGAATCCCACTTAACTCTTTCACTTATTAGCTTTGTAGCCTTACGCAAGTTATCCAACCTTTCTATGGTATTAAATGTCGACCTCTTTTTTTCATAGTAATATAACTTTCACTTGGTACACAACAACTCAGCTAGACCTCATTTTCAAGCCTCCCTTACATTTAGTCACTATGTAGCTAAGGAATGTGAGCAGAATATACATTTACCATTTCTTGGCCTGGACCTTAAGACATTGGACATGCACTTCTTCATACTCTCTTCCCTTTCTGCAGGACAATGGATGTGCCCATAACCTAGCTTCAGCCATGCAACGACAAAGACAACCTCCTAGAAGACAGTGCAGAAACAAGGTGAAAGGAAACTGGTTCCCTGAATGGCTACATGGAACATAAATATCCACCTAGACTACAGCACAAGGAAAATAGGCTTCTATACTCTTTAAACAAAGATCATGACATCTGGTCCCATCACTTCATGGCAAATAAATGGGGAAAAAATGGAAACAGTGAGAGACTTTATTTTCTTGGCCTCCAAAATCACTGCAGACAGTGACTGAAGCCATGATATTAAAAGATGCTTGCTCCTTGGAAGAAAAGTTATGGCCAACCTAGATAGCATATTAAAAAGCAGAGACATTAGTTTGCTGACAAAGGTCCACATAGTCAAATGTATGGTTTTGCCTTGTGAAAGTTGGACCATAAAGAAGGCTGAACACTGAAGAACTGATGCCTTCAAACTGTGGTGTTGAAGAAGACTCTTGAGAGTCATCGAACTGCAAGGAGATGAAACCAGCCAATCCCAAAGGAAATCAACTTTGAATATTCATTGGAAGGACTGATGCTGAAACTGAAGCTCCAATACACCTGATACAAAAAGCCGACTCATTGGAAAAGACCCTGATGCTGGGAAAGATTGGGGGCAGGAGGATAAAGGGACAACAGAAGATGAGATGGTTGGATGGCATCATCAACTCAATGGACATGAGTTTGAGCAAACTCCGGGAGATGGTGAAGGACAGGGAAGCCTGGAATGCTGCAGTCCATGGGGTCTCAAATAGTTGGACATGACTGCGCGACTCAACAGCAATGACTCTAAATTAAAGTAGTATTCAGTTTCCTTGTTACAGTATCTTAGTCTTTACCTAATATAATCTCTGTGCCTTAAGTTTAAATAATGCTTGAGGGCAATTTGAAATTGGTTGGTATTCCTTCCATGAAAGGAAAATAACAGGAACATTATAAAAATTATTAGTGTCTTTCCATATTCCCCCACAGGAAAAGTGTCTTGCTGTAACTGAACACTAGAAGAGAGTCTAAAACCATGTTGTACAAGAAAACATCTTATAATTTACTATAAAGTGCAATGTACTCAAGGCCACAAAATTTTTTTCTGTAGTTTTTAGTTGAAAGGTATTCTAAGAGCACTCAAAGTATTCAACCTATTATTGGGTGAGGATTAGTTGCTGTTGTCAGCAATGTATATTTTTGAAATGTACAATCTCAGTACTTGACCAGATGAGATGAGGTGATGGATGGTAAATATTTTCTAATTTGTTAATAGTATATAAGGCAATTGGTTACCAGATGTGATATATGACTAAAGAGCATAAAATATACTTTTTTATCTTGTAATCCATTTCATTGCTTTGTGGGTGACCCATGATTGTGGGTCAATCATGAAGACAATATGATCAAATGGAATACATTTTCTGTAATTATTTTTAACCCAGTGGAACTCATTTGAGAGTTAAGCAGATAAAAATACAGGACAAGGAGGCCAATTTTTATGGGAGGAGATTAAGCACAAGTACCTTATTTGGATATCCATGCTTTAAAGGAATTCTCTCTAAAATTCTCTGTCATTTAGAGCAGTCCTTATACAGCAGGAATTTTGGTAAACTTGTTACAAGCTTTGAGCAGATACAGAACAAGACAAAATGTGGCCCAATGTTTATCAGAGTCTGAAAAAAATCACAGAACTGTACTACTTTATGTGAGTCTGCCAAAATTTGTACTGGATGACACACTAGAAGTTTATAAAATAAAAATACACAAAAGCCTTATATAAGTATGTTATTTTTCATGTTTTATGGCTGTTATTCAATTTGTATTACAATTGATGATAATAGGTCTAAGAGAATAACCATTTAATGCAAGAATAAAATGAAAACAAACATTGTTGTACATTTATTCATAAATATATGAATAGATTCTTAATGTTTTAAGGTCTGTTTGGCATTCTAAGATTGATAAGTGTTGGAAGTACAACACGAGGTATAAAAGCCAATAACCAATTCCAAGATATTCATGAAAGTGAAAGTCGCTCAGTCATCTCTGACTGTTTGCGACCCCATGGACTATACAGTCCATGGAGTTCTCCAGGCCAGAACACTGGAGTGGGTAGACTTTCCCTTCTCCAGGAGATCTTCCCAACTCAGGGACTGAACCCAGATCTCCTGCATTGCAGGCAGACTCTTTACCAGCTGAGCCAACTTTACCAGCTGAGTCAACAAGGAACTGAGGAATGTTAAAATTCTTACAAAGGGGGAAAATAAGGCAATGATAATTTATATAAAATAGTGTGAATGTATATTGAGTAATACTCAGACAGCCTTTCTTTGGACAGCCTCTCTTTGGTTGTTAGGGAAAGCAGGGGTGGTACAGAGACCAGATGTTATCTTCTGTCTTCCAGAATGGGCTGGAACCACATCAGGAATTTGATCTGGTGCCACCACTCTTCCAGCTTAACCCCATGGTGTGACTGAGAGATTTAGACAAATGCATCTTAGAAGCTGAACAAATTAATGTGGGTTCTGTGCCAGGTTCAGTTAACTTGCTTCTAGATTCCTAGTTCATCTTCCTCCTAAGAATCTGGCACTTAAAAAATCAGGCTTTGAGTTGTAACTTTTAGGGGAAAAACTTTACCTTAAAATTTAACTCTCTCAGATTTACTTTCAGTTCAGTTCAGTCGCTCAGTCATGTCCGACTCTTTGCGACCCCATGAATCCTAGCACGCCAGGCCTCCCTGTCCATCACAAACTCCCGGAGTCTACCCAAACCCACGCCCATTGAGTCGGTGATGCCATCCAGCCATCTCATCCTCTGTCGTCCCCTTCTCCTCCTGCCCCCAATCCCTCCCAGCATCAGGGTCTTTTCCAATGAATCAACTCTTCACATGAGGTGGCCAAAGTATTGGAGTTTCAGCTTCAGAATCAGTCCTTCCAATGAACACCCAGGACTGATCTCTTTTAGGATGAACTGGTTGGATCTCCTTGCAGTCCAAGGGACTCTCAAGAGTCTTCTCCAACACCATAGTCCAAAAGCATCAATTTTTCGGCGCTCAGCTTCCTTCACCATCCAACTCTCACATCCATACATGACCACTGGAAAAACCATAGCCTTGACTAGACGGACCTTTGTTGGGCAAAGTAATGTCTCTGCTTTTTAATATGCTATCTAGGTTGGCCATAACTTTCCTTCCAAGGAGTAAGCGTCTTTTAATTTCATGTCTGCAATCACCATCTGCAGTGATTTTAGAGCCCAAAAAAATAAAGTCTGACACTGTTTCCACTGTCTCCCCATCTATTTCTCATGAGGTGATGGGACCAGGTGCCATGATCTTAGTTTTCTGAATGTTGAGCTTTAAGCCAACTTTGTTACTCTCCTCTTTCACTTTCATCAAGAGGCTTTTGAGTTCCTCTTTACTTTCTGCCATAAGGGTGGTGTCATCTGCATATCTGAGGTTATTGATATTTCTCCTGGCAATCTTGATTCCAGCTTGTGCTTCATCCAACCCCGTGTTTCTCATGATGTACTCTGCATATAAGTTAAATAAGCAGGGTGACAACATACAGCCTTGACGTACTCCTTTTCCTATTTGGAACCAGTCTGTTGTTCCATGTCCAGTTCTAACTGTTGCTTCCTGACCTGCATACAGATTTGCTTTAACTCTTTACAATTACTTAATATTATAAAGGGACAACATATAACTTTATTCTGAGGAGTCCAGCAAGTGTAGTTTAATGAAGTGACCAAAGTTAACATCACCAGTAATCAAGTCAACTGGATCATTTGCCTACTGACATGGTGCACTGGGAATAATACAATTCTAACTGCATAAATGAACTTATCCATAAAACAGAAATAGAGTTATAGGAGTAGAAAACAAACCAATGATTAACAGGGAGTAAGGAGGGGGGGATAAATTGGAAGATTGGGATTGACATATACACACTACTTATACCAAATGAATAACTAAAAGGACCTACCATGTAGGACAGGGAACTCTACCCAGTACTCAGTACTCTCTACTCAGTACTCAGTACTGGCCTATATAGCAAAAGAATTTTAAAAAGAGTTGATAGATTTATATATAAAACTGATTCACTTTGCTGTACCCTGTACCCCTGAAATTAACACAACATTGTAAATCAACTATACTCCAACAAAAATGTTTTTAAATGCAAACCCTAACATATAGTGTTCCTACCAAAAATGCATAACCTGATTCTGATCCTGAGAAAACATCAGCTGAACCTGAAGTGAGGAGCATTTTATAAATACCAACCTATATTCTTCAAAAATGACATCTTAAAATACAAATAAAGAATAAGGAACTGTCCAAAGTAGAAGATTTAAAGATATATGATGGCTAAATGAAATGCATGATCTTAGATTGAATTCTCTACTGAAGGGTTGTGGGGAGGAGAAGGATTGCTATGAAGAAACTTGAATATAGGCTGCAAATTATGAAATGGTATTATAAAGATGCTGTATTTTCTGAATGTAACCATTGTACCATGGCCATGCATGAGAATGAGCTTATTCTTAGGAGATACAATATTTAAGTATCTAGAAGTAAAGGAATATAACATCTGCAACATATTCTCAAAAAGTCCAAGAAATACTATATAAACATAGAGGGAGAAGGCACAATAAAGCAAATGTCACAAAAAGTTAATAATTGATAAACCTGGATTGCCAATGCATGGGAGTTCTTTCTAAAATTCTTTCTTCTTTAAAGTTATCCTAAATTGTATATTGTCTAACCCTATTTTTAAAACACAAAGTTATTAAGACATGAAAGACATGAGAAGTCATTAATTTTAATACCCCCATCTTGGTTAATACTATTAGGGAGTCCTAGCAGTCCAAGGGGTCACAAAGAGTTGGACATGACTGAGAGACTGAACTGACTGAGAACAAAAAAAAGATGTTTATCTCTTAGCAAACCAAGAATACAGATCATTAGAGCTACTCATTAAACAGACAGTTTTAAGTGTTCATCGACACATTCAAAATAGACACTTTTCCAGAGTGTTTTTTTGTTGTTTTCTTTTTTTTTTTTCATGGCCATGTCACATGGCATGTGGGATCTTAATTCCCCAACCAAGGATTGAAACCAAGTACCCTACAGTGGAAGGGCAGAGTCTTAATGACTGGGCCACGAGGAAGTCCCCAGAGTGTTGTTCTTTCACAGTAGTTTCATTGGAAATGTCTGAGGTTTGAGATTGTTTCAAGTGGATGTTGTTAACCACCTAACATCCAGAAAGGTAAACTTCAAACAGCAGGAGTCTGTATTATACATGTTGTTGCTGTTCAGCCACTAAGTCGTGTCTGACTCTTTGTGACCCCAGAGACTGCACTCACTAGGCTTTCCTGTCCTTCACTATCTCCCAGAGTTTGTTCCAACTCATGTACATTGAGTTGGTGATGCTATCTAACCACCTCATCTTTTCACCCCCTTCTCCTCCTGTCCTCAATCTTTCCCAGCATGAGGGTCTTTTCCAGTAAGTCGGCTCTTCACTTCAGGTGGCCAAAGTATTGGAGCTTCCGTTTCAGCATAAGACAGTCCTTCCAATGAATATTCAGAGTTGATTTCCTTTAGGATTGACTGGTTTGATCTTCTTGCAGTCTGAGGGACTCTCCAAAGTCTTCTCCAGCATCACAGTTTGAAAGCATCAATTCTTTGGCACTCAATCTTCACATCTGTACATGACTGCTAGAAAAACCATACCTTTGACTATACGGACCTTTGTTGGCAAAGTGATGTCTTTGTTTTTTAATACACTAAGTTTGTCATGGAGGACAGTGAAAAAGCTGACCTAAAACTCAACATTAAAAAAACTAAGATCATGGTATTCGGTTCCATCATTTCATGGAAAACAGAAGGGGAAA
Source organism: Cervus canadensis (assembly GCF_019320065.1). NCBI lineage: Eukaryota > Metazoa > Chordata > Mammalia > Artiodactyla > Cervidae > Cervus > Cervus canadensis. Next base: position 70,427,637 of record NC_057391.1, read on the forward strand.
ATGTGGAAACAGTGACAGACTTTATTTTCTTGGGCTCCAAAATCACTGCAGATGGAGACTGCAGCCATGAAATTAAAAGCTTGATCCTTAGAAGGAAAGCTATGACAATCCTAGACAGCGTACTATGCATGATGCACTCCAAATCCAAAGATCCATGGCTCCTCTACAAAGTCATTCAGCATCATTGGGCCCCCATTGCATGTCAGGTGCCACACTGTTTGTGGGCTGATTCACAACATAAACATAGTTTCCAATAAGCTGCCAGTTCATAAATAGATCACTTCTAGCCCAGACCTCTCTCCTGAGCTGCAACTCCACATGGGCCACAGCCTACTGTATCTCTTCACTGGATTCCTGACAGGCATCTTAGCCTGCACCTGCCAAACTGCACTCTAAATCTGTATATCCTCCAATCTTTCTCTCTTTCAATAAATATGGAATCCTTCTCGTTGATTTGGGGAGAAACATTGGAGTCACCTCTGCCATCTTCCATTATATCACCACGACAGCCTAACCATTATCAAGTCCTCTTGATCCTATCTCTAAATATATCTTCACCTACTTTTTTCATCTCCATCTAAGAAAGACAAATAATTTAGTGATTAAGATCATGAAGTATGGAATCAGATTACTTGGACTGAAATCCAAGCTCCAATCTCTCAGCTGTGTGTCCCTAGTCATGTTACTTTCCTTCATTGTGCCTCAGTGTCTTTATCCGTAAAATTGGGATCAGTAATAGTATCTATTTCTTTTTAAATTTATTTTATTTTTGACTGCACTGGGTCCTTGTTGCTGCACAGGCTTTTTCTAGTTGCAGCGAGCAGGGGCTACTCTCTAGTTGCTATTTGTAGGCTTCTCATTGCAATGGTTTCTCTGTTGCAAAGCCTGTAGGGCATGCAGGCTTCAGCAGTGGAAGCTCTCAGACTCAGTAGTTGCTCTCACAGGCAGTAAAGTGTGGACTCAGTAGCTGTGGTACGCAGGCTTAGTTGATCCATGGCATGTGGAATCTTCCCAGACCAGGGATCAAATCTTTGTTCCCTGCATTGGCAGGCAGATTCTTAGCCACTAAACCACAGGGCAGTCCTGTTTCATAGGAGTATTAGTGTAACTACTCAGTAAATGCTGAATACTACCATCTCCTCTGCCACCACTCTGATCCAAATAATCATCACCTGTCAGCCTCTTATTTATCTCTGTAATTCCACTGTTGTACCTCTATGATCAATACCAGTGCTGCTGTTGCTGCTAAGTCACTTCAGTCGTGTCTGACTCTGTGCGATCCCATAGACGGCAGCCCACCAGGCTCCTCTGTCCCTGGGATTCTCCAGGCAAGAACGCTGGAGTGGGTTGCCATTTCCTTCTCCAATGCATGCATGCATGCTTAAGTCACTTCAGTCGTATCCGACTCTGTTCGACCCCATAGACAGCAACCCACCAGGCTCCTCCATTCCTGGGATTCTCCAGGCAAGAATACTGGAGTGGGTTGCCATTACCACTGCTGCTGCTGCTGCTAAGTCACTTCAGTCGTGTCCAACTCTGTGCGACCCCATAGATGGCAGCCCACCAGGCTCCCCCGTCCCTTGGATTCTCCAGGCAAGAACACTGGAATGGGTTGCCATTACCACTAGAGGGTCTTTATTTGAAACATTGATAAAAGTATGTTATTTCCCTGCTTGACGTGTTTCAGTGGCTTTCCACTGCCCTTGATTATAATCTGAACACATTTCAAAAGGCTACATGTCCCTGCATGACCAAGCCTAGTGATTCTCCAAATTTTGACAGAAGACCACATCATGGGCGGTCAGTTGACACAGTGCTACAAATTTCAGGTCAAAAAAATAGACAAAACTCATCCCAATATTAAAGAATAAAAATATAGTTTTAAAATTATAACAATTACATGTAAGTGAGAAGTGGAATATTGCTTGCAGCTTTTTACCTAGCCATCCAGCTCCATGCCAACTTTCATCAGTTTCCATCCACATATAGGTGACTTATTTTCTTCTACTTTATCTCTAATAAGCTGTACAATCCTAAATCACAATTGAATCACAATTGTAGATATCAGGAATGGCAATCAAGGATGGACCTGTCAGAGCACTTAAAACTGAATGAAGCAGAGAATCCAAAAATTATATGATAATTTTTTGCTGAAGATCACTTTCAAAGCTCTGTCAGATGCTAAGTGAAGGAGTACATCAGACACGAGAGCAGAAAGGTTAGCAATTTGCACCAATTTCAAATCTGACAGCATCCAATTCTAAAAGCATCTATTCATGTTGTAGTATAGCATTTAGATATGGTTTGAAAATAATACATAATCATTTTTATCTGGGCCCAGTGAAGAACATCATCATGTACTAGGGGGAAAAAAAAACAAAAACAAATTTTCAGCAGTGGACACTTCTTCACTATAGGTCAATCTTTGTAATGAATCCTGCCATTTTACATTTGAAATCTTGAAATGTTGGCTTTCAAATAATGGATCAGGCTGTTTGAGATTCTGATATCACTGAGATACACCACTTGAAAATAGATTTCAATGATAAAGCTGCCATTATCAGATCATCAAGAAGAAATACTTCTATCTCTTTCCTCATTGCAAAAGCTTGTGAACACCTTTCCTCTCACCAACAATTCTCCTTCTGTCTTCTGAATCTTTATCTTCCTATTTATTAGGTCATTATCATTGGCATAAAAAACTATGCTGTTATTCCTTTATTTAAAAGAGTAAGACCTGGGAACTCCCTAGTGGTTCAGTGGTTAAGACTCCATACTTCCCCACAGGGGACACTGGTTCAATCCCTGGTTATGTAAACTTAGATCTGGCATGCTTCACAGAGTGGTCAAATGAAAAGATAAAACATCTTTTTAAAAAAGAATAAGAAGATAAGGTGTCCATAGGTATGTAGATTTATCTCTGGGCTTTCTATTGTGTTCCATTGATCTATATTTCTGTCTTTGTGCCAGTACCACACTCTCTTGATGACTGTGGCTTTGTAGTAGAGCCTGAAGTCAGGCAGGTTGATTCCCCCTGTTCCATTCTTCTTTCTCAAAATTGCTTTGGCTATTCAAGGTTTTTTGTATTTCCATACAAATTGTGAAATTATTTGTTCTAGTTCTGTGAAAAATACCGTTGGTAGCTTGATAGGGATTGCGTTGAATCTATAGACTGCTTTGGGTAGTATAGCCATTTTCACAAATATTGATTCTTCCAATCCATGAACACGGTATATTTCTCCATCTATTTGTGTCCTCTTTGATTTCTTTCATCAGTGTTTTATAGTTTTCTATATATAGGTCTTTTGTTTCTTTAGGTAGATATACTCCTAAGTATTTTATTCTTTTTGTTGCAATGGTGAATGGTATTGTTTCCTTAATTCTCTTTCTGTTTTTTCATTGTTAGTGTATAGGAATGCAAGGGATTTCTGTGTGTTAATTTTATATCCTGCAACTTTACTATATTCACAGCAACCCACTCCTGGGCATACACACCGAGGAAACCAGATCTGAAAGAGACACATGCACCCCAATGTTCATCGCAGCACTGTTTATAATTGCCAGGACATGGAAGCAACCTAGATGCCCATCAGCAGACGAATGAATAAGGAAGCTGTGGTAAATATACACCATGGAATACTACTCAGCCATTAAAAAGAATTCATTTGAATCAGTTCTAATGAGATGGATGAAACTGGAGCCAATTATACAGAGTGAAGTAAGCCAGAAAGATAAAGACCAATACAGTATACTAATGCATATAAATGGAATTTAGAAAGATGGTAACAATAACCCTATATGCAAAACAGAAAAAGAGACACAGATGTATAGAACAGACTTTTGGACTCTATGGGAGAAGGCAAGGGTGGGATGATCTGAGAGAATAGCATTGAAACATATATATTATCAAGTGTGAAACAGATCGCCAGTCCAGGTTGGATGCATGAGAAAAGTGCTCAGGGCTGGTACACTGGGATGACCCAGAGGAATGGGATGGGGAGGGAGGTGGGAGGGGGGTTCAGGATGGGGAACACATGTAAATCCATGGCTGATTCATGTCAATGTATGGCAAAAACCACTACAATATTGTAAAGTAATTAGTCTCCAACTAATAAAAGTAAATGGAAAAAAAGAATAAGAAGTTTTAATTTCTCTGATCTATCTTTTAAACCTCTCCAGTCAGTTTTACATTCCCATAAATTTCACCAAAATCACTCTTGTCAATATTACCAGGGACAATGATATTGCAAAATCCCACAGTCAGTTGTCAGTCCTCCTCTTACTTGAATGTTAGCAGCTTTTGGTGCTGTTGATTACTACATCCTCAGGAAACACCTTCCTCACTTGATCTCCTGGACACCATGTGTTCTTAGGTTCCTCCTTAAGGGGTTCTCCTTGCTCTGCTCAATCTCCTTTGTGCTTCTAACCTCAAGAGGGTTCTCCTTTCTCCAGGGAGGCAAATCTACACCCTAAGCCTCAGTTCTACTTAAAATCCAGGACCATATACATCTCTGTCCAATAGATACACCATTTCCAAAACTGAAATCTTGACCTCAGTTACTCTTAAATCTCCACTCACAGTCCCAGTTAATGGAAGTGTTATCTTTCTGGTTTCTCAGGCCAGAATCATCAGGGTTCATCCTTGATTCATCTTGTTCTTTCACAGCCTGCATACCGTCCTTCAGATCACTACTGTACCCAGAACACAACCTCTTCTCTCATTTTCTCTCTGGCCCAAGCCACCAACATATTTCAACTGGATTATTGCTATTGATCTCCTTGCTTTCATCCTCCAGTAACTTCCAGTCCATGTTCCTCACAGAAGTTAGGGTGATCCTTTTAAAATATGCCCAGTTAGAAGCCACAGAAAGGTATAAGAGCAAATACAGAGTTCCAGAGAATAGCAAGGAGAGATAAGAAAGACTTCTTAAGCGAACAATGCAAAGAAATAGAGGAAAACAGTAGAGTGGGAAAGACTAGACATTTCTTCAAGAAAATTGGAGATACCAAGAGAACATTGCATGAAAAGATGGGCACAACAAAGGACAGAAACTGTAAGGACCTAATAGAAGCAGAAGAGACTAAGAAGAAGTGGCAAGAATACACAGAAGAATGAAAAAGATCTTAATGACCTGGATAACTTACAATGGTGTGATCACTCACTTAGAGCCAGATCCTGGAGTATGAAGTCAGGTGGGCCTTAGGAAATATCACTATGAACAAAACTAGCAGAGATGATGGAATTCCAGCTGAGCTATTTCAAATCCTGAAAGATGATGTTGTGAAAGTGCTATCAGTAAATATGCCAGCAAATTTGGAAAACTCAGCGGTGACCACAGGACTGGAAAAAGTCAGTTTTCATTCCAGTCCCAAAGAAGGGCAATACCAAAGAATGTTCAAACTACTGCACAATTGCACAATTGCACTCATTTCACATGCTAGCAAGGTAACGCTCAAAATCCTTCAAGCTAGGCTTCAACAGTACATGAACCCAGAACTTCCAGATGTACAAGCTGGATTTAGAAAAGGCAGAGGAACCAGAGACCAAATGCCAACATCCATTGGATCACAGAAAAAGCAAGAAAATTCCAGGAAAACACCTGCTTCATTGACTATGCTAAAGCCTTTGATGGTATGGATCACAACAAACTGTGGAAAATTCTAAAAGAGATGGGAATACCAGACCACCTTACCTGCTTCCTGAGAAACCTGTATGCAGATCAAGAAGCAACAGTTAGAACTATACATGGAACAACGGACTAGTACAAAATTGGGAAAGGAGTACATCAAGGCTGTATATTGTCTCGTTGCTTATTTAACTTTTATGAAAGGCCAGGCTGGATGAAGCACAAGCTGGAATCACGATTGCTGGGAGAAATATCAACAACCTCAGATATGCAGATGACACCCCCCTCTTACGGCAGAAAGCAAAGAGGAACTAAAGAGCCTCTTGATGAAAGTGAAAGAGGAGAGTGAAAAAGCTGACTTAAAACTCAACATTCAAAAAACAAAGATCATGGCATCCGGTCCCATCACTTCATGGCAAAAAAATGGGGAAACAATGGAAACAGTGACAAAGTTTATAGGCTTGGACTCCAAAATCACTGTGGATGTTGACTGCAGCCATGAAATTAAAAGACACTTGCTCCTTGGAGGCAAAGCTATGACCAACCTAGACAGTATATTAAAAAGCAGAGACATTACTTTGCTGACAACAGTCCATATAGTCAAAGTTACGGTTTTTCCAGTAGTCATGTATAGTTGTGAGAGTTGGACCATAAAGAAGGCTGAGCCCTGAAGAATTGATGTTTTCAAGTTGTAGTGCTGGGGAAGACTGGAGCGTCCCTTGGACAGCAAGGAGATCCAATGAGTCAATCCTAAAGAATATAAGCTCTGAATATTCATTGGAAGGACTGATGCTGAAGCTGAAACTCCAATACTTTGGCCACCTGATGCAAAGAGCTGACTCATTGGAAAAGACTCTGATGCTGGGTAAGATTGAAGGCAGGAGGAGAAGGGGATGACAGAGGATGAGATGGTTGGATGGCATCACTGACTCGATCGACATGAGTTTGAGCAAACTCTGGGAGGTGGTAAAGGATGGGAAAGCCTGGCATGCTGCAGTCCATGATGTCGCAAAGAGTCAGACACGACTGAGCGACTGAACAAGAACAAGTGCCCCATAGAATAGCCCTCTTCTTCTCCAGTTCCTCATTTGATTTTTCTAGCATAACTGTGAGAGAAGCTATGTCATAGCAGTGTCAATTGTAGAATTATGTCTGAGGTTAAGAAAAGGCTTAAGGAAAGACAGTGGGAAGTCTAAATTTCTGTAAAGTTATATCAAACCAATTGAACTGTCACTTCATTTTATGGAATCTGCTTCTTTCAGTATACTCAGGCCTGCATCTAAAATCACAGAAAGTTTACCTAATCAGGCTTCACAAATCCCATCCCCTCAATCAGATTTTGAAAACTCACATTTACTCTAAGGGAGCTTTCCCTAGTGACATAAAGGGAATTTCAACATTTTTTAAAAAGATCTTCAGTCCAGAATAATTTAAGATTTAAGCACTGTACTGATTCCAGTGGTTTAAGAAATACTAGGAATAACTGTATGAGACAGATGTTAACTGAGGAAAAAAGAACTTTAGAAATGGATATAGTTATTTTCCTGCAATGTTGTTATTCATCCAATTGATTTGGTCTGGTAACAGTATCTCTCGTGTTTTCATGGCATAGAGAATGTGATGGCTTAATTTTCTGAACATATATTGTGTCCAAAATATATTTTGAAGAAAGGAATAGAGTGGGAAAAATTGTATTTAGTTTTTGTTCGCTTTTGTTTAAGTGGTATCAAAGGTAGTCAATATACCTGACAATAAGTTTTTGTACCCAAAGAAGGAGGAAATAGACACTCCCTATTATGTGCCCAATTTACCTACTGGAAAAAACAAAACAAAACAAAAAATTAAGCCAAACAAAAGGTTCAATGATTTCTGTTCCATATCAAATCAAGAAATTGGGGCTATAGTCACACATCTAAGCAATAATGTTGCAGATTACCATTCCAATCCTCTTTTGATTGTGCAATAGATAGCCATGAAAACAAACAAGAGAGAAGAATATTTAATATTCATCCTTGGAATCAGCTGCAGAGATCATATACTAAGAAATATAGTGCTTTATCAACACCTTCAGTAAGAATAAAAATAAATATATAGAAAATGGTCTGAAGTACCAGAGTTCAGTAACTGATAGGTTATCCCAGGTGGTTTATATAATCCCTGCAAACAGAGCAAATGAGGCATGGATTGTAGGGCACAGCACTAAATGTTACTGCATGTTATGGGCTCTTAAAAGGCCAAAGATCAGAATTGGTGGGAAGAATTGAATGTAGGACACTCACTATGACTCAACCATTCATTCTTAACACAGCCAAGAGCATCCTGTAGCCAAAGCACTTGTGGGAATCCTGGCTCTGCTACTTCCTAGGGATGTGAACTTAATCTCTGTGTTTTAGCAATCCTATCTATAAGGTGAGAAGTTTTGGTACCCTTAGCATAGAGTTGTGGTAAGGATTATACATGTTAATATATGCTAACACACAGTCATATTTTTATCATCATAATTATTACTGCTACCACCAGCTATACTCATTATTATTATTCCTTTTTTTTTCCACTTCTTTTCCTAACATCAATATTTAGAGTTTCCTCCCTCATTCCCCTTTTCCATTTTCAGCTCTGTGATTCCATGGGCACAAGTTGTGCAGCTTGATTGGCTTAAATCCATCAGCATATCTCACTTAACCCAAGTCAGAGAGGGACTTGTAAGGAAATACCAAGATACACAGTCTCCTCCCTAACAGGCTGGGTGACTGAGGAAGTGAAACTTACCTCCATCATGTCTGTGGAGTGGCAGAGAGATGCCAGGCGCCATGTTGTAGAGCCTGTTGCTGTTCAGTCACTCAGTCGTATCTGACTCTTCGTGACCCCATGGACTGCAGCACGCCAGGCTACCCTGTCCTTCACCATCTCCTGGACCTTGCTTAAGCTCATGTCCGTTGAGTCAGTGATGCCATCCAAGCATCTCATCCTCTGTCATCCCCTTCTCCTACTGCCTTCAATCTTTCCCAGCATCAGAGTCTTTTCTAAGACAGAGTCTTTTCTTCGCATCAGGTGGTCAAAGTATTGGAGTTTCAGCTTCAGCATCAGTCCTTCCAATGAATATTCAGGGTTGATTTCCTTCAGGATGGACTGGTTGGATCTCCTTGCAGTCCAAGGGACTTGGAGTCCTTCTCCAACACCACAGTTCAAAAGCATCAATTCTTCAGCACTCAGCTTTCTTTATGGTCCAGCTCTCATGTCCGTACATGACTACTTGGAAAAACCATAGCTTTGACTAGATGAACCTTTGTTGGCAAAGTAATGTCTCTGCTTTTTAATATGCTGTCTAGGTTTGTCAAAGCTTTGCTTCCAAGGAGAAAGTATCTTTTCATTTTGTGGCTGCAGTCACCATCTGCAGTGATTTTGGAGCCCAAGAAACTAAAGTCTCACTGTTTCCATTGTTTCCCCCATCTATTTGCATGAAGTGATGGGCCCAGATGCCATGATCTTCTTTTTTTGAGTGTTGAGTTTTAAGTCAGATTTTTCACTCTCCTCTTTCATGTTCATCAACAGCTTGAGGATGGAACTAACCCAGAAGTAGGAGGCCAAGAATGGATCCTACTGACAACATTAATCCTGGATTAGTCAAACCCAGTAATAGTAAATCTCAGTTACATAACTATAAATGGCTTTAGCTTAAGTTAGTTGGAGTCCAACTATGTTCCCTAGATCTTTTTATATATTTATAACTATGTTCTAGAGATGTGATTAGTTTATTTTTATTTAAAAAGCAAAAATTAATTATTTATTGAGGATTTTTTTATAGTCTACCCAAATAGGGGCTCAAGTGACTTTTATCTAGTTCTTAACCACGTGTCTTAGTCTGTTTGGGCTGCTTTAACATAATACTAGACTGTTGTAAACAACAAAAACTTATTTCTCATAGTTCTGAAGGCTAGCAGTCCAAGATCAAGGTTCCAATAGATTTGGTGTCTAGTGGGAGCCCACTTCCTGGTCCATAGACAGCCGTCTCCTTGCTGTGTCCTCAAGTGGTAGGAGAGGCAAGGGAGCCCTCATATAAAAGAGCACTAATAAGGGCACTAACCCCATTCATGAGGGCTTCATCCTCATGATCTAACCACCTTGCAAGACCCTACTTTCAAACCCCATCACATTGGGAATAAGATTTCCACATATAAATCTTGAGGGGACACAAACATTCAGTCTATAGTACCATGTAAAAACAAAAGCATAAGTTTGAACAGAAAATCAACTCATTATAATCACGTGTCCGGAATGCTCCTCCAACATTTCATACTTTTGTTAAGCAGGCATAGACTTATTAAGCAAGTCCTCTGTTTATGCATTGTCTTTTTTTTCCCATTTATTTTTATTAGTTGCAGGCTAATTACTTACAATATTGTAGTGGTTTTTGTCATACATTGACATGAATCAGCCATGCTTAAATACCACATGCAAAGCATAGTTTACCTGAGACTGCCCCTCCATCTTTCAGGCATTAACCAGGGCTCCTTCATGTGCAAATAATAGAAATACATCCCAAATTATTTTCCATCAAAATGGGAATGCACTGACGTATTCAAAAGGGAAATCCAGAGCTGTGTTAAGAATAGCTGGATCCAAGGACTCAAATTGTGTGACCTGGAATCTGTTTTTCTCTCTATGTTTCAGCTGTGTTTCTCTGTAGTATCAATATAATGGTTTAAAATCTTAGCTCTAGAAGAAAGCTGCCAGACTTAGAATCCTGGATCCACTACTTCTTAGCTGTCTGACACTAACAAATCATCTGATTTCACTTAGCCTCAGTTCTTTAATCATAGAAATGGAGATAATAATAATGTTCACCTCATAAGTTTTAGGAGAGGATTAAACAGTTATAAAATAAAAACTACTTTATTGCCCTTACCATTATCAGCATCAGGCAGGATCTTTACATCTGGTGGCAAATAATGGCCCCAACAAAAAGTTGATGTGATCCCTAGAGAAGTTTTAGGGAAGAAGAGCACCTCTTTCCAGATAGAAACAGCTGAAGTTCTAAAGATAATTCTCATCCACCATTCTTGGACCATATGCCCACTCCTGCAGCAGAACATGGGGTTAGCCCCAGATGAGCAGCTTGTACTGAGGATAAAAAAGAGCAGCAGGAAAATTGCTATCATCAAACGAGGAAAGATATCTTACTTAGATAGGAAAAAACAACAAATGTCTACTATAGAGCCAACCACACCTTAATTATTAAAATAGTAAATAATAGCTGTAGCTGTTTTATAGAGTGAACAATAATAGTCACGAAAAGGATGCAGCCTGTGAGCCATGTTGTAAAGAAAGTTCCTTTATTGTTTAGAAAGTTGGATTTAATAAATACAAAAAGTTCCTTCCAGATTCAATGAGATTGAGATTTGGAAAGATTTTGAAACACAATAAAAATGAAAGTCCAACAGAAATAAATCTTTTGGTACTTGGAATTTGCTATGTGTTGGAATCAGACAAGAATGTTTCATCAGTGTGGGCATTTTTAAAGGATTATCTTTCTTTGATATGGAAAAGTGAAATAAAGATAGATAAAAAAGTACACCTGAAATTTACAAAAACAAAACCACTTTAAATATTGAATATATTGTCAATTCTCCCATTATCATCAGTGAAAATAATATGATTTTATCATACAATATTAAAGTAAAAAGAAGTTACTTTTAAACTTCCAGACCAAAGGAGATATGCATTTCACAAAATTAATTATAATTCTTTTAGTTTTCCAAAAAGTGAGGAAAAGTACAAAATAATTACCAAGTATAATATAGTCAAAAACAATAGATGCACACTAGAAACCACTATTTAACATTTTTGAAATACCCACTGCTTTTAATAAATCAGCACAATAAAGAGTGAATAGAAGAACAACCAAAAAAGAAAATTGCATAAAATTGTCTGGAATCTCACTTCACAAGAATTCTCCATCTTAACAACTCTTTCTGTCGGAGACTGATTTTCTAGGGCTCTCAACCTGAAAACCATGTGTCCTTCTACGTAATGACTCCATCCGTACTGTGCCCAGGGTTGCTAGCATTATAATCACAGAAGACTTTCTCTTCTTTCCTCTCTCCTGGGAATTTTGATAGACTAGTTTGAAGGTATTTTCTTTCCCCTAACTCTCTTTCCACTTATCCCACTGGGAGCTGGTTTTCGGACCTTGCCTCTCAGGCCCTGTCATGCACAAGCTCTGAATCGGAGACTCAAGCTGTGATCGCATCTCATGCTTAGTAGTCTTTTTGTCTCCTTTTTTCTGACACATAATTTTTACACACAAACTAATTAGCACATGGATGTTCAAGAAAGACAAACAGATACATTAAGTCTACAGTGTAGAATTGCATTTCCTCTGCATTTAGTGTTTCACCACAAGGAGTTGGCTGGTAACCTGCAGGCTCTCAGAAGGACTCATTTTGAGTTGAATCCAGTCACAAGCAAAATGCCCCCTCGTACATAATATATCTTGTACATATTATGTCTTGTATATATCCCATATCACCTGTTATTGTTGAAAGGAACTTCAAGTCCTCAATCCATGTATATTAATTTTTTATATAACAATAATGCATCCTAAGCAGAGGTCAAATTTCAAGTTTTCTAACAGAGACAAAAAATGTACACCAATCTTTCTCATTCTCCCAACAGACCCCACATGCAAAGCAGGCAACAGAAGGGACAAGGCCCCAGAGCCCACAGAAGTTAAACCTATGGCAGTGACACTGTGATGCTAGTTCACTCAAACAATGACCAATCCAATGACCTTAGGCTTCTTCGGCCCATGTCACTAACCTGTTGAAATAATCATCAAGGATCTTTGTTAGACTCTAAGATGGCTATTTCCAGCAACTATTTCCTGCTCCATGACCCTGATGGATGAACAACCTAATACCACTTCAATCTCAAATTTCTCCCCCTTCCAAAATATACCTTTCCAGTCTGTAAGATCAGGAATCAATGTAAAATTTCTTTCTAAACTGTTCTCTTTCTCTGGATTTTCTGGATAGGGGGAACTTCAAAGTTCTCTAACCTCTTAGTTTCTATGGAGGGAGACCAAAACATTAGATCATCTACTGGACTCTTTCTGGAACAAGGCTTTGTTTTCAAAATTAAGGTATGCAATAGTGAAACACAGAAGATACACACACACACACACACACACACACACACACACCTCAACCATTACTGGTCAAACTGGCCTCTTCTTTCCTAAGACAGAAAGAAGTTTCCACCTATCTTAGATCTGCAAGTAATCTATTTCTATCAGAATTAAGAGACTTGGAAAAGAGAGAAAATTCCTTTAAGCAAGAAAAATGAAAGCCATTTCTGGAACTATAAAAAGATCATATCCACAAAGACGTGGCTGACATATGATTATGATATGATATATGATATGATATGACATGGACACTGTCCAGAGGCCGAGTACAGGTAGCCTGAAAGATTGAAAAACGCAAATCCAGAAGGGTCCCTGGTGGCTCTGGACTTGGGGAGAAGCAGTTCCAGTCCATACTTATCCCAAGATGGCCTGTTAACTTTTAGCAGTTCTCCAATTCATCTTGAGGTTTGGTCCCAGTCGGGGATTTGGGTCAAATCCCCTAAAACTATGCAGCCTTCCTACCTCACACCATACCCTCCACCTCTGGAGGCCTGACTTCCATATTAGCCCCACAGAGGGCTTTCTCTGGGGCTTCCCAGGTGATGCTAGTGGTAAAGAATCCTCCTGCTAATGCAGGAGACATAAGAGATGTGGGTTTGATCCCTGGATGGGGAAGATCCCCTGAAGAAGGACATGGCAACCCACTATAGTATTCTTGCCTGGAGAATCCCCATGGACAGAGGAGCCTGACAAACTACAGTCCACAGGGTCACTACAGTCCATGGGGTCACAAAGAGTTGGATGTGACTGAAGCGACATAGCACGCAGGCACATACAGGCTTTCTCTGGAAAGGGAGTGACTCATGGCTGGGCTGGGCTTGCCAGAATCATGGGAACCACAATACATCCCACATTCCTAAGTCTGGAGTCTTAACAGTCTCCTATGTAGAGGCTAGTCCAGAACCAGAGCATCTGACCAAACTGCATTATTTCCCTGTATAATTTCTAGTTTCAAACACAAAAAGGAAAAAAAAAGGCAAGGGAGAAAGCCTGGGCTCTTTTATTAAAGTCAGACTAAAACTGGAATCAATCAGAGAAATCAGAATTTTATGCAAAAATACTCTGTTGGCATTTGGGAAACCTCATCTGAAGCCAAAGCTCACAGGACAAGAGGAAGTCAGGGAATTAAGGTCTTTTGGAAAAAGCAGGAAATATCGCCCAGCAAGATTTCACCATGTACTGTTAAGTTTGTGTAACTTGGTGCTTGAGGTAAACCAGATAATTAATGGCTACAAAACCACCACTCAGTTGTTGACATGGCCCAAGATCCTAAAGTACAGGCATCTGGTAAGGAATATTTTAGCAAATGGTCTTCAAACTTCTTCTAAACTCATACATATAAACTTTTGAAATTAAAGTATATTCTTGACCACTCTATCTAGACAAGTAGTCACAATTGTATTGACTCATGGACCCATAAGAACAACCCTGAATTTACTTTTTTTATTTACTTTTATTACTTTTTTATTTACTCAAAAATTATTTTTTTAATATTCTAATATTCTGACTCAGATCAGTTTTTAATGTTTAAAAAGATTTATTCTCACATGGACAATATGATCCATATAATCAGCAGGTTAATAAAATTCTAACTTTTTTGACCATTTTTACTAGGATGTCATAAACATTTTCCCCTATAAATATTCACTTTGGCCAGGGAGGGGATGTGGTCGAGGAACATTAAATAGCAATGAAACAAGTTTAACTTGAGAAATATAGCATTGACATGATCCATCTTTGCCTGTAATCCAATCTGTCAGGTTGGATTTCAAGTTAAAGATAAAAGACCCAAAATTGGTTGCTTCAGCTCTCTTAAATGTCTGTTAAACTGCAGCCCACGTGGAAATCAGCTTGGACTTAAATATCTGTGTCTACTGGCACAGTGTTTAGGTTTATACACAGAGACAGCAAAATTTCACCCAATTTGATTTCCTGTTCTTTCCCAGGGTTTATTTGTAATGGAGGAACACAGGCTGAGCAGCCATATGGAGTTTGAGAACTCCATATCTGAATTGAGTATTTACTCCGTGCCACATTTACTGCTGATCTCAGGTTCAAGGTCAAAGGCAGAACCTTCTCAAAGTTCTGCCAGACATATCATCACGTGGTGCTCAAAGTGACCTTACTCGTCTTCAGGATGGAGTTCTTGACACTATCAATCACTCCGTTACCTGCACAGATTTGTTTGGCTGCTGCCTTCACACTTGAGCCAATTGTAATTTTATTATTACAATTGTATTTTGTAATGTATTATTTTGTAAATGTATTATTACTATTGTAATTTATGTTATTACATATTCCAGATGTTTCACATAAACTAAATGAAAATAAAATTATAAATCACATGCAGTTGTAGGTGCCTTCAAATGTTTCAGATTGGCACTAAACATGAAACAATTCAACTTTCACACTTCTTACCTAACCTCAACTAACCGATCTCTGGTTGTTTAAACTATCTCAACTTTTCAAGCTGTTCATCAACATTTAGTTCTCACCTTCTTGGAACATGGTAGGATCATACTTCTGACCCTCATGTTGGGTAGCATGGGAATGTGACTTGCTTTGACCAATGAATGAATAGAAGTGTCACTTCCAGAGTGAAGCTTTAAGAGTCAATGTATAATAGGCTATTATTCAGGCATAAAAAGAATGAGATAATACCATTTGTAGCAAAGCGGGCAGACCTAGAGATTATCATACTAGGTGAAGTAAGCCACACAAATATCATATGATATTGCTTATATGTGGAATTGGAAACAAAGATACAAATCAGAAAACAAACTTAAGGTTTCTGTTCTACACATGCAATCATTTGATTTTTTGAAGATTCCACCTATATGTGGACACACAATATTTATCTTTCTTTGACTTATTTCACTAAGCATAATATTCTCTAGGTCCATCCTACATTGCTGCAAATGGCCAAATTGCATTTTTTGTGGTTGAATAATATTCCATTATATATATATACATACATATATATATATATATATATATATAAACACATCTTCTTAATCCAATCACCTGGTCATGGACAACTTGGTTTGCTTCCACATGTTGACTATTATAAACAATACTATTATGAACAATGGGGTACATGTATCTTTTCCAATTAGTATTTTAATTTTTTCCAGATATATACCAAAGAACGGAATTGATAGATCATATGGTAACTCTGTGTTGAAAAAGTCTATTGATGCCATTTTTACAACAGCATTACTTTTTAAATAAGGTAGATACATATTTCTTTTACCTTTTTTGGGCTTCCCTGGTAGCTCAGTCAGTAAAGAAACTGCTGCAGTGCAGGAGACCCAGGTTCAATCCCTGGGTCAGGAAGATCCCCTGGAGAAGGAAATGGCAACCCACTGCAGTACTCTTGCCTGGAAAATCCTATAGACACAGGAGCCTGTGGGCCACAGTCTATGGGGTCGCAAGAGTCAGACATGACTTAGCGACTAAAGCCCCACCACCATGGTAACTCTACCTTTACATTTTTGAGGAAACTCTATACTGTTTTTCATAGTGGCAGCACCAATTTACATTTCCACCAACACTGTACAAAGGTTCCTTTTTCTCCACTTCCTTACCAACATTTGTTGCTTGTAAACTTTTTATGATAGCCATTCTAACAGGTGTGAAGTGATACCTCATTGAAATACATGTTATTTTAAACTATTGAGCATTGGGAGTTGCTATAGCAATATAATTTGGTAGAAACACAACAACCTAACCAAAACATCATCTCCTTATAGAAAGGAAATATTGGGACACTAAACACTATGGGAAATGTTACTACAATCCAACACAGAAGAAATATGAGAATATATTGATTATACAGTAGCATATGTATGTGGATATATATATTATTGATGCATGAGTGAGTGCACATGTGCTCAGTTGTGTTCAACTCTTTGCAACCCCATGGGCTGTAGTTCACCAGGCTCCCCATCCAGGGAATTTTCCAGGCAAGAATACTATAGTGGTTTGCCATTTCCTACTCCAGGGCATCTTCCTGACCCAAGAATCAAATCACATCTCTTGCATCTCCTGCATTGGCAGGAAAATTCTTTATAACCACTTATTAAAACAGACTTCTCACCCTACCCCTGCAAAAAAAAAAAAAAAAAAGCGCCTCAAATCAATTGGATAATCTGAATTCTTAAAACCAATTCTCAAAAATCTCAAAGAAACACACAGTTCCTGTGTCAAAAACGTACTTGACCCATTTGTCAGAAACACTTGCAGAGTTCCACTTCTTTTCTAAGACTGAGGACATTAATCACACTCAGTGCTTCAAAGGGGCTTCGTTTTGAGTGACCCAACAGACAAATAAATTAGGTGCCAATGGCTCCTTTATAATTGAAGAGGACCAGGCTGACCAAGGGGAGAAGACTAAATTAAAAATGGAACTGTTCAAGAAAAAGCAGCGTTTGGAGACCTGAAACAAACCAATAAAGCTGTCCCACACACTCTCATTTCCAAAAGTAAGGGTGAGCCAAGACATGTGTGTTTATTCGCTAATAAGAAGATGCAAACATCCCACATCTGATTGATTTCTTATGTGCTACAACCATAAAAATGTTTGTGTCTGGAATACACGTACGAGTGTCGAGCTCAAATGTGGCAGTTTATAAACCTGATCACACATCTTAAACCTAACAATCTACAACAACGTTTCCCTTTGAAACAATGAAACTCTGGAAGGTTTTCTTCTTTATTGCCAGGACAAATTTCTTGCGGTTTCTCATTTAAGTATGTGAATAACTGTCCAGTTTTAATTTGCAGAGCTTTTAACTGGTGACTCAGTGAGGAATGATGTCATATATTATCCTCCAACGGCTGGTGTGGTTCCCTGTGTTTCTGTGGCAGACAGTACTCCGGGGTTTTCATCCTTTCGTCAGCCTCTTCCCAGCCAGCCACAGGCAAACAGGCTCCCCAGCCCTGGATGAAACAGGAAGTCTGACAGCTTGAGTCTGCAGTGGGACCCCTAGTGTTTTCCCACTCCATGTCCTGGCAGCGTTCCCCAGAAATACAAACACACACACACAGAGCTCCCATTGTTGCAGCCTTCTCCAGCCCACTGATCCTAATATGGAATGCAGCAGGAAACCCATGATTTCCTGACACTCGGCAAGCTGGAGGAAGCAAGGAAAAACTCCATTAAAAAAGCCCAGCTTCCCTCCATGTTAGATGTGAAGTGGAAAATGGGGAAGATTTAGCAAAATTCCACAGTGTCTTCAGTCAGGCTTGGAGAACAGGGGACCAGAGTAAACCCCTCCAGCTGTTGAAATTTCTAGACTCCCAGGAAACCCCTAGAATTCAGTGAAGATGAGGATTTCTTAACTTGAACTGATGGGGGAAAGGGACAGATGCTTTTAATCACTCTCCCCAGTGCGTTACCTGTCCCGATCAGTATGGTAAGTGAGAGGGCATGTGCCAGCCACCTCGGACGAGTCCGCAGGATCCCAGTCACCCCAAGTAAGGCAGAGTGATCTCAAGCCTGCCGCGGGCTTCATGGGCTTTGGAAGAAGCGGGAGAAGCAACAACCACAGCACAGGAACGGCAGCTGGAGCCGCGAGCATGAACTGCCAGGAGGGAAATGAGAGCAGCTGCGGCTGTGGTGGCCACGAGGAGAAAAAGATGCTCAAGTGTGTGGTGGTGGGGGACGGCGCCGTGGGCAAGACCTGCCTGCTGATGAGCTACGCCAACGACGCCTTCCCCGAGGAATACGTGCCCACTGTGTTCGATCACTACGCAGGTAAGAAAAGGGGGAAACCCTCCCCTGCGTACGGGACACACGGTGTGGGAGGTGACATCCCTGCTTCAGAGGGGCCTGGCTTATCTCCATTGTCAGTGCTGGGTGCAGGCCTGGCGGAAGCCAGGTAGCTGGGCATCACAGCAACCAAGGTCTTTGCTGTTGTTACAACAACTTGTGTATCACTTTTATTGTAACACTTTTCTCCACTTTAACCAAATGAATAATGCTGGGGAAATACCCTGAACTGCCCTCTAGACTTTGGGGCTAGAGATATTATTTAATATTTGTCCGAAGATTCATCAACTTTCTTTAATGTGAACATTATAAAATGTAGTGTAATTGCATCACAGTTCTTTTTAACTTTTTATTTTGTATTGTGGTATAGCTGATTAACAATGTGGTACGTCACAATTCTCTTTTACAAAAAAAAAACCTCACTAGTTACACAACTGGTGAAAGAAGTGTTCTTGCCACTTCTCATATATTCACCCCATGCCATTTATAAATGAAATGCTTAAATTAGTAGCAATAGAACATTCATTTTTCCTTAACGATTGGTGCTATCCTGATGTAGTTTCATTTTCCTGTGGAAGTAGATTGAAGAAAAACTATTCAAAGATTTTAAATATCTGTTAGGCAATCTGTATTTTGATTAAAAGAGAAGTTTTTAATCAATATGTTTTAAAGGTAAAAATAAAGATTAATATAAAATTTCTTAATTATTTTCAACATATGTCCCCAAAGCACAAAATACGGCATAAGATATTTTAAGGTCTGACAGTTAAGATACTATAGTTACAACTTAATTCTTTTGGTTATATTGAGTGTTCCAGTTTGTCATGCGATCGCTTATCTAATTTTTTCCACTTTGACTCTCATTTTTCTCTTAATCTCTAAAGTAAATCCTATTAAACTTCTTAAAAGCAAATTCATAAAATGCTTCAATTTACAGTAGCCTTGTTTTTATAACTTTTTGGAATATGATGAATTGTTTGATCACTATAAGATCAGCTTGAGTTACCAGAGATTTGAGATTTTGTGATAGGGAAATTTCTCTTCTTCACTTTGGCTTTGGGTCCAGGGCAGCAGAGGGGAAATAGCCCACAGGAAACCTGTTTGAGTGCTGGCTTTGCTGTGGGGCTATTTGAAATCCTTTCTGTAGGAAGTAGCTTCTTTTCCATAACTAAACAATCACCTACGTCTCCTCCTCCTGCTAGATGTACCTGATTTATGACACTGTTACATAGCAGACAGGGAGAAAACCACAGTGAAAATAGTATCCATTCTCTAGCAGCTTTTTCTATATTTGTAGAAATTAAGAGCAAATTTGAATGCTAATTCCCTTAAGCTTTTCTGAAATTATAGTGGCTGTGCCCAGAGAAGGGTTTCCCTAGTGGCTCAGACGGTAAAGAATCTGCTTGCATGTGGGAGACCTTGGTTTGATCCCTGGATTGGGAAAATCCCCTGGAGAAGAGAATGACAACCCACGCCAGTATTTTTGCCCAGGAAACCCCATGGACAGACAAGCCTGGTGGGCTACAGTCCATGGGGTCACAGAGTCAGACATGACTGAGCGACTAAGCAGACACACACATACATGCCCAGAGAAGAACCTTTTAATGAGAACAGAAAGAAGAGAAGTGCACATAGACTTTCACCCTGAGGGGGGAAAAAAATCTAATTGTAAGATTAGGTCTGCAACTTAAGAAAATTATTAGGATCTTGACCTATAAACATCTTAGCAAAGGCTATTTATTCTACATTCTCTTTCTGCCAGGCTAGGGAACTGGCAGATTGCTGTTGTTGTTCAGTCACTAAGTCTTGTCCAACTCTTTGTGACCTCTTGGACTGCAGCACACCAGGCTTCCCTGTCCTTCACTATTTCCCGGAGTTTGCTCAGATTCATGTCCATTGAGTCAATGATGCCATCCAGCCATCTCATCCTCTGGTGTCCCCTACTCCTCCTGCCCTCAATCTTTCCCAGCAACAGGGTCTTTTCCAATGAGTTGGTTCTTGGCATCAGGTGGCCATAGTATCAGAGCTTCACTTTCAGCATCAGTCCTTCCAATGAATATTCAGGGTTCTTTTTCTTTAGGATTGACTGGTTTGATCTCCTTGCAGTCCAAAGGACTACCTAATCTCAAAAACTGCTAACAAAAAAAAAAAAAAAATAGAACCCACAAGGTTTCGAGTGCTTTTAAAAATTGCATATTCATGGGACTTCCCCTAGTGGTTCAGTGGTTAAGAATCTGCCTTGGAATGAAGGGGACTCACTGGTTGGGGAGCTAAGATAGCGCATGCTGTGGCCAACTAAGCCCATGTGCCACAACTAGAGGGCCCACAAGATGCACTGAAAGATCCCACATGCTGCAACTAAGAACCAATGCAGCCAAAATTAAAATAAGTAAATAGATAATTTTTTAAATTACATATCCCATCTCCAACTTTTAGGTGAACCAATTACAGCACAGTGTCAGAAATAACAACGATAAAACTGTCTTTAGAGGTAAAATCAGCCTATAAAAAACATCAGAGAACAAACAAAGCCTGGATCACCACTAGATTTCACCAAGGACAAATTATTTTGTTGCAGTTGTATACATACTTGCTGTTATTTGAGCATTAAAGCATCTAGATTTTGGCTATTCCTTGTTTTAGCTCTCAAGATACACAGCCACTATTGCCAAAGCAATATTTTGCTCATAGTTCAGTTCAGTTCAGTCGTTCAGTCATGTCCAACTCTTTGTGACCCCATGAACAGCAGCACGCCAGGCCTCCCTGTCCATTACCAACTCCCGGAGTTTACTCAAACTCACATCCGTTGAGTCGGTGATGCCATCCAGCCATCTCATCCTCTGTCATCCCCTTCTTCTCCTGCCCTCAATCTTACCCAGCATCAGAGTCTTTTCCAATGAGTCAGCTCTTCACATCAGGTGGCCAAAGTATTGGAGTTTCAACTTCAACATCAGTCCTTCCAATGGACACCAGGACTGATCTCTTTTAGAATGGACTGGTTGGATCTCCTTGCAGTCCAAGGGACTCTCAAGAGTCTTCTCCAACACCACAGTTAAAAAGCATCAATTCTTCTGTGCTCAGCTTTCTTTATAGTCCAACTCTCACATCCATATATGACTACTGGAAAAACCATAGCCTTAACCAGATGGACCTTTGTTGGCAAAGTAATGTCTCTGCTTTTTAATATGCTATCTAGGTTGGTCATAACTTTCCTTCCAAGGAGCAAGCATTTTTTAATTTCATGGCTGTAATCACCATCTGCAGTGATTTTGGAGCCCAGAAAAATAAAGTCTGCCACTGTTTCTACTGTTTCCCCATCTATCTGCCATGAAGTGATGGGACCAGATGCCATGATCTTAGTTTTCTGAATATTGAGCTTTAAGCCAACATTTTCACTCTCCTCTTTCACTTTCATCAAGAGGCTCTTAAGTTCTTCTTCACTTTCTGCCATAATGGTGGTGTCATCTGCGTATCTGAGGTTATTGATATTTCTCCCGGCAATCTTGATTTTAGCTTGTGCTTCTTCTAGCCCAGCGTTTCTCATGATGTACTCTGCATATAAGTTAAATAAGCAGGGTGACAATATACAGTCTTGACATACTCCTTTTCCTGTTTGGAACCAGTCTGTTGTTCCATGTCCAGTTCTAACTGTTGCTTCCTGACCTGCATACAGGTTTCTCAAGAGGCAGGTCAGGTGGTCTGGTATTCCCACCTCTTTCAGAATTTTTCATAGTTTATTGTGATTCACACAAAGGCTTTGGCATAGTCAATAAAGCAGATATAGATGTTTTTCTGGAACTCCCTTGCTTTTTCAATGATCCAGCAGATGTTGGCAATTTGATCTCTGGTTCCTCTGCCTTTTCTAAAACCAGCTTGAACATCTGGAAGTTCACGGTTCATGTATTGCTGAAGGCTGGCTTGGAAAATTTTGAGCATTACATTGCTAGTGTGTGAGATGAGTGCAATTGTGTGGTAGTTGGAACATTCTTTGTCATTGCCTTTCTTTGGGATTGGAATGAAAACTGATCCTTTCCAGTCCTGTGGCCACTGCTGAGTTTTCCAGATTTGCTGACATATTGAGTGCAGCACTTTCACAGCATCATCTTTTAGGATTTGAAATAGCTCAACTGGAATTCCATCACCTCCACTAGCTTTGTTTGTAGTGATGCTTCCTAAGGCCCACTTGACTTCACATTTCAGAATGTCTGGCTCTAGGTGAGTGATCACACCATCATGATTACCTGGGTCGTGAAGATCTTTTTTGTACAGTCTGTACAGTTCTTTTGCTCATAGTAGGCACTCCCAAACATTGTTGCTTTTATACTTCGTACCTTTTTTAAGTACACAGTATCTCACATCTTTAAGGGAAATAACAACGTGGGCCATATACTTCTAGAAGCCCAGTGAAGTGAACATTTTCATCAGTAGAAGGATATTCTCCACCACAAAGACCCTAACTCTCTTTACCACCATCCTCTTCATGTATGAACTGATTGAATGTAAACCCTGACACAGTCATGTGAGAATCCACTCATGATCTCGTCTCCATGTGGAGAAGTATTTGATATCTAGTCCCTGAGTTCTACTGGCTCATTCTGCAGTGACAACCTGCAACTAGTTTACTGAGTCTTTGGAAAACTGAAGTCAAAAAATTCAGAAAAATTCAAGTCAAAGAGAGCCTATCCCTTAAAGAAGTGAAAGGGCTTCCCTTCTGGTTCCGCTGGTAAAGAATCCGCCTGCAATGTAGGAGACTGGGTTCAATCCCTGGTTTGGGAAGATTCCCTGGAGAAGGAAAAAGCTATCCACTCCAGTATTCTTGCCTGGAGAATTTCATGAGCTGCAGAGATCTTTCCCTAATAACTAACTATCTTAGAAAGGTAAAGATATAATAGTATGGTCGCATTAGCATACTGCTGAAAGTAGTGAGCTCTGAAGCCAGACAGCCCAGTTCTAATACTGACTCTGCCATTACTGTGTGGCCTTAAGTTAGTTGCTCGACTTCTCTGTGCCTCAGTTGTCATGAATCTTTTAAAGGGACAGTAGAGATATTAATGTCATGAGAACAAAATAAATTAATACATATAGTTCTTAGAACAGTGTCTTACATATGGTTTTAAGTGTTAGGTACATAGCAGCTACTCTGATTAAGCATAGGGATGAGACGGTTAGGTAGCATCACCAATTCAATGGACATGAATTTGAGCAAACTCCGGGAGAGTGTGAAGGATAGGGAAGCCTGGTGTGCATGGGGTCAGTCCATGGGGTCACAAAGAGTCAGACACAACTTAGCGATTGAACAACAAAATCTTATATACACAAAGAATAAACAAAGTCTTACTGCATGGCATGGGGAATTACATTCAAAATCCTGTGAAAAACCATAATGGAAAAGAATTTTTAAAAATTTATATATATATATATATATGTACACACACACACACGTATAACTAAATCACTTTTCTGTATAGCAGAAATTAACACAATGTTGTAAATCAACTATACTTCAATAAAAAAAAAAGAATAGGGTCTCTTTACTTGAACACAGCTGTGAAAGGGAATTAAAGTATAATTAAAAGATAAAGGCTACAGCCAGGAAGAATATCATTACAAGAGTGTCCTCCAAATGGAACAAGGTATGATTGAATGTGTATATTGTCTTTATAATATAGTCATCATGTTCACTGATAATTGATAAATATGTCTACATGGAGTAATTGTAGCTGGATATTCACTTGAGAGGAAATATTAGTTTTGCACAAGTGATTTTAAAAAAATCAACAACCAACGAGAAAAGCAATGTTTTTAAGTTTTATGAATCTTGGTTGTTCTCCCTCCCTCCTACCTACCAGAATCCAAAAGTACATCTGCCAAAAAAAAAAAAGGTACATCTGCTCAATGTAGCTTTCCCTGACTCCCCAAGGAAAATTCCTTGTTCCTTCTTCAACCCATGTCCAGAAATGTGTCAACATTGCTAGAACACAACTTTCACAGTTGACAGCAATTTGCTTGATTTCCTTACTTCCCCACTGCCACTGTACTATAAGCTCCTGAAAGAAAGGGTCATGTCTTGTCAAAACCAGTGTTCTATTCTATGTTATTGGGACTTCCTTGATGGTCCAGGAGTTATGGCTCCAAGCTCTCACTGCCAAGGACCCAGGTTCAAACCCTGGTCGGGGAACTAAGATCCTAAAAGCTGTAGTGTGGCCAAAAAGGAGAAAAAGACTCTCAGTCTTCATCTTACTTGGTCTCTTGGAGGCTTTTCTTATGGCTTATACTCTCCTTCTTGAAACACTTCCTTGGTTCCTGAGATATAACATTCTCCTAGTTTTTATTACCCTCGATGGCAGTTCTCTCTCTTATCTCCCCTGCTGTCTTCTCCATCTCTTCCCTACCACTCTACATCAGCATACTATAATATTCAGTCTCTCCATACTCTTCTCTATCTGTGCCCAGGTTGATTGTATCTAGTCTCGTGGACTTAAATACTATTTATACACTGATAACTCCAAAATGTATATCCCTACCACACACACACAAAAAAAATACCCTGACTCAGAGTCATATACCCAACTGTTAATCTGGATATCTAACAGACATCTCAAACTTAACCTGTCCAAAGCAGAATATTTTTAATTCTCCCGATCTACTCCTCCCCTAGTGTTCCCAGTAGAAGTATATGATTACCATTTTCCACCCAGTTGCTCAGAACAAAAACTTTGGTATTATCCTTAACTCCTTTCTCCTTTTGACAGTACCCTCCATCTCTCTCCAGCCAAACCACTAGTTATTACCCCTTCCTACTACAAATCAGGTCAACATTCATAATACATCTCAAGCCTGATCACTTCACACCACTCCTCTGCTTTCATTCTTGTCCACTCCACCATCACTTCTCATCCAAACTGCTGTAATCACTTCCCAGATCCCTGCTTCCAGTCTGGCCCCCTCCAGTCAGTTTTTCACAGAGGGACTACCCACAGCCCCAAATCCACCAATCACTTCCCTTCCCCCTAAGACTCCATCGTTTATCACAGTCCCCAAGGCACTCCATGACTTGGGCCCTGTTGTCTCTCCAACCTCCAGTCCTAACACTCTGCTCTGCAGTAGTTTTGCTCGAGCCACACCAGCCATCTTGATGTTCTTCAACCACACCAAACTCCTTTCCTTGAAGATTATGTTCTTGCTCTTCCCCCAACCTAACCTTATTCCCTCCAGATCCCCCTCGGTCTCAGTTGATCACAATGTTTAATGCGTTCACATACACAAACACAAACACACATGCCTACAGAGTCACTCTTTAACTTTTTATCCTGCTTCATCTTTCTTCATAAGATTTAACACTACTTGACATTATACTTATATTTGTTTGCTTACTATTTTTATCCTACGTTGGAATGTAAACTCCATGAGGGCAAGGGCTTTGTCTTGTTCACTGCTCTATCTCCATCTTCTAAAATAGAACTCAAACTCCAGTGTACTCTAAATAGACAGTTATTGAATTAATGAATTAGAATGTCTTAATCATCTCATTCCTCCTGTGCTTAGACAAATTCCTGGTCCATTAAAACTTTGAATAAACTTTGAATAAATGAACAAATTGTCAGTCCAATAGATGTCTCTTTAGGAAGGAACATATAAAATATTTATTAAATATATTATATTTTTGAACTATTTTGTTCACATTTTAAATAATCATTTTATCTCTACTGGAATTATAATACAGCATTGAATTTTCTTGATCTAATGGACCAATGTCATGTCTATTTGCTCAGTCGTGTCCGACTCTTTGCAACTGCATGGACTGTAGCCTGCCAGCCTTCTTTATCCATGGAATTCTCCAGGAAAGAATACTGGAGTGGGTTTTCATTTCCTTCTCCAGGGGGTCTTCCCAACCTAACGATCAAAACTGGGTCTACCACATTGCAGGCAGATTCTTTACCAGCTGAGCCACCAGGGAAGCCCAATGTATTCAATGCATAAATTTCATTTGGAAACAGACAGGATGCATTCAAATTCCTCCACTTACATTATATTTAAACGTTTACATAAATTCTGAGTGGCCCACTCATTTATAGTTCTTTATAAAAGAGCATGTTCCGGAGTAACTCCAAGTTTAACTAAGAGCTAGGTCTAAAAACTGGGGGCAGTTAAAGGAAGATTAAAAAGCCCACAAATATGCCTAAGAAACATCTTGACACTGTTTCCTACTCCCAAGGATGACTCGAGGTGTCCTAACAACCTTTAGAGACTTCACAGCTTATCACAGAATAACCGTATTTCTTCTCCCATTCTGGCTTCATCTTATCTTCAGCTTTGAGTTTTGTGGCAGATGTCTCACTGATAAAATAGTATCAATTAATGTTTCACACCACATATGTCATAAGGATAACACTTGCGTTTCTAGTTTAGTTAGATTGTAAGTTGAGTTGGATCATGCTTGTGGTTTGTCTGTTGATGTGTGTGGCTGCATAAAAGAATCCCATTCAAGTTAAAGCCTCTGCCTGACATACCTCATTCATCATTTCATTTATCCTCTGTATGAGAATCAGTCATGTCTGTGGCTCTTTCGCCTACCACCCATCTCTCTAGGAAAACCACCTGTGTTTAAAAATTTTATGTTGTCACTACTTGCAAACCCAGGCTGCCTATGCAGGAAATTAACACAATTTGTGGAAAAGGGAAAAACAGCTATTTGCTCTATCAGCTGAGTGAGATGTAAAAGGATGTTGTTTTCACAGAGAGCTGAAAGTCAATTCTAAACTTTTTCCACCTAATTAAATGATGATTGGTCCAAGGTAGACTCCATCATAACCCTAATGGCCAGAGCATTGGGAGGAAACTATGTCCAATCCAGAAGGGAAAAAATAAAATAATAAAGAGTGAATAAAACAAAGCCCCAGTTCTATACAGTGTTATGACACAGTTCTGCCCCTTCGGGAATATTTACTCAGGAGTTTCTCTTTTGTTCTTTCTAAAGATATCTGAGAGTCTCTGGAGAATGGATGAGATTCATTTTTTGTAAGCCAAAAGAAAACCTAAAACACCTCTCATGGGACAATAAAATAAATCACCAGGCTTTTAACCTTAGGCAAAAATATAAAAGAAGTATGTGAAAGAGGAGACAAGAATGAGCCAGTCAAATCTCTCTGTTCAAAAACCCAACATGATGCTCAAAAGCCCAATATCTCATAAGTATTCCACACTCCAATATCTCTTTGCGAGGCAGTGTGGTAGTGCAATGAGTGTCTGATGTTTTTTCTGGACTCTTAGAGGCTACATCAAAGGTACAGTAATAGGAATTGTATAGATAGTTCCTTCCACAGTCTACACGTGATGCCTATGAGCACAAGCACATTCAGAGGTTCAGGGGTGGAAATTACACTCGGAAAGCCAAAGCATACTGCAGAGGAGTAAACTGTGAGCTTCATCTCTTAGGACTAAGAAAGAATAGAAGAGGGAAAAAGAGAATTAAGTATCTGTGACCCAAGAAAAGTCATGCTCCTGGGATTAGAAACTACATCTGCAGTTCATAACCCTCCTGCATTCCAGATTTAGCTGGCAACAAACCAAGGCCTATGACCAACGCAGGCTTCAGTGGACAGACTCCCTGTGACCAAGACTTTTAGTTCCACACGGCCTGGCTTCTTTGACTGCCCAACCTAGGAAATCCTTCATAAAGTTTACTACTGACTGGCCAACAAGGTTGGACTTCAGGAAATCAGTACTTCATCTCCAGGATGGCATTTTCAGAATTTACCATCACTCCCTCTTGTTGTGGGGCAAAGAGAAAACTTGGCTCAGTGATGGCCCAGTACCTTGGATATCTTTGTTTTGGAATGTAGTTGGCCTATTCCACAAAGGCAACAGAAAGGTGGGCAACTCAACTGAGGCCTCTGAGGAAAGGACAGGTATGAAAACTCAACAGAAATCATCTCGCTCACCAAGTCTGAGCACAAGATCACAAGGATCTACAGAGGTCCTACCCTCTGTGTATAGACACAGGTTCTAATAAGACTGAAATTTTAGTTTCCCACAAACAAAAATCAAGGCCATCCCTTGGTTAGTTGGCAGAATCCAAACAGTTAATTTTCTGAGTATAACTCAGTCAAGATAAATTCCACCGTGAACTCAATAGGGACCCACTGTGAATCACTGAGTGGCCTGGCATCATTCCTGAATACTCTGAAGTCCACCAACTTTTTGGATGTGCCTAATTCTCACCAGACAAAAGGACCCATTCATGTGTATTCATTCAGCGTTTTGTATTGGTTCACAATACAGCTTTTATTTATGATGTTCCTCATTCGCAGTCTCAGTTTGAATTTCATTATGGCCACGTGTAATCCTACAAGCAGTGTGGTACTATTTAATTGCAAAACCCAGATGCTACTAGAATATGTACTAACAACAATAACAATAGCTACACACTTACAAAGTCCTTGCTATGAGCATATTTTGAAATGTTTTCATACATCAATTCATTGTATCCTCATAAATGATCCTATGAGGTATTAATTTTCCTAAATTTGACTGATAAGGAAACCAAGTCTCAAAGTTATTACCCAATTTGCTAAGGTTAAATAACTTGTAATGAAGTAAGCGGAGGCCATGAAACAGTAAATAAACAATGTAAGCAGTGTGTAGGTTTAGAGCTAATAACATTAATCAGAAAGTCACTGTTAGTTAGGATATGCTAACCTGTTCTAACAAATAGACCCAAACATGTAAGGGATTAACACTTTACTAATTTATGGCCCTGAATAGGTATTCATGTCAGTTGGGTGACTTTCCTTCATTTAGTCATTTAGGGACACAGGTTCTTTGCATCTTGTGATCCCACCATTCCTTAAGATCTCCCATCCAACCAGACTACTGAGAAAGAGCATGGTGGAGAGGCTTGCATGGAAAGTTTTATGTACCAGGCCTGGAAGTGACAGACATCATTTCCAGTCAAACTCCAGAGCAGATAACTTAGTCATGAGGCCACACCTATGTCTAAGGGAAGCTGGGAAATAAAAACAAACCCACCTATGTGCCCAGAAGGGGGAAGAATGAATTTTAATGGAATCTAGCCATCTCTGTTTGCATCAAACTCTCTAGCCACCAAATATTCCTGCACATTTTTTCCTACATGTAAAACAAAATTTTTCTCAAGAGGGATCACAGAGTCCAATATTTCAGTGAAGCAGGTTGAAATCTACCATCTGCAAGTGACGCCTGGTCCTTTCCATTTGATGGAGAAATGGTTCCTGTGGTCAGTAGAAGATTCATTATCTCCCCCATATATACAGTCACCTCTTAGCCAATGATAGAAGAGATGGGATAACCAAAATACCCAAACCCCCTTTCAGAAAAGAAAAGAATAGGAGAAATGTAGCAATAACAGAGTCCAGATAGCAAATGTTGGGAAGACTCCCTGACCTAGCAGTGGGAGACCTTTCTTGAACTGACCCTTATGTTGTTCTCCAGGAGGAATTTCTTTGTCCATTATTCTGAACTTCCCCTAGCTTGGGTCTCTGGGGAGTTCTTCTTCCTCTTCCATTATCCTTTATGACACACATCTGAATTGGGCCTCAGGGACTCTGTCTTTCTTAAAAGTCACACAACTTTCACAGCCTGCCTCTTGCTTGTGCAATTTCATGGCTCAAGCATTATTTTCATAAGAGCATTTAGTCCAAGTTTGGAGTTTCTTTGGAAATGCAGTTCTCTCAAGAACTTATTAGGTTTCCGGTTAGTTCTCAGTACCCAGTAACCACATCCAAGACTGAAGTGAGTCTTTCCTAGACATACTTCTTAAAAATACTTTGTCTGCCTCATCTAGCCATTGCCTGTTGCTCTCAAATTAACAATAGCTATGTGGAGGGCATATGAAGCAAAAGACTTTATGTGACTTCATATGACTTCATGTGATTCTGCTGTTGGGTACGACTTCGTGTTGCTCTATATCTAGACAGAATATGAGAGGATCTGGAGGGCAAGGCGTGGTGATCTGGCCCAGGTCTGCAAGTGGCAGGCATGACATCTCTTTATATTTCTTTGGAGAGAAGTTAAACCCTAGGCCACACTTAGAGAAGTTAGCTATATGCCCAAAGAAAGAGTGAACAGATTTCAATGAACACTTAGTAATCATCATCACACTCGCTAAGCTGAAATTTCTTACATCAAATACAATAAACTCATAAACAATACAAATTTCCCTAAGGATCATATTTAGATATTCATTCAACTACAAATGAAATATCTGTATTTCCCAAATTTTCCCAGTACCTGCTTGTCAAAAATGCAGATTCTGCAAATTGGTGTAGCCACTATGGAAAACAATATGGAGGTTCCTTTAAAAACTAAGTATAGAGCTACCATGTTGTCGTTGTTCAGTTTCCCAGTTTGTCCACCCCTTTGTGGCCACATGGACTGCAGCACACCGGCCTCTCTGTCCCTCACCATCTCCCGAAGTTTGCCCAAGTTCATGTCCATTGCATGGCCATCCAGCCATCTCATCCTCTGACACCCTCTTCTTCTGCCCTCAATCTTTTCCAGCATCAGGGTCTTTTTCAATGCATCAGCTGTTTGCATCAGATGACCAAAATACTGGAGTTTCAGCTTCAGCATCAGTCCTTCCAATGAGTATTCAGTAAATTCCCTTAAGATTGACTGGTTTGATCCCCTTGCTGTCCAAGGGACTCTCAGGGGTCTTCTCCAGCACCACAGTTCAAAGGCATCAATTCTTTGGCGCTCTGCCTTCTTTACAGTCCAGCTCTCACAACCATGTCTTCACATGGTAGCTGGAACATATGGTAGCTAGATCATATGGTAGTTTTTTTGGTTTTTTGTTTTTAATAAAAGGAGAAAAAGAGCTACCATGTAGTCCAGCAGTCCCACTCATTGGCATATATCCAGAAAAGATGAAGTCCGATTCAAAAAGATACTTGCTCCTCAATGTTTATAGCAACACTATTTACAATAGCCAAATCATGGAAACGACCCAAATGCTCATCAACAGATGACCAGTTTAAGAAGATGTACTATGTATTTATAGTATGTATGTACACACACACGCACACGCACACAGTGGAATATTACTCAGTCATTAAAAAAGAATGAAATACTGCCATTTGCAGCAAACATGGGTGGATCTGGAGAATAACATACTAAATGAAGAAAGTCAGACAGAGAAAGACAAATATTATATGACATCAGTTATACAGGGAATCTAAAAAATAATACATATGAATCTATGTACAAAACAGAGGCATACTCACAGACATAAAAAAAAAAACTTACGGTTACGAAAGGGGAAAGACAGTGGGGGGAAGGATAAATTAGAAGTATAGGATTAATGGATATATATTACTATACAAAAATAGAAAAGCAACAAAAATTACCTGTATAACACAGGGAATAATATTCAAGATTTGTGATGCACATATACAGATTATTTTCAATTATATTTCCATTTTAAAAAAGGAAAACTATACTTCAATTTAAAAAGGAAAAAAAAATGCAGATTTCTTTGGTTCTTGCCAGAATTTCTATACCAGAGAAAGAGCTGTAAATATAAATTTCAACAAGCAGCCTAAGAATTTCTTATTAGGTGAACATATGAAATGATCATTTTGTAGTTCAAAATCATTTGGGTATCATAAGTTCATATGGTTCAATCTAATATAATTTAGAACGTTCAGAAAATCCTTTATGCTATAAAGATGCCTAAAAATCAAGAGAAAAATTCTATAACCAACCATCAATCATTATAAGGGCTTTCCTGGTGGCTCACACAGTAAGCAATTTGCCTGCAATGCAGGAGACCAAGGTTTGATCCCTGGGTCAGGAAGATCCCCTGGAGAAGGGCATGGCAACCCACTCCAGTATTCCTGCCTGGAGAATTCCATGGACAGAGAAGCCTGGTGGGCTACAGTCCATGGGATTGTAAAGAGTTGGACAAGACTGAGCGACTAACACTTTCACTTTCACACTTTGAATCAGTAAAAAGCTAGTTGAGAATAAGTACATGTATATATCATTTCTTGACTTAGTTTCTAACGGAAGAAATTGTATAAGACAGAAGAGGTCTTTAGAGCCTTTCAGAAACAGTTAGCAAATTCCTAAATGAGGAAACAGAGTCCTTTATAAAAAGATCTGTGCCCATGGCTGGGACATAGAGAGACCTTGGAAGAAAAAATTCACAAGGATGAAAATCAGAAAGTGTCGGGGAAGGGGGAGGCGCGGGGAGGGGGGAGGTGCCTGGGAGGAAAGGGAAAAGCCTCGGAGACTCACAACAGAGAAGAGTGGGAGTTGTAAAGCGGAGCGGAAAGAAGGCTCATTAGGGAAACTTGGGTGCATCAAGCACCAGCTGCTGAGAGCAAAGCCTCAGGCGTGATTGGCAAAGCCAGGAAGCATGAACCGCTGTTCACAGAGCCTGCTGTATGCAAAACACTAGTCAGCGCGACTGTGAGACCTTCGGAGCGGGCCCTGAGGAAAGCTTAGAGAACACGTACTGTCATGGGAAGAAGCAAAGGAGCTTTAAAACACTGGAAGGAGCCTGGGATCCTTGGGAGGTTTGGGTGCAGCTTTGTCCTGGACGCAGTTCTTGCTCTTCCATATCTATCCAGCCCTGTGGTTATGAAACGAACATAAACATCTGTTTCCCCTCTGCAGATCTTTCTGTTCTTCTTCTTGCTTTGACCTAATATTTGGAGAAAACGGGGGGGGCGGGGGAACAAAAATGGAAAGTTGCCTAAAATTCAATTTCTCGGAGTCTAAAAAAGCTTTTACTTGGGCTAGAATCTGGTTTCTGAAAAAGACAGGAGGTAAAGTCAGGGAGAGACAGAAATTTGGTAACTGGGACTTAGGCACCCTTATCTGGGCAATGACCAGCACTCCTGCCGGTGGGGACCTCTTTCAAGTCTCACTCTCACTGTTTTTAATACAAATCAGTCAGCCAGGCTTCAGAATGCGATTCAACTTGCCAACAAGAGAGAAACAATTCTCTGTGTAGCCTGAGCAGAATGTATCATAATGAAAAAAAAAATTGCTTCATAATCTTTTTGGAATAATATTTGTGGTTTATTAATAAAATAGCAATTATGTCTGTGTGTGTTCAGTTGCTCTGTTTTGTCCGACTCTTTGACACCCTATGGACTGTAGCCCACCAGGTTCCTCTGTTCATGGAGTTTTCCAGGCAAGGATACTGGAGTGGGTTGCCATTTCCTCTTCCAGGGGATCTTCCCAACCCAGGGATTGAACCACCTCTCTTGTGTCTCCTGCATTGACAGGCAGATTTTTACCACTGTGCCACCTGGAAAGCCCCAAATAGTAATTAATTAATGTTAGTTAGCTATTATTTAATATGCACCAAGCCCTTTACTTTGCTGTCTTCTTTAAGCCTCATATTTTCTCTGGTAGTAATATCTTCATCTCATAGAGAAGAAAATTGGAAGTCAGAGAAGTCATCACTCCAATGTCACAGGACCAGGAAGTGGCAGAATTGGGGTTAAAATCTGTCAGCTCAAATATTAACTCCTCAGGAGGCTAAACCAAACCACCCTGATTTAATTGACCACCACTTCAACACCTATTTATTTTCTCTGTAGTAATTTTCTTTCTTGTTTATTCATTTATCCATTGCTTGTCTCATTGTAGAATGTGTACTTCATGAAGGCAAGGTTCTGTCTGTCTCATTTATTCTTATGTCCCCAGTGCCTGGAATTAGCCTACAATATAATGGACACCAGAAATGCCTACTGAATGACTGACTGAATGAATGAATGACATCCAAATATCCCACAGTTTTAACCACTGCATTATACTGAAATCAGCACCCCACATGAACTGTCAGGATAATTTTCTATGTTAAAATTTGGTCCTCCCTCATCCTATATATCCTAAACATCATGATCATTCATTCAGAAATAGTGTCTTGAGGGGACTTCTCCTGTGGTCCAGTGGTTGAGACTCTGCTTCCAATGCTGGTGGCACGGGTTCAATATCTAAGATCCCACATGCTGCGTGGCATGGTCAGAAAAAAAAAGGTAATATATTGGGTTTGCTTAAAACTTTCTAAAGCAATTTTATTCTTCTAGGAAAAAAATCCAAAAGCTTTTGCTTTAAGCCAAATTTCAAACTTGTGAGTTGAGTGATTTCACTAGGCAAAAATTGTTTTTCCTAATTATATTAAGGATTTCTGTTCTATCTCTTGTTTTTTTGGATGCTATATCCTAGAGGCAAAAAGAAAAATTTAATTCCCTAAAATATGTACTGTAAAACTTTTTTCAAGTAATTAAATTAATAAAGAAAAAAGCAATAAGTCAATAATCTCCTTAATGCATACCAGGTATAAACTTCCTAAAAACTGTGAATGATGTTTATAAAATGTCACCATTCAGTAGAAAGTATACTAATTTTCAGCTGATAAGAAAAGTCATGAACATATATATCAATAATGGGGCACATTATACTTGTTATAAGAAAAGTTATTTGGAAAAAAATGGTTATGCTCTTTCTCCTCAAGTCTCCTCTCTGCTCTTATTGGATAAACGCACTCTGAGCCTTAAGTGCTTCTTTCTTCAACTAAAATGAATTTCACATGAAATTTACAATAGTTCAAGCTAGTAAATACTAGCATTAAGAGTTTTCAATAGTAAACATGTTTTTAACCAAACAGAGTCTCTGTTGTCTAGTCACTGAACCATGTCCACCTCTTTTGCGACCCCATGGACTGTATCCCACCAGGCTTCTCTGTCCATGGATTTTCCAGGCAAGAATACTGGAGTAGGTTTTCATTTCCTTTTCCAGGGGATCTTCCTGACCCAGGGATAAAACCCACATCTCCTGCAGTGGCAGGCAGAATTTTTACCACTCAGTCATTAGGGAAGCCCACAGAAGACAGAGTGAATGTTAAATCTTAAGTGTCAATATCAGTCATAAACTTTGCCGTGGAGGTTGTTCCCTTCATTTCATTCACTTACCCTCCTAATAACTCTCCCTACCGAGTCCTCCCCTTAGATAAACTGAATCTTTTAGGCTGTAGATGAAAGCCATTTCCTCTCAAGTTATAAAAGATGGAGCAACCTTCATCTTCATCTTCAGAATAATGGCTTTTAACATATTTGAAAACCAAGGAAATTTTCATCCCTTTTGTCCTCAGACAATATATTGCCAGATCTTTTCAACTCCTTTCACAGACGTTTGACTATTCTTTCCCCATTTTTAATAGGCCACTTCTCATGAGTTCACTTCAAGGAAATCACAAACAACTTTCATTTCAAATCTTTAGCCAGCACCCAATAAGTAGCTTTTGTAATTTTTTTAGTAGTAAAGGGTGTCTCATCAACATGGTTAGGTACAGCCAACCCTAACAGGATGTAGAAATCTAGACTAAATAATGTTTTTGATCACCTCTATCTTTGAGGTTTTTTCCCTTGTTATTAGGGAAATTAATGTGTCCTTAGATTGACACATTCTTTGGTATTACAGGAGATATATTGGTCCCAGTGGTTACCATAGATCACTGTATTTTATAGCACTGAACACTCTATCATTGTAACAGATATGCTAGTCTTACTAGGATTTAGAATGTAGATTACAAATCATCCTGAAGCATTTTTTCGTCGGCTGCACTCACTTCCTACCAGTGAGTACATTAAAAGCTTCTCTAGAAGAGTGACATCCTATTTAATGACCTCACCAATTACCACAGATTGAACTCCAGTTTCACAAAAGACATTCTGTTCCAGAGTGATCTAGATTTTTCTGGACACAGGAAGAAATTTTAAGCTCCAAGCTTTGAACAAAGCCTGAAGTGTACCTTTAAGAGATCATGGGTCATTGTGGACCTTACCACATCATCAATTAACCTTAAGTCTCATAATTTACACAGTAAAAAAAATTACTTCACTTTATGTTTATTTATATATGTGGGTCCTCAAGAGATTTCCAAAATTTCAACTGATGTGCAAGTGTGGAGGTTGTGGTGGTGGGGAAGGAGTGATAGGGGGTTAGGAATATAGATTAATAGATGCATGGCTTACATCCACACAACATTTGGGGGCTTCCCTGGTGTCTTAGATGGTAAAGAATCTGCCTGAAATGTGGGAGACCCAGGTTTGATCCCTGAGTTGGGAAGATTCCCTGGACAAGGGAATGGCAACCTACTCCAGTATTCTTTCTTGGATAATTCCATGGACAGAGGAGCCTGGCGGGCTACAAACCATGGGGTCACAAAGAGTTGGACACAACTGAGCAACTAATCCAAAAAACTAATTTGGAAAAATTAGTTTCCAACACATTTGGAAAAATACATTTTATTTGCATTTGGTGTCACAAGGAGCCAGTAAACCTACATTGTTTTGATATCTAAAATCACTACTTCAGCTTCCCTATCTTTTGCAATGTCACCAACATTTCAGAGGCCTGTTCCCATGAAATGAGGAAGAGAATTTCTATTGCACTGACAGAGACACTTAACTGCACTTTTACAGCCAACATCTGGTTACTCCCACAGACTCTGAAAGTCACTCAAAGAAAAAGAAAAAGATCACCCAAAGAAAAAGAGCACCAGGTAAAGCGTTTTGCAAAAGAGAAGAATCAACCCACAGAATGATCCATTCATCCATTAAAAATTGTTAGCACTGCTCTACATCTTTGTAAATGGGCACCAACCACCTCTAAATAAACTAACTGAAAATGGTGACTTCAGAGGATTTAATGCACATTTTTATTTTCATGATTCTTAAAATCAATAATCAGCTATTGAAAAAATATATGACATACTCAAGAAAGAGCCTCATAGAGATTGTTTTGTTCTTGTTTAGTCTTTCCATATTCTCCTTCTTCTTTTTTTAAAGGACTCTAAACTTTCTTTGGCATGTGCCAAGAGTTTCCCCCCACCCCCGAAGTACCTCTATCTGGTGAATTCTGCAGGAAAGGGAATGCATATCTTCTAAGAGAAAGGCAGTGGCATGTTAATTTGACAAGCAGCTTTAATTTGATAAGCAAAACTTGTTGCTAATATTATTTAAATTTCATCTTTTATTAAGGAAAAATTACTTTAGCAATATTTAAATGGTATATGTGAGAATCATAGAAATTCAGTTATGGAAATTACACCATAATGCAAAAGGAACAAGGAAGAGCTGCATATTTCTTTCTTGGTGAATTAATCAGTGATTCAAGAGGAATAATGCAAGTCTACCCCTGAGCAATGTCTTTTCAAATCTATAGAAAGAGAAAATTAAGTGAGCTATTTCTCTGTGATTCTTCAAGGACAAGGTTTTTCTAGCCCCAAATCTTTGGTAACTTTTCCACTAGGATCCATTAGGATCCTTTCTTGGGTACATAGAGTGATCCTCTTCTATTAATTTCTAAATGTCTCCTTTTTTTCTCATTTTAACATCAAGTCACAGAGACAAGAAGATTCTTAGTTCTGGGGATGAAAACTAGCACAGGAAATTCCTATTTCCTCCAACCCCTGACTAGGTAACTCGATCTCACTCCTCAAGAGAGGTCCTGTTTGAAAACAGAACCGGCCTGGAGTCTGGCCTGGTCCATGAGATCAGAGTAGGACATAGCACAAGAGAGAGAGTAGCCCTTAGCAAAAATCCAAATGTTCCTGAATTGTAAGAGACGGTGGTTTTAACTTGACTTCCCAAATGCCTTCCTTCTTTATACATATACTCAGTGGTTGAAACTATAGAAATTCAAACAATAGAACTAAATTTTTTTACTAAAGAATCTGGCGTTATGTCCTATCTCTAAACGACTATACTGTTATACTTGTTGTCTTAAGGCAATAAGATCCCTAAAGCTTTCCTGTTCCTCCTCATCTGTTGTCTCTCAACTGTGTGAATGCCTCCTATAAAGCAGCTACTTCTCACTGTTTCTGATAGGCAAGACGTGGAAGCAACCTTAATGTCCCCCGATAGACGGGTGGATAAAGAAGATGTGGTATATGTATACAATGGAATGTTACTCGGCCATAAAAAAGAATGAAATAATGCCATGTGAAGCAACATGGATGAAACTAGAGATCATCATACTAAGAAAGACAGAAAGAGAAAGAAAAATATCATATAATATCACTTATATGTGGAATCTAAAAAAAAATGATACAAATGAATTTACTTACAAAGCAGAGTTAGACTCACAGATATAGAAAACAAATTTGTGGTTACCAAAAAAGAAAGAGGTGAAGCAGGGATAAATTAGGAAATTGGAATTAACATATACACACTACAATATATAAAATAAATAAGAATCTACTGTATAGCACAGGGAACTATACTCCATATCTTACAATAATCTATAAGGGAAAGGAATCTGAAAGGAACTGAATCATTTTGCTATACAGGAAATTAACACAACATTGTAAATCAACTGCACTTCAATTAAGTTTAATTTTTAAAATAGCTGCTTTTATCCCCTTCTGCCAGGCTACTCCTCCTAGTGAGGCAAGGCTCTATCCCCCATCACAACTGGGCTTATAGTAAGCACTAGATTGTAAATGCTGATTATATTTTCAACACCAGAGAATGGTGATAAAGGATGTAGCACCTTTTCCAGTGTCAAGAACACAAATGGATGTCTCAGGGATAAAAATTGCATTACACATGTCTGGTGGACATGCCTAAATAGATCATCTTAAACTACAAAATGAGGGATTTAGACTAGACTGGTTAGAATATGACACTGCTCTACAACTTCCAAAGTAATTTTGGGCATCTTCCCCTTCAAAAATCTCAGATTATTTCATTATGAATGAACCCACTTCATAAGGGGAGCAGCCTGAAGTTGTGTCAGGTCTGAAGGTCAAGAGAACAAAGACAAAGGAATGCAACTTCTTCACAAGGTGTCTTGTTATTTCTTGCTCACTTCACCTCTGTGTATCTCTGGAGAATACAAAGGAGGTAAGAAGAGGAGAAGAAAGG
Organism: Cervus canadensis; assembly: GCF_019320065.1. Classification (NCBI taxonomy): domain Eukaryota; kingdom Metazoa; phylum Chordata; class Mammalia; order Artiodactyla; family Cervidae; genus Cervus; species Cervus canadensis. The sequence continues at coordinate 70,467,144 of NC_057391.1, forward strand.
GCGTAGACTAGCTCCTCCTGCTTTGAGCTCATCTATCATTGTTGCGTGACAAGTGAAAAGATTGAAGAAAAGAATTTAAGGCTTGTGGGCGAATGAGTAGAGGTTAGTTCTGATTCTCAAGGAGAAAGTGTATTAGCCATTCAGTTGTGTCTGACTCTTTCCGGCTCCTCTGTCCATGAAATTCTCCAGGACAGAATGCTGGAGTGGATAGCCATTCCCTTCTCCAGGGGATCTTCCCAACCCAGGGATCAAAACTGGGTCTCCTCCACTGTAGGTGGATTCTTTACCATCTGAGCTACCAGGGAAGCTCTTCACAGCTAAAAGCCATTTGTGAAGATGTTCCATCTTGGAGGCACTTCCTCCAAGTCTTGTCAATGCTGTTGGGTATAGTGAAAAATAGGAAATTTTGGTCAGCCATCTAGACTATTGCTAGAGCAGGACCTATTAGTGTAAGAAAGAGATCCTATGGTCCTGCTGTCTCTAAGGTCCCACTGCATCTCGTCTGCATAGAACTCCCAGCATTGACAGATATTCTTCCTCAGTGCTATAGATCATCTCCATCCAAGTTCTGCATTTACGCACAAATTTTAACACTTACCCTATTCTGCCATCATCCTAGGTGATCCACAGAAATGCATAGAAAAGGGAGGGGAGGGTGGGGCACATGCAGTGAGTTGCTTATTGCCCAAAAGCCCCACACTATCACCCCCAGATCAGTGTTTTCCTCACAAGGAAGTTACTGTCTGCTGAGTTGTGAAACATTCACAGAAGCTCACTTCTGTACCTATTTTACCAGTTCAGTGCTGGAAGCAGTGTTTACAATATGAACATTCCAATCTTTAATTTCATGGGCACCTCTGAAAGACTAAAATAAGTGCAATCCAGTTCATTATTGATCTTGACTGGGTGTGTGTTGGGGGGGTGGGTATGTAAAAGAGTTACAGATTCACAGAAACAGAAAAACCCCAACTCTACTGTAGAAGAAAAAAAAGGAAGGATCTGTATTGACATACTCCTCAGGTATTGCTCTTACACAACTCTGCTTTTCCAGATTAATATTCAGTCTCATTCCTACAAGATGACTTCAACATGTTTTATTTGTTTTTAAGAAAAGATAGTCTTATCCATAAAGCCTTTTAAACGTTTCTACAGTCTCATTTCATAGTCCAATTTTACTCTACCCTGAGAGTCTCTAAAAATACTTAAGCAAATTATGACCACCACAACTCTCTCCAACATGTAATTTTACCTTGAAACCAGGTATCTAGGAAGTAATTTGTCTTCTTGATAGCATTAATATTATAGAGCTTCCCCAGGCAACTAATCTGTATTAGCCAAACATCCTTAAGAAATTTATAAATTATATAATGTACATGAAAGCATTTTGTGTGCCGGAAAGCACTAGCAAAAGTTATTGTTTCTTATTAGTATAAATCACTTTATTTATTAAATGCTCCTTAAGTGTAGAATGACGTAAAATGTAATTAAACACCGAACACAACGACAGCACACAAAACTAACACATCCTCTTTCTCCCGGACTGCATCTCTAAGAAGGCAGTTAATCCTCGTTTGTTCCTTCACGTGCATAAGCAACATGGGTGTGTGTGCCAGAAACAGGGCTCAGAACCAGAGGTCCCTGCTCTGTGTCCTGTAGCTCGTGCACCCGCCTGCTTGTTCCTTTTATGGGTGGAAATGCCTCCGCACTGTTGGAGTTATTTCAGCAGCAGGTGTGGGGAGCAGGGGGGGTGGTCTCCAGAGTCCAGATCACCCAGCTGCAGCACCAGAAGAACTGTTTCTAACCAAGCATGTAAATCCATTTTTATGACCTTAAAAAGACTCACCATAAAAACATTTGGATATTAAAACACTCTATTCTAAAGACATAATTGTAATTGTACTGTTTACTGTTGATAATATACCTCAAACAATTTACTGCCTAGGGAAAATTCAGGGCCTACTCCATAACAAATTCACAGAACAGTTAATAAGCGCAGTTAGTCCCTACTGGGATAGATCCAAAAGTTTGCTGTTTATAAGATTTTGTTTGTATTTTTCCTGATTTCCCTAGCATTCTCTGCCTTCTGAAGTTAGCTCACCCTTATCCCATACCCCCACCCTGGGACCTCTCACTAACTCCCAGGTTTGTTCCTCAGCCCCTCAACCCCATCACAATTTTGAAAGTGATTGGGATCAATCTCCAAGGAAAAGCATTTTTTCCCAATTGCATCCAGCTATCACTTAACCTCTTTCACTTATACAACTATCATTGCTATTTTTTAAATTATAGTTGGAGGTTGATGGAGGAGAAAAGTTTTCCCTTGGAACAATATAAATTACCTCTAGCTTTCCAGGAGAACATTGTATTTGCTACCAAAGAAGATAAATAATTAACTTGTAATAATCTTATCCCTGTCCCCCAAAATATTGAAATCTTTTACTTCTCAAGCAATTTCAACTCTAAAATGCCTACTGAGTCTGTGAAAATCAATTTAATATCTTGATATTTACCCCTGTAAAAATAATAGTATTTCATTGGGACTTCTGATGTGATTGTTATTGCATAAATTCAATTTTATCCTCTTTCTGAAAACCATCCAAGAGAAAAAAATGGAAAACAAAAATACAAACTGTATTTTCAGTAAAACAAGAGCATAGATTTCAAAATATTTTGCAAAGGATGCCAAAAAAGAGCAGAATTCACAGAAGAAACAAAGGAAGGAAATATTTAGAAGCTGAGAAGACAGAGCCCAGTTATGACGGGTCTCAAAACCTGCCAACAAAAATATAACTTTTGAAGATGAGGGATACATCTAAAAAGGAAAAGAACTTTATCCCATGAATATAAAACAGTGCAGAAAAGAATAATCTGGAGGCTTTAGAAGACTCCATACATCTGATTCAGATCACAGAAGCTAAGGACCTCACAAAGAGTCATACAGATAAAGCCATGTACAGAGAGGTTTATTCCAAGTATTTAAGAATAGTTCAAGATTAGAAAATGTATTAATAAAATTTATCATATTAATATGTCTAAGGAGGAAAACAATATGATCACCTTCATGGAGATTGAAAAACATTATAAAATTTAATAATTAAAATTTTATTTAAATAATGACAACAATAAAATAGGGAATTGATGATACAATAGCTTCCAAAGATAGCCATGGTCAATCCCTCCCTTCCTGTATAAATATGTCACTCCACCATCAAGAGGTAGAGCTGTTCCTCAACCCTTGAATCTGAACCGGTCCTATGACTGTCTTGACCGAGAGAGTAAAGTGATGGTTTTCTGGTACATCAGAGCCCTGGATTTTCTTCCTCTTAGAACCTCTCTGTCGATGCTATGAAGCTCAAGCTATACAGAAAGACCAAAATGAGAGCTCAAATATTCTGGTCTACAGCCCCAACTGAGCTCCCAGACAAATCGACACCAAATGGCACACATATGGGTAAGCCGTCTTGGAAGCTCCAGCCTAGTCAAGCCCCAAGACAACTGTAGCCCCAAACGACTTATTATTAAGCAGAAAAATGCCAAGTCAAGTCCAGTCAACAGAAACATGAGATAATAAAATAATTAATGTTTTAAGTCACTGAATTTTTTTATAGCTGCTTATGTAGCAATAGACAATTTAACACATGGGTATTTTGTTTATACATCTATCTGAATCCAAAAGCCAGGATAATGAATGATAAGGAAAGACTAGAAATATTTCCAACAAAGTCAGGACTTAGGCAAAGTTTCCCTTACTAACATTATTATCTAACATTTCATAGAAAGTACAAGATGATGCACTTGGACAAGAGAAAAGTATTGGGGATATTCTTTCATAATTTACTCTCTCCCCTCCATTCATTCTACTCTCTAGGCTCTTCCTTGAAAGCAAGGTTCCCCTTTAGAGATTTTGCTTTTGCTGTTCCGACTACTGGCACTTATGCTCCCCAAAGTCATATGACTGGCTTGCTCATTTTCCTCAGGGATCCACTCAAGTGTTACTTTATCAGCAAAGTCTTTCCCAGTCACACTATATAGTAATGAACTACTCACCACTTATCCTGCTTTATTTTTCTGTAGAACTTACTACCACCTAATATATTACATGCATATATACATGTACCCATTCACTACATTTCTTTATCATCTCGCTATTAAGGTGATAGGCCATATCTCTGATATTTAGAAGTATGCTTAGCACTCAGTAAATATCTTTTGAGCAAACAAATGTAAGTTTACAAGAATACAATGTCTTCACTTTGTAGGTCTTTTTTTGTTGTTTTGGGGAATTGTGTTTGTTTGTTTTTGGTTTCGCTGTGAGGCAGACAGGATCTTCAATCCCCAGCTAGGGGAACCTGTGCCTCCTGCAGCAGAAGCAAAGAATCTTAACCACTGGACCACTAGGGAAGTCCCTCTAGTTTTTTTATGTGTTGATTCTTCCCTAATTCCAACAAGTATTTATATCCATCTTTACTTTTTCCCTCTGGTCTTATGAGTCCATTATAGAGGATATTAGATCATACTTATGCATAAGCAGAGAAAAATTAACGAGTTCTAGATTTTCCCTGGTGGCCAGCAATAAAGAATCCACCTGCCAATGCAGAGATGCATGTTCAATCCTGGGGTTGGGAAGATCCCCTGAAGAGGCAAATGACAACCCACTCCAGTATTCTTACCTGGAAAACCCCATGGACATAGTGGGCTACAGTCCATAGGGTCCCAAAAGAGTCAGACATGACTTAGCGAATAAAGAACAACAACATAATTTAGGGAACCTAACTATCTTGCTGGGAAATATAATAGCTAGTCAAGTAAATCAAAATTTGTAGCAGCTGTGCTTGAACTATTATTTTTCCTGGTTATGTGGGCAAAGAACTAGTGATGCTTTTGCAAAATTCCATCCTATAATTATGTCACACAGTCATGTTAGGAATAGACATACACATGTAGAGCAGTCAAGAAGATGTACTTTGGATCAAGTAGCCCTACATTAGACTCTCAGCTGTGTCACTCAGTAGTAGTTTGATCTTGATCGAGTCACTTAAAGTCCCTAAGCCAGTTTCTTCATTTGTAAAATGAGAATATAAGAAGACATTTCATCTAGGACATTTGAGGATTAAGTGAGCCAATGCATCAATATAAGTATCAGTATTGAGAAAATGTTAGTGACTTTTCTATTGTTTTTGTTCATGTGAGAGAGCTACCTAATCCAACTTCTTTGTCCTTACATCACATCTGACCTCAGAGACTGTATTTTCCCTGTCCACTGTCAGTTTCCAACATCCATGGATGAGTAAACACAAAAGCCCATAGACTAATCCAACATAGAATAATGTTAGTTGGTTTGGTTCCTAAGATATTGAAATGAGCAAGTGAGTTATGGAGTATACATATATGAAGATCTCTTCATAAAGAGAGCAGACAGTCATGGTACTGATGTGGTTAAGACACTAATATACCAGAGACAGCTGTGAAATGACTTTCTGGGGTCCCTTCTAGGTTTACCTCTAGGTTTATTTTTCTTTGGCAGCCCACTTCAATACTCTTGCTGGAAAATTCCATGGACTGAGGAGCCTGGTAGGCTACAATCCATGGGGTCAGAAAGAGTCGGACATGACTGAGCGACTTCACTCACTTATTTTTCTTAGTAAAGCCTCCCCACACTGTTCAGTTCAGTTCTGTCACTCAGTCGGTCCGACTCCTTGCGACCCCATGAATCACAGCACGCCAGGCCTCCCTGTCCATCACCAACTCCCAGAGTCTACCCAAACCCATGTCCATCGAGTCGGCGATGCCATCCAGCCATCTCATCCTCTGTCGTCCCCTTCCCAATCCTGCCTCCAATCCTTCCCAGCGTTAGGGTCTTTTCCAATGAGTCAACTCTTCGCATGAGGTGGCCAAAGTATTGGAGTTTCAGCTTCAACATCAGTCCTTCCAATGACTGTGGGTTTCATCAAATAATTTTCAACTAGAGAATCATAACTTCATTCTTAGGTAGTCAGGCATACTTTCTTCCTTTCTGACACTTGAAGAGATTAATTTTCACAGGTCTTATTGAATTTAAATTGAGGGTCAGAAAAACCATCTTCCTTCCCCAAAACTATACATTGCTGATACAATAATCTCAAATAGGGTTTGGACAACAGCACTAAGGAGAAAGGTGCCTGGGAAGTAGGCAGTAGGAAAACAAACACAGTCTATTTCTTAGAGGCACTTCACTTAAGGAAGCTTGCTAGAATATGGGGACTATAGCTAGTACAGAGTTGGCCCCCTGTGGGAAGCTCTTCACTGCACAGTCTGTATTCAAACACACTAAACCATAGTTGGATTAACATTAAGTTAGATTGTCATGTTTCTCATACAACATTGAGAAGAAATAATAGACAAACATGATTCCTATAAATATAGCAATTATATAAATACCTATATGTTTCAACAAGTGAAACTTTACCGTTCGCTTAAGTAATAAAACAGTTACCATCTTGACACATTTTCTCGATGAAGTTTACTCCCAACCTCAGGTGAAGAATGGGGAACCAATGAAATTCTTGGACCTGCCATCTCTAATAAATACATATTTTCATGAATTTTCTTAACATTTCAAAAGATGAAGCTAGTAACCGAAGAATAGATGAGCTATTTAAAGTTGAGGAAAACGTGAAGGTCATGAAAAGTGGTATGTAAAAGAGAAATGGGAAAGTTATCAGGGAATTTTTAAAGACTACTGTGCTTTGTATTCACAAACAGTAGTCAAGAGCATGACTTCTGAGCTTGCACAAAATGAAATATGAAATAAGTAAGTTCTTGCCTAATCCTTAATTTTCTCACTTGTAAAGGAGTTAAGTACTTACCTCATGGATATATTGTAAGGAATAAATAAACTGAAGTACTTAAAGCATCTAACACGTGTTCAGTGCATGAAAATATTATTACAAATTGCTGTGATAATTTAAAAGTAGCATCATTACTGAAAAAGTATTTATCTGTGTCTGACCTCTTATACAGCTTTAAGCAATTTTTCCTTCTTTAGAACTCTACAGACTAGGGAGCAAGATATTCTCAAAGGATTTCTTTTTCTTGCTTCATTGCTCTGGCTAGGACTACCAATGCTATGTTGAATAAAAGTTCTGAGAGTGTCTTATTCCTGATCTTAGAGGAAAAACTTCCAGCTCTTCACCACTGAGTATTATGTTAGACATGGGGTTGTCATATATGGCCTTTATTATATTGAGTTACATTCCCTCTATGGGTTTCCCTGGTGGCTCAGTGGTAAAGAATCCATCTGCCAATGCAAGAGATGCAGGTTCGATCCCTGTGTCAGGAAGTTCCCCTGGAGAAGGAAATGGCAACCACTCTAGTACTCTTACCTGGGAAATCCCATGGACAGAGGAACCTGGTGGGCTACCCCTACATGGGGTCACAAAAGAGTCAGACACAACTTGGTGACTAAGCAGCAACAACAACATTCCCTCTATACCTACTTTGTTGAGAGCTTTTATCATAAGTGAACGCTGAATTTTGTCAAATGCTTTTTCTGCATCTATTGAGATAATCTTATGATTTTTATACTTCATTTTGTTAATGTGGTATATCAAGTTGATTGATTTGTAGATATTGAACCATCCTTGCATCCCTGGGATAAAGTCCACCTGATCATGGTGTATAATCCTTTTTGTGTATTGTTCAATTCAGTTTGTTAATATTTTGGTGAGGATTTTTTTTCATCTATGTTCTTCAGGGATATTGGCCTGTAATTTTCTTTTCTTGTGTTGTCCTTGTCTGGTTTGGGTATCAGGATAATGATACTAAAATCAAATGAGTTTGGAAGACTTCTCTCCTCTTATATTTTTTGGAAGATAGTTTGTCTTTCTTTAACCATACTTTCTCTTATAAGCCCCAACCCAGTATTCCCAGCCATTTTGCTAAACATATCCATGGTAGAATGATGACATGTTAAAGAAATCTGTTCCCTTTCTTTTAATTTTAGAAAATCTAAAAACCAGTAAACTCAGACACACTCTGCTCCCAAAATACTATTATGTTTCCTGCCAAATTCATTCTGTCTGATCTAAATCTCTTGGGGTTCCTATATTAATATGAAAGTATTCACCACTTTGGTAACTATCTCTTTACTAATATACTAAACTAAGTTCTTAGGCTGCTTCTTTTGTGATTCTAAATTATCCAAAAAGCATATCAAAACTATTCCAGAATGTAATCTATTCCATAAGAAAACTGGCCTGGACTTCTAAAAGCATCAATAACATAGCAAGGGGCCAGGGGTGGGGGAAGGATAAACAGACCACTCTAGACTAAATGCAAATTGGATCATCATTTCAGAGAAAGAAAAGCTATTGAAGACATTTGTGGACCATTAAGGAAATTTTCATATGGAATTTAGATTACATTAGGAAATTAATGTCAATATTCTTGGGTATAATAACAGTATTGTGGCTCTGTAAAAGGATGTCCTTTTTTAAGAAATGCTGCTAAAGTAGTTATAGATAAAATGTCATGTCTGTAATTCATTTTCAAATGGTTCAGGGGGAAAAAATTATATGTGCAAAGAGAGAGAAAGCACAGTGGCAAAATGTTAACACTATTAAATCTAGGTAGAGGATAGAAGTGTTCACATTGTTCTTTCAACTTTTTAGTACGTTTTAAATTCTTTTGAAATAAAAATTGAAATAAAATTCTCTTTATAGAAAAAAAATTTTTAAATGATAATTGTGCCCCATGCTATAACATACTTTTTCAAACTGAGATGGTCATTTGGTTTACTTTAAGTAAGTCTTTTGTTAGACTTGATGCTACAGAGATGGCACTGCTTTTTCTGATTATTAACTTCTGAATTGGGTTTAAATAAGAAGGTTAAATTCTCTAATCCTACTTTAGAACCTACCAAAAAACTTGAGGTTAGAATTATTTTCTCCCAGAGAGGAAATATCAAAATGCAAATAGGTGACTTTCTTTAATAATTACTTTTTCACTTGGAGAAATATTTCCCCAAGAGAAAAATGTGCATATGGGACACATGGAAGAAATTCTTCTTCATAAATTCATTTCTTCATTTTTTCAGTGTTCTAAAAGCTGAACACAGCACTCACAAGGAGTTTAAATTGCTTTTGCATTTTTCTACAAATCTATGGATCAAATCTCCCTTTCTGCATCCTTTCTTCTTACTCTGATTCCAGAAAGCCATACATGCGTGCACACACACACACACGCGCGTGCGCACACACTCACACAGTGGGAAACTGTTTCAACAGACTTTGAGTAGACAAAAGAAGATGTTTTGTGAGATATACTTTGCTGATAACAATAAGAGAAAATATGAGCAAGAGGAAAAAAAAATCAGTTTCTCTATTATTAAATAGCTTGGCCCTAGCAGGAAACAAGATGACATAACCTAGAAAGCATGATGTGACAAAACATTGACCAGCTCAGTTTAATATCATGAGAAAAAAAATTTTAAACTTCAAAAGAATAATTTTCTCTTGTTTCCCGTTGAAACAGTTTGAATGTCAGATCAGTATCACTCTCTGGAAAATTTCAATTTTAAGCATTAAAACACATCTTCTCTTGAGAGTCATTGTTATTTCTTAAATCTTCTTCATTTCTCTCTTAAGCCAATGGCAGGAGAGTGGTATGTAACGTGGTATTCTGTTAGCTATTCATCAAAAATTCCAATTACACACTTGCTAAGTTGCAGTTTAATTATGGCTTCAAGGGGTAATTCCTTGTTCCATTTTCCAAAGAGTATGTAAATATGGTAGAAACAAGAAATATAACTGAGAAATACTGATGAACATGTATACATTTTGTAAGTTCACTTTTACTGCAAACTTCTACCGTTTTTGAAAGTTAGACTGAATTAATTGTTGTGTATCATCAGACCATCTCCATCACACCTGTCCTTGTTATCACAGCTCAGTGAAATCAAGGGATTTTTCACATGCTTCTCATTCTTTAGCAAGTACAACTTAGGTGTGAAAGGAGTTTTCCTTGCCACTTCAGCCTGGCTGTTCTCCCACCCTGCTCTGTCCTGCTGGTCCTACAGCTGCCAAGAATCAGCAAGCTTCAGACCACATTCAACTCACTTAAGATTTACTCTAATGCATTCACCTCTTGGCTGTGGTTTCCACCACCAGTGGATCATGGCCTAACATGGCAAATTTTTCATGTAGAGAAAAAAATTTTCCTTGATAACTCCTAAGTGAGAGATGGAGGGAGAAATGGTAGATTTCTAGTATATTTAGAAAGCTAAGTCAAATCCATCTTAGAAGTGTTATTAAAGGTAACTCCAATTTGTTGCTTGCTTGCTTATTTCATTGTTTCCCTCAGGCATAGCAAAAATAATATAGTTCAGACCAGAACACTTTTAGGAAGCTGTGGAAATTGTTAAAGCAAAAGTCATCCACAGCATAAAACTAACAGTATAAAACTAACTTTTCAACAATCAGAGCCAGGGAAAGCCTTAAGCTGTGCACTTTTGGTTACGCTTAGCATAATATTACAGTCAGCATAGAGTTCATGGAACACTGCTCATGCTCCAGGAAATGTGATGAGGACTTTCCTATATGTGATGTGTGTGTGTGTGTGTGTGTGTGTGTGTGTGTGTGTGTGTGTGTGTGTGTACTGATACATCTATCACTACAGGTCTTCCCTGGTGGCTCAGATGGTAAAGAATCTGCCTGCAATGCAGGAGACCTGGGTTCTATACCTGGCTTGGGAAGATCTCCTGGAGAAGGGCATGGCCACCCACTCCAGTATTCTTTCCTGGAGAATCCCCATGGACAGAGGAGCCTGACGGGTTCATGGGGTCATAAAGAATCAGACATTACTGAGCAACTAAGCATAGCACAGCAGCATATATCACTACATTTTCAGTATGTATAAATGTCTGTATGTGTATGTATATATATGTGTGTGTATATATATATATATATCAGTTGTATATGAACTGAAATATATATCAGTACATTTTCATGGTGATCTTGTGAGATAACTGTGATTTCTCCATTTCTGGAGATGAGGACAGTGTAACACAATTAAGAAATGTGCCCATAGTCATATCACACACAAGCAACAGACTTGATATTGCTTCTCATACTCATAACCATAAATCCACACCACCTGGTCACACCCTAAGTTGGGTAGTGGGGAAATCAGGGACCTAAATTCAGTCCATGATCTTTCTGGGTCTTTACCTACTGCTGAGCATAATTTTTTCAAATGAATAACAAATCATTTTAAAGTGGAAATAAAAACGACAACTTCTTCAACAAAGTTGACTCTGTTACCAGAAAAATTGAGGGTGAGCCTCATAGACTTTCCAGGGTTCCCATGTCATCAAGTCCAAGTACTTTCACTGACTCTTTGGGGAAATTCAAATGGCTTCAAGTTGTTTCTGAAAGTTTCTTTGAACAGAACTATAAATTTAGTTGTCAGAATCTGACCTGACTAACCTACTGCGGTTGTCAGGTGCTTCTCCTCTGTTTCAGGGTTAAGGGACGTGGGTTAGAGTGCCGTAGCTGTAATTTTGTGATGGTCACTGCTCTTTACTTGCAAGATAGCAATACAGACCTCTCTCAGGATGAGTAGAGGAAGGGAAAGAGAAGATTCTTTAACAATGTGTGTGTGATATTTTCTGGAATTAAGGACAGTCAAAAGAGGAGGTTATCAAGTGAGTCAACTCTATGCTAAAAGACCAGAGATGAAATTCTAAAGAACTAAAATAGATACCTTTGTGGCTATCTTAATCTCCCTATTTCTAGTCTTTGGGGGCAATGGTTCTGACTTGTATTTCCTTTATAAAGTGTCACAGAATTTTATGTTTGGTAAATATTCTGTAATATGGCAGAATGGCAAAAATGAATAATTTATGATATTGAAAATAGAGCCTTTGAGGAAACCCTAAAGGAGTTGGATTTGCTTAATAGAAAGAAGCAAAGAAAGGCTGGGAGGGAATTCATGGTTAGACAAAAATGAAAGTTTTAATAATAAAAGCATGTGAGTGAAATCTTGTCATTTGTGACAACGTGGTTAGACCTTGAAGGCATTATGCTAAGTGAAAGAAGTCATACAGAGAAAGACAAATATCATATGATATCACTTATATGTGGAATCTAAAAATAATCAAAATCATGGACACAGAAAACAGATTTGTGGTTGCTGGGGCGGAGGGAGAAAAGAGGGAGTCAAAAGGTACATACTTAGCATTATAAAAAAGTCCTGGGGATGCTATGTACAGCATGGTAAGTATAGTTAATAATAATGTTTTGCATATTTTAAAGTTGCTAAGACACTGGATCTTAAAAGACCTCATCATAAGAAAAAAGATTTTTTAGTAGCTAAATATGGTGACAGATGTTAACTAGATTTATTGTGATGATCACTTCAGCATATATATAAATACCTAATCATTATGTTGCATACTTGAAACTAATGTAATGTTGAACATCAATTATGCATAAATAAATATTTAAATAAATAAAACCAATAGAGTCCCTTTTTTCAAAAAGGAAAAGAGTATATGAATACTCTTTCTGGAAAGTCTAAGCAGAGCTCTGTTTAGAAGAAAGAAAGTAAGAAAATAAAAAGAAGAAAGAAACTAAAGATATCATTCTTTTCTAAGGTATATATTTATTATCATCATCCAAACCATTAAGTACTTTTTTGGCATGAAATATTACTATATTGGTGGCTATGTGGAGCAATTTGGACAGAAATCCTCCCCTAGCCTTTAGGAATTATAGCTTAATTTCTGCAAAGCCTGTTACAACAACAATATAAAAAAAAAAATACTTGCTGGTTGATTGATCTCAGGGAGAAAAAAAAAATGATAGGCATGAAGATGCAGAGAGCTCGGGGCAGCAGAAGAGAAATAGTGAGTAAATAGAAAGACACTGGAATATTTACACTGAGTATGTAGCAGAAGCAGTGAGAGAGAAAAGAGATGATCCATACTCAGCACAAGCTGTCAAGAAAAACAATCAAGCCCACAAACTATAGGACAACCTTATAATCATCTTGTTATAACGTTTCACAGTGGATACTCCACAAATACCTACTGGCTTTGCAGAACAAGTAAAAACACAATGAAATCAAGTTATGTCAGGATTTTCCACCTTGTAATAAATTTGTCAAGGAAAACTATTCAACTCATTTAATGTAATTAAGACATTTATAACCAGAATCCACTTTTTCATTTTCTCATCTGTGATACTGGTTCCATGAGATGAAAAGTGTATTTTGTTAAGAATGTGTTCAACAGCGGACTAAGCATCTCAATCTTTTGATCTCAGATTCAATGATTTCAAGTTCAAATCCACAGCCAGTCGTCTCCCAGTATTTCACTTGCTTTCTTCCGAGAGCCCTCAGGAGAAATCATGACTAATGTAAATTCCAGATACCAAAGATTGTGCCCAGTAAAGTTCCTTTGAAACTATTATCAGATCTAGAGTATCTCACAAAAGTCTACTCAGGGACAGGTGAACACAGGAGCTGGGAGTTGGGGGTTGGGGGTGGAACACCATAAATGTGTTTGTTCCATGGTCATTGGAGATCTACATTTTTTTAATATGGATTGGAAGCAGTGAGTCAAAAATGCATCCTCATAGTATTAATCATCTATCTTCTGAGTTTTCTGGGAAAGCAAGGACCAAAAATTTTGCATCCTCCCTAGTCTTTGATACAGCCATAAATACACAAGAGAAAAGGGGAAAGAAGAGATTTCTAATCCCATCAATATCTTGCCAGCTTTCTTTTCTTTTTCCTTTTTTTCTTGCCTCCCCTCACTCTGTACATGTGTCACATTTGTCAGTTTCTTTGCATGTCTCATAATATTTGGTTGAAAAAATGGACATTTTATATTCTTTTCCATATGGTTAATCACAGGATATTGAATATAGTTCCCTGTGCTATGCATGTGGACCTTGTTGTTTATTCATTCTAAAGCTAATAGTTTGCATCTACCAAGCCCAAACTCCAAATCCATGCCTCCCCCTCCATCCCCCTTGAAAAAAAATGAACATTTTAGATGATACAGCAACTGTAAGTACTGATTCCCCTCCCCCACTTCAGGGCTTGATATTTTTGTTGTCTATTTTGTAACATGGTGGATTATTTAGTGAAGTTTATTTCTGCTTCTGTGAGCAGCCCCTGCTATCACTCTGCTGAGGGCAAGGTATTGGCCAGGTATGATCACCCTTGGATGAGAATGGATTTTGAAGGGCTTTCTTTTCCTGATTTCTGTTACCTGACTGCTCCTGTTGATACCACAAGTTGCTGCCAGCCTCCCCTCACTGATGGCTGGTTGTATTATTGGGTTTGTTGTTGTTGTTGTTTTACTGGAGTATAATTGCTTTACAGTGTTGTACTAGTTTCTACTGTACAACAAAATGAGTCAGCTATAAATATACATATATCCCCTCCCTCTTGAACCACCCTCCAGCACCCACCCCCCATCCCACTCCTCTAGGTCATCAGAGAGCACAGAGCTGAGCTTCTTTTTCTATACAGCATGCTCCCACTAGCCATCTATTTCACATGTGGGATGGTAATGGATATATGTCAATCCTAGTCTCACAGTTCATCCCATACCACCCTCCCTGATCCAGGTTCTCATGTCTACTCCCTATGTCTGTGTGTCTAATCCCGCCCTGCCAATAGGTTCATCAGTACCATTTTTTCTAGATTGTTTTTGACAACGCCTTGGTACCCAAATTTTTCAACAGCCTGATCCAATAAATGTCATGGTCCTCTTTTCAGGGACTGTCTTTGGGGAGACTCTGAGGTTTGTTTCAACCTTCTAGCTCTCAACTGTCTCTTTTTCTGGTCTCCCTGTTAAACTTCTCAGTCATCTACTATATAGCTTGTTTCCCTCACGGAGCTACTGCCTTCTCTTAACTGCTCACTGCCAAGATCCTATTTTCCACAACACCCTTGGGTATGAATATCCTCATACTCTGTTCCCAAATCAAGTCAATTACCTTATGCAGAACAGTGCAGTTTGTTCAATATTTCCCTCCTTCCAAGTAAAGCTTCTGTGCTTCTGCACTGAAATTGCAGCCAAGACGATGGCCCACTTCTCCCAGATAACCCTGGTCTCTGAGTGGGAACAGTAGACCCTCATCTTCTTGATTTGTTCCTCCTGGCATGGAACCTTTGCCCTATAGGTGAGCTTGGGCAGAAATATTTAAGACTCAGTATGCTCATCCTATTGTCCCTGGATGAGAGCTTCTTTTCTGACTGGGAGGTGTGTCAGAAGAGGAGACAGGTTCTCTTGGCCATGTCTGTCTGAAACAGTGCTTCTGCAATATGGAAGTGGGGGCTGGGGAAGAGAAGCGCTGCTGGCCTGCCCTTCCTAGAGTGAAACCACATCCCTAGATGGGGAACAAGATGAAAAGAGAGCCCTGCCAGCTTGGCTGCACATGCCTGGTTAGTTTTATATTTTAAACAAATGCTTGTCCCTCCTGTCTCTGGGCACACATTCAGAAGAATGACTTGCCAGTAGACTTTGGTGACTTCAAGGGAGGATTTAGGATTTATTGACATGACGGAAAGCAAGTACAAGCCAAAGACACTCACATTAACTACCTTTATGTGCTTTCTGCAGCTTTGCAGATGACAGGAACATCAATATCCAGTTAACTTCGCAGAGCAGTTAGTTATGCTGTTGAGTGCAGAAGCAGCAAAGCACAGGCTGGAAACATTGGGGGAGGGGGAGGCAGGGGAACATACTCAACACAGGCAAGTGGAAATTTTCTTTAAAGTTCTATGTTTTATCTTTAATCACCTCATGAATTTGGCATTTATAATATATCCTTCTTTGTTTTAATATGAAAATGAAGTGTTGTTATTTGATTGTGGGCAGTTGATGTTGCAGGAAAAAGCTTCCTTTTTCCCTCTGTGTCTCCTTACTCAAACCCAGTTTGAGAAGCCTGGTTCTGATGGAAAGGCACACATTAGCAATCACCATGAGTTTTTTGCCATAATTTGGGGCATCCCAGGAGGCATTACTGGTAAAGAACCTGCCTACCAATGCAGGAGACATCATCCTCTTTAAATAAGCCAGTCCTCACTCCTATTTTCTGGGAAAAATCCATAAGCTCTTATCCAATCTAAACACTGCTATCCACAGACCTATATAAGCAGTTATGTCATACAGTTATACAAAGGAGATAACTCAGAGACATAAAATGAAATGACCACAATGATTTACAACATGTGTTATTTTTATATAACACCCTAACAGACAATTCAAAACTAAATAAATAAAATACCCATTTTTCTATTGAGTGTTACAGTTCAAACCATAGTGGGTATAAGCTGTATTGACCTCGTCACCAAATACAAGGAACCCACCAGATTCCACGGGGCATGAGAATGTATATTGTGGACATTGATATATTCAAAATGGTAGGGTGGCCAAATGGAGAACTGTAGTACTTGTACCTCCTTCTTTTTTACTATATATGTAAACAAAAAACAAAGAAAAACTCTTAAGGGAAAAAAACTTTTTCTTAACAAAAAAAAACACCTTCAGGCTCTCTCAATTCCCAATCTGAACAAGCCTCCCTAAAAGCAAAGAAAGAAAAGTACTTGTACCCTGTATGTCTCAAGGTTACCCACATGGTTTAACTAACTGGTCTTGCAAGGGGACTGATCCACCCAGAAGCACCAAGGCTAGCTCCTCCTATCCGCCTGCCCTGCGCAGTGACACACGGGCATGAAACTTGGCATTCCTGAAGCACCAGCAAAGGATTTGACCCAATGACCCACATTATATTTTGCCTAAAAGGTAAGGATAGCCTGAAGAGTATTGCCATGAAACAGCGCCCCCAGTAATTTAAGGAAGGCTTAACCCATGGCTCCTTTAAACATGACATGGGGAACACAACAGTAAGCACTCTGGAAGCCAATCTTCTTTTACATTAGGCTATGAGAGCCAGAAACTCTTCCCCAAGACAAATTGCAGTCATTTCCACAGCTGTGCAAAGGGCACCATTTCTGATGTGATGCTGAAAGAGTGGCATCACAACCAGCACATTTTACAGACAAACTCCTACAACTGACTAATATCAATTGAGTAACAGCACCTATTCCTACTCAGAACATGTACAACATCCTTTTCTAAAACAGATGCGTCTATGAATTTCTCATCCTCTGTGTCATCATCCCTAAGATGGAGATGGTAGAACTCTGACTTCACAGGCTCTGAGGGAGGAATATGTGAGATAGACAGGCTCATAAAAAGTACTCAGCAGTTTGTACATGGCAAGAAGGCAATAAATCTAAGCTATGATTGCTGTTATTATTGTTGCTTGTAA
The DNA here is from genome assembly GCF_019320065.1 of Cervus canadensis. Lineage (NCBI taxonomy): Eukaryota > Metazoa > Chordata > Mammalia > Artiodactyla > Cervidae > Cervus > Cervus canadensis. The sequence goes on from NC_057391.1 coordinate 70,484,471, forward strand.
AACCACTAGGGATGTTATCAAACCAAGGCAATCCCTGATTGAAAATGAGCAGCTTTGAAAATTGATAACGGCTTCTTTTTTGGAAGAGTTGTCAAATCTCAAGTAATGTATTAGTGATACAGGTAGATACACATTATCTTTAATCCTTACAACAATACCACAAAGATTCCAATTTCAAAAACAAGGAAACTAAAACTCAAATACATTTGATTTTACAGCTAGTAATAATATCATTAGCTAATATGTTATTGTTAGTATTAGCTTGTTACAGGTAGTATAAGTCAGATTGTAGAGCTAACTATTTAACAACTAAACTGCAGTAGTTCTCAGGGACTTCACTGGTGGTCCCTTGGTTAAGGCTCCAAGCTTCCACTGCAGATGGCGTGGGTTTGATCTCTGGTTGAGGAGCTTATATCCCACTGGCTGTGTGGAGCAGCCAAAAAAAAGAAAAAGAAAAACTTCCATAGTTGCTTGTAATTACTGTAAGAAACTGCAACACTTTATTGGCTATTCACAAAAGCTTATTTCTAGCTCACTAAAATCCAAAATCAGTGTTTCTAATCTGCAGGCATTTCTCTTTCATGTGGAGATTCAGAC